>NW_020173335.1:4305079-4373319 GCF_003031525.2 Neophocaena asiaeorientalis asiaeorientalis
CCCCAAAATCCCCCCCCCCCCCCCCAGCATCTAGGGACCAAAAGATGGACAGATTCATTTTTTTTTAATTGGCAATTTTGTCAGTTAGTACCTGTGTATTTTGATCCTCTTACAAACTGGCACTCTGTGTTCAGGCCACTAAGATGAATTAGAAATGCTTCCTGGCAGCAAACAGAACAGTGCCTGATGGAAAATCTCACAACATAGAGAGAGCACAGAGATTTAACTATTACAGAATGCTGATGCTTTAAAGGTAAATGACAGACTTAAGAATTTCATACTTAAATGTTTCTTCTTATTATTTTTTAAAATTAAGAATAACACACAATTTCAATATTTACAGATTTAAAATAATTACACATAAACACATCATAAAACAACTACTTTTATTTTTGTGTTTTGTCTCTGAGACCCTGTAAGAATATATATTTAA
This sequence comes from Neophocaena asiaeorientalis asiaeorientalis, assembly GCF_003031525.2. Lineage (NCBI taxonomy): Eukaryota > Metazoa > Chordata > Mammalia > Artiodactyla > Phocoenidae > Neophocaena > Neophocaena asiaeorientalis. The sequence continues at coordinate 4,305,513 of NW_020173335.1, forward strand.
TTATTTGTTGTTACTGAATGATTGCTGTTTTGTATTCAGTTTCTTCGTATTATATCACGGAGGCTTTCATTGTTTCTCAGTATTACATTCATCATATTTATTGGCTTCATATTGCTTCTTGATGTTGGTCTGCAATAATTTAATTTATATTTTTCATTGCTACTGAAGATGATATCTGTTTACCATAAATATTTCCTCTTTTGGGAAATGCACTTTGTCCACTGTCTCTTGGGAACTTGGATGTCTTATAAATGTCACTGAGTCATTTAAATAACCTAGGACTAATTCATTTACTTAAAAAATTGATATAACATTGACCAAATGCAATGTTATATTCTTTTAAGTGCCTCCAAAAATTCTCTTAAATGCATCCAAAAATTATTCCTGTAAATGCTGGGAGTTTTTTAAACATCATTTAAAAGTTTTTGTAAAATACTGAATTATATAAAATTTGAATCTGTCAATCTTTTCTTTGTGAGTAATCTATAGCTTCAATATAAGGAATGTATTATTCTTCCCTAGATTTCATCAATACATGAACCCTGGATTATTAAACATGTATTTTTCTCTTTATTTCTATCATCATTTTTTCTGTAAAATTAGGATCCAACTTAAATTTTAAGAAATTGTTTCAATACAAAACTCAAAGGTAAATCAATAAGAACTGAAAAAATAAATTATAATACATATATAAAAAACTTAAGATACAATCATTAGAGAATGAACTAGATTTAAATATGCTGCTAGAAAAGGATTCCCCAATATTGAGTGACAAAGCAAGATAAGTTAGTACAATATTATATCACTTGCTTAAAACAAGATCAAACAACATTTATGTTTTGCATATAAATTTTCTGAACTGTACACAAGAAATGATTAACATTCTTTGTCTGTGGGAAGTGTAACCAGGAAGAGAGACGGTTACCAGAACTTTCTCTTCCATCTTACAACCTTATTGGGGGCAGAGGTGAGAAGTGACTCTGATGAGCATTTTATTAAATCAATAAGATGAGCTCAGGATAATAGAGATTTTACTATAACTAGAAGTGCAATTTAAGATTGATGGGTTCTATCCTCCATGTAGTCTACTCTCCTTATGATTCCATGTAAATTTGCCTGTTCTTGAAGCCACAGAGGCACATTTCATAGCGAGAGAATATACGTAAAATCTGATATCTGTGATACCCCCAAATAAAAGGACTTGGAACACCCAACTCTTTGAACTTGGGTCTTTCTCCATGTCTACTAGTTAATCAGGAGAGTCGCACCTGTGCCCAGAGAGGGTCCCCTTCCACATCCTTCAGCTCCCACCTCTGGGCTGAGCCCCACCTGAGAACATCAAAGTCCTTTCAAAGAGTTTACACAGGCGACCCTGCAAAGCTGCCACCCCCGTGGTGACAGGACTAGTGTTGGGTGCCATGCCACAGCGGGGGACGTGGACTTGTCCCCATTTCTGTACCAACTGTCACCTAAGACCGGAAGTAACCCTACTCATGAAAGCCTCACAAAGTCGCTTGCAGAACAAATACAGGCACCTCTGGTTCTGCTCATTCCTGACATGTATTCAGCAAGGGCTCAAGGCAAACCACCCAGATCTCTGAATCCACAATGTTCTATAGCTACATGACAGTGTCTATCCACACCTGCAAAAAAAGAGCTGCCAGTAGCATGGTCCTACTTTCTGTTTACCCTCTGGGCAGTTTCCACCTAGAAACTTTGCTTCCATTTGAATTGCACGCTTCCCACAAAAAAACCCTCAGGTCAGATTGTTTGTTAACAAGTCAGGTCCAGCGGCTTGAAAAAAATTAATAGTTGCAAAAGTTGGTAGAAAGGAAAGTTGCCTTTAATCAGAATCCCCAGAACCTGGGGAGACGGTAGACTCAGTGTCCCCAAAAACCCTCTCTGAAGCTTCTGCTCGGCCATGAAGGTTTTTAAAGGAAAAAGGGAAGTGATCTCAGTGAATCATTGAGATGGGGGAGGTGAAAGTGATCGCCATCCCCCGCTTTGTGCAGACTTATCAACTCCTCTTGGTCTTTCTTTAGACGCTATCTTATTCACACAGTGTGTTCGCAAGATGACTGAAGGGGAAGCTAGGGAAGAGATTTGGTCGTTTGTTACTTACTTATTCTTCATTTCTACTTCATTTCTACTTCTTTGATCTACGGAAAGAACCAACAGATTAGGCAAAGTACTGTGTGATGAAAAGATCTGAAAGGTGTGGCTTGGTCTGGAAATGAGCAGAGTGTGCGGGCACCTGCTATAAGGTTAGTGACAAGACAGAGGGGCCTCCTCCAGGGCGCTCTTTCCTGCTAAACGCTGCTTACTTGTTCAAGTCTCAAATACAGGGAGGCAGCTTTATCTTTGAGATGACAGGTTTTCCAACTGAGATTGTGTTTCTTCTAGCCCAGATTCAAAGATCAGGTCCAGGTACACAGAATGTGCCCATTCAACCATCAGGTTTTGGGGGAAGAAAAGTGTCTTCTAGCCCTTGCCTCGGGGAGAGAAGCCTGGCAGTGGAATCCTGTTTTCAGACTGTCCCTCTACACGTCCTGCATCGTGATGAAGCAAATATGGCCTTTTCTCTGTTAAACTATAAAGGTTTCAAACCTTAACTGCTAAGTGATTGATGTCTCTTGTACTTAAAGTAAATATGGCCTTTCTCCATTATATTTTCTGGCTCAATTTTGTTGGTCTACAGAAATAAATACACTCAATTTTTTGATAGTTTTTAAAAAATCTGGTTAGCTCTTGCATCAGTTTTTCACAGATTCCTTTGTCTTTTCACGCAAAAGAGATAACCAAAAGAATGCACAGCCTCCCATTAAGAACATTGCCAGCCCACCAGGCCTAAGGCTCCGGATGTTCAGACTCAGCGGCCATGGCTCACGGGCCCAGCCACTCCGCGGCATGTGGGATACTCCCAGACCGGGGCACGAACCCGCGTCCCCTGCATCGGCAGGCGGACTCTCAACCACTGCGCCACCAGGGAAGCCCCCTAAGGGTATTTTTGTCTTGCCTGCTCTCCTGAGTCTCTCACACTCATGGAAATCATGAAGGAAATCCAGAAATGAAGGAAGAAAAGAAAAGTTAAATTGTGCTTCATAATTAAAATTTGACACATTGTGGCTTTTGGGGGGCAGTGTTGAGATGGGGGAAACAAAGAGCAACATGTAATGCAAGAGACCGGAAGAAAGGGCTATGAAGAATTAAGAGTTTCTGCAGGAAGCTACCATGATAAATAAGACTGTAAGGCAAAGTGGTTGGTGAAGGCTTTTAGGTCATTTATGCTTCCTGTGATACATTTTTGAGAAACTTCAAGACAATTTAAATTCTTAAATTTCCATTTTACACAAATAGTAGCCTACTAATATATCATTCTATACTTAGCTGTTTTGTACTTATTTTTTCATAGTAGCATGACATTCTATTATTCAATATAATATGATATATTTAATTGACTCCATATTCATGAGCATTTATTTTGTTACCAATCTTTGATATTTCAAATAGTGAGTAAAATTATACGTACATCATTTGCATTTGTGTTCTTATATTTGCAGATAAATACACAGGAGTAACATTGCTGGGTCAGAGGTTTCATTCATTTCAATTTTGATAGAAAATGACAAATTTCTCTCTACAGATGTTGTACCAGGTCACATCACTACCAATGATATATAAGAATGTCTGCAACCGCTCTCCCCAATTCTATCAATAAAGAATATTTCAATTTGAGGAGTATGTCAACTTAATGGTTAAAAAATGATATCTTGATAGAGGCTGACTTTTCATTCCTCATTATAATTGAGGATTAATGTGAAATTATATTAAAGATTTATTTCTATTCCCTTTTGTGTTAGCTGTCTTTCCATATCCTTTGACTACTCTTTAATAAGGTTGTCGATATTCTCACAATCACTCCTTAGGATTTACCTTTAAGAATTAAAGAACTACTTTTTGAAGGAAATCAATCTCTCTTATGAATATAGATGCAAAAAATCCTCATCAAAAATACTAGCAAAACAAATTCAATAGCATATTAAAAGGATTATACACCATGAACAAGTGGTGTTTATATCAGTAATGCAAAGCTTGTTCAACATAAGAATACCAGTCAATGTAATACATGAAAAGAATGAAGGAGAAAAAAATCCACATAATGATTTCAACTGACACAAAAAAGGCAAAAATACTCACCTACACCACTGCTATTCAGCATTGTCTGGAAGTTATATCCAGAGAAATTAGTCAAGAAAATGAAATAAAAGTCACCCACATTAGAAAGAAGTAAAACAATCTTTATTCAAAAATGACATGATTCTACATACAGAAAAAAAAAACAAAGAATCCACTCAAAAACTACTAAAATTCATAAACAAACTCAGAAAATTTGCAGGGTGGAAAATTTTCTCACAAAAATCAGTTAGGCTTCTATATGCCAGAAATGAACAATCCAAAAAGAAATTAATAAAATGAGTCTATTTACAACAGCATACAAAAGAATCAAATGACTGAGAATCAATTTAACCAAGGAACTGTTAGATTTATACACTCAAAACTATAAAAAATTTTTGAAAGAAAGTTAAAAAGGTCTAAATAAACAGAAAGATATGCAGTGTTCATATAAGGAACACTTAATAATTTTTCAGATGGCAATACTCCCAAAGCAATCTACATATTCAATGCAATCCCGATCAAAATTCCCAGTCTTTTTCACAGAAATGAAAACTCACTCTTAAAGTTCATATAGAATTTGCAAGGAGCATCAAATTGCCAAAACAATATAGAAACAAAAGAACAAATCTGAAGGTCTCACAGGTAACGTCTCCTTTTCAAAACTCACGACAAAGCTACAATAATAAACAATGTAGTATCAGCACAAACAGAATGGAATAGAATTGAGAATCCAGAAATAAAACCACTCTTCGGTAGCCAATTGATTTTTGACAAGGTGTTATGATCATCAAATGGGGAAAGAATAGTGACCATTTAAAAACTGATGCTGGGAAAACTGGAAAGCCTAAGGCCACCTCTACCATACACAATATACAAAAATCAACTCAAAATATATCATTGACCTAAATGAAAGCAAAAACCATACATCTGTTTGAAGAAAATACAGCAGTAAATCTTTTTGACTTGGAATAAATTCTTAGCTATGTCAATAAAAGCATTAGGATCAAAAGAAAAAGTGGATAAATTGGGTTTCATTAAAATTAAAAGCGTTTAGTCTATTTTAGAAAATAGACTTTAAAATAAAGACTATTACAAGAGACAAAGAAGGACACTAAGTAATGATCAAGGGATCAATCCAAGCAGAAGATAGAACAATTGTAAATCTGCATGCACCCAACATAGGAGCACCTCAATACATAAGGCAAATGCTAACAGCCATAAAAGGGGAAATCGACAGTAACACAATCATGGTAGGGGACTTTAACACCCCACTTTCACCAATGGAGAGATCATCCAAAATGAAAATCAATAAGGAAACACAAGCTTTAGATGACACATTAAATAAGATGGACTTAACTGATATTTATAGGACATTCCATCCAAAAACAACAGAATACACTTTCTTCTCAAGTGCTCATGGAACATTCTCCAGGATAGATCATATCTTGGGTCACAAATCAAACCTTGGTAAATTAAAGAAAATTGAAATTGTGTCAAGTATCTTTCACGACCATAACGTTATGACACTAGATATCAATTACAGGAAAAAATCTGTAAAAAATACAAATACAAGGAGGCTAAACAATACACTACTAAGTAACCAACAGATCACTAAAGAAATCAAGGAGGAAATCAAAAAATACCTAGAAACAAATGACAATGAAACCACGATGACCCAAAACCTATGGGATGCAGCAAAAGATGTTCTAAGTGGGAAGTTTATAGCAATACAATCCTACCTCAAGAAACAAGAAATGTCTCAAATAAACAACCTAAACTTACACCTAAAGCAATTAGAGAAAGAACAAAAAACCCCCAAAGTTAGCAGAAGGAAAGAAATCATAAAGATCAGATCAGAAAAAAATGAAAAAGAAATGAAGCAAACAATAGCTGAGATCAATAAAACCAAAAGCTGGTTCTTGAGAAGATAAACAAGATTGATAAACCATTAGCCAGACTCTTCAAGAAGAAAAGAGTGAAGACTCCACAGAATTAGAAATGAAAAGGGAGAAGTAACAACTGCACTGCAGAAATACAAAGGATCATGAGAGATTACTACAAGTAACTATATGCCAATAAAATGGACAACCTGGAAGAAATGGACAAATTCTTATAAAAGCACAACCTTTCCAGACTGACCCAGGAAGAAATAGAAACTATAAACAGACCAATCACAAGCACTGAAATTGAGACTCTGCTTAAAAGTCTTCTAACAAACAAAAGCCCAACACCAGATGGCTTCACAGGCGAATTCTATCAAACATTTAGAGAAGAGCTAACACCTATCCTTCTCAAACTCTTCCGAAATACAGCAGAGGGAGGAACACTCCCAAACTCATTCTACGAGGCCACCATCACCCTGATACCAAAACCAGACAAAGATGTCACAAAGAAAGAAAACTACAGGCCAGTATCACTGATGAACATAGATGAAAAAATCCTCAACAAAATATGAGCAAACAGAATCCAACAGCACATGGAAAGGATCATACACCATGATCAAGTGGAGTTTATCTCAGAAATGCAAGGATATATGCAAATCACTTAATGTGATACACCAAATTAACAAATTGAAGGATAAAAACCATATGATCATCTCAATAGATGCAGAAAAATCTTTTGACAAAATTCAACACCAATTTATGATAAAAACCCTCCAGAAAGTAGGCATAGAGGGAACTTATCTCAACATATTAAAGTCCATATATGACAAACCCACAGCCAACATCATTCTCAATGGTGAAAAACTGAAACCATTTCCTCTAAGCTCAGGAACAAGACAAGGTTTTCTACTTTCACCACTATTATTCAATATAGTTTTGGAAGTTTTAGCTAAAGCAATCAGACAAGAAAAAGAAATAAAAGGAATCCAAATCGGAAAAGTAGAAGTAAAGTTGTTACTGTTTGCAGATGACATGATACTATACATAAAGAATCCTAAAGATGCTATCAGAAAACTACTAGAGCTAATCAATGAATTTGGTAAAGTAGCAGTATACAAAATTAATGCACAGAAATCTCTTACATTCCCATACACTAATGATGAAAAATCTGCAAGAGAAATTTACGAAACACTTCCATTTACTAGTGCAACAAAAAGAGTAAAATACCTAGGAATAAACCTACCTAAGGAGAAAAAAGACCTGTCTGCAGAAAACTATAAGACACTGATGAAAGAAATTAAAGATGATACAAACAGATGGAGGATATACCTTGTTCTTGGATCGGAAGACTCAACATTGTGAAAATGACTATACTACCCAAAGCAATATACAGATTCAACACATTCCCTATCAAATTGTCAATGGCATTTTTTCACAGAACTAGAACAAAAAACATTCACAATTTGTATGGAAACACAAGAGACCCCCAATAGTCAAAGCAAACTTGAGAAAGAAAAACGGAGCTGGAGGAATCAGGCTTGGACTTCAGACTATACTACAAAGCTATAGTCATCAAGACGGCATGATACTGGCACAAAAACAGACATATAGATCAGTGCAACAGGATAGAAAGCCCAGAGAAAAAACCATGCACATATGGTCACCTTATTTTTGATAATGGAGGCAAGAATATACAATGGAGAAAAGACAGCCTCTTCAGTAAGTAGTGATGGCAAAACTGGACAGCTACATGTAAAAGAATGAAATTAGAACACTCCCTAACACCATACACAAAAATAAACTCCAAATGGATTAAAGACCTAAACGTAAGGCCAGACACTATCAAACTCTTAGAGGAAAAATAGGCAGAACACTGTATGACAGAAATCACAGCAAGATCCTTTTTGACCCACCTCCTAGAGAAATGGAAATAAAAACTAAAACAAACAAATGGGACCTAATGAAACTTAAAAACTTTTTCACAGCAAAGGAAAACATAAACAAGACAAAAAGACGACTCTCAGAATGGGAGAAAATATTTGCAAATGAAGCAACTGACAAAGGATTAATCTCCAAAATTTACAAGCAGCTCATGCAGCTCAATATCAAAAAAACAAACAACCCAATTCAGAAATGGGTGGAAGATCTACTAGACATTCCTCCAAAGAAGATATACAGATTGCCAACAAACACATGAAAGGATGCTCAACATCACTAATCATTAGAGAAATGCAAATCAAAACTACAATGAGGTATCACCTCACACTGGTCAGAATGGCCATCATCAAAAATCTACAAACAATAAATGCTGGAGAGGGTGTGGAGAAAAGGGAACCCTCTTGCACTGCTGGTGGGAATATAAATTGATACAGCCACTATGGAGAACAGTATGGAGGTGCCTTAAAAAACTACAAATAGAACTCCCATATGACCCAGCAATCCCACTTCTGGGCATATACCCTGAGAAAATCATAATTCAGAAAGAATCATGTACCACAATGTTCATTGCAGCTCTATTTACAATAGCCAGGACATGGAATCAACCTAAATGTCCATCAACAGATGAATGGATAAAGAAGATGTGGCACATATTTACAATGGAATATTACTCAGCCATAAAAAGAAATGAAATTGAGTTATTGGTAGTGAGGTGGATGGACCTAGAGTCTGTCATACAGAGTGAAGTAAGTCAGAAAGAGCAAAATAAATACCATATGCTAACACATATATATGGCACCTAAAAAAAAAAATGGTTCTGCAGAACCTAGGGGCAGGAGAGAAATAAAGATGCAGACATAGTGAATGGACTTGCGGACACGGGGAGGGGGAAGGGTAAGCTGGGAAGAAGTGAGAGAGTGGCATGGACATATATATACTACCAAATGTAAAATAGATAGCTAGTGGGAAGCAGCCACATTGCACAGGGAGATCAACTCAGTGTTGTGACCTCCTAGAGGGGTGGGATACGGAGGGTGGGAGGGAGTTGTAAGAGGGAGGACTTATGGGGATATATGGTTATGTATAGCTGGTTCACTTTGTTATAAAGCAGAAACTAACACACCATTGTAAAGCAACTATACTCCAATAAAGATGTTAAAAAAAGAAAAAGACAATCTGACTGTTTAAGTGGTCAAAGTAAACAATGGAATGATCAAAAAGGAGTTAAATGGGCATTTCTTCAAATAAAATATAGAAATGGCCGAAAAGTATATGAAAAGATGTTCAACGTCATTGGTCATTATGTGGATACCAACTACAACCACAATGAGGTACAACTCACAACCACTAGGATGTCTGGAATCAAATAAATGAAAAATAATAAGTCTCAGCGAAGATGTGGATGAATTAAAAAACTTGAACATTGTTGCTGGTAACGTTGAATGGTTTACAAGCCGTGGGAGAGTGTTGGCGATTCCCCAAAAGGATAAACATAGAATTACCCTGTGACCCAGCAATTCCACGCCCAGGTGTACAAGCCAAAAATGTAAAGCAGGGGCTCACACCTTCATTGTGGCACTATTCACAATAACCTAAAGGTGTAAGTGACCCAAATGCACACTGATGAGTCAGGGGATAAACAAATTGTAGGATATACACACACCAGAATATTAGTCATAAAAAGGAATGAAGTACTAATGCATGCTACAACGTGGCAGAACCTTGGAAATAATATGCTAAGTGAAAAGAGCCAGGCACAACATATCAACATCGTGTGATTCCTTTTATATGAAATATCTATATGGTTAGCTAAAACCATAGACACAGGTTGAAGATTGGTGGTTACCAGAGGAAGGGGAGTAATTTAAAGGATGTGGAATCACTTTGGAGGGAGCAAAGTACTTTGGAACTAGATGGAGATAGTGGTTGTACAACGTTATGATTGTACTCAATGCCCCTAAATCGTTTGCTTTAAAGTGGTAGATACATTATGTAAATTTTATGTCGCTTAAAAAATGATTTTTTAAAAGTCATAGGAAAAACAAAAAAAACAAGTGTATTAGACTAACAGGGCAGAAGAGACTTGCCAGGGGAACTTTGACTTTTATGATTCATGCTCAAAGTTTCCTGTTATAATTATACTAAATCAAAACTTTTTTTCTTTTGCCTAAACTGAACCTAAAAATGCTATTTTCCTTTTAAGATCTATTCCTCTACACGTATAGAATTTTAATACAATTTCATTTTTAAGGTCTCAATCTGTCGGTCTGAGAGTGACAATAACCTTGACAAAACAAACAAACAAAAAGTAGTTCACATGTTCGAGCGTTAAAGAATTCTTATTTTGCTGCAAGGAATTCTTATTTTGCTGCATTCTTTCATTAGATAATAATGAATTAAGTGAAAAAGAAAAAAAACAATTATAAGAATGAAAACAAAATGTTGGTTATTAGGCTGTGGTCACTGGCGGGTCTTTCTCAGGGTACTGCTGCTCCCCAAACTAATCAAGCCTTAGTTCACTTCGCTGAAAGCAAGAAGAGCTGGAAAGCCATTGCCTTTATTCAAAGACCTTTAACCATACATCTTTTAGTGATAATTTTTAAATGACAGAAACAAGTAAAACGATAAATGATGTGTTTCTTTTGCCAATCTGGTAAAGTAAGAATGCATGAAACACACACTAAACTGTCGGAACGTGTAGCTTTTTGTTTTGTATTAGACAAATCCTGATAACCATCTAGAATAATCAACTTTAAGGCTGCTATTCAACAGTTGCAATTCTTTTTATTTTCGTGGCAGATCCACTCAAAAACTAAGGATAAAGAATAGTTTGCACTTGGCAGTTTTATTATTCTTTCCACTGAGGGAATCTCAAATGCACTTGACCTGAAGTAATTCAACTTTACGAAACCAATTTTGACGTTCTGTCAAGGATAACGGTTTTCCCCTTTCAGAAGAATTCTTGACACATTCATGAACGTTCTTTCTGTTTACCTGTAAAATGTGGAAGCTGGTTTAGCTCAGAGGTTCTGTCCTTTTTAGAGACCAATTTGGGGCACACTGAGATGAGGACGCCCCAGAATTACATTTCCTAAAGCTGCTTTCTGTCCAACCTCTTCTGGACCGTCCTAGGGGCAACTGTGTTACCCACTTATTAATGTTCCACTCTTGAGTTGAAAATATCAGCTGTTTCAAATCTTCTGTACAGACCTCCGAAACCCCACCTCTGTTTCTCCCTGAAGCACTCCGGCCTCTGGGGTTACAATTCCCACCCTGAATATACATACAGTAGGAAGACCTGTGATGCTCCAACCCTCATTCCCCATAACGTCACCTCTGATTCCCACACTTCTGACTTTCCACAGAGTCCCTGAAGGTTTTCACCTTTGGGAACCTCCTTACAAAGACATCATCTTGGGCTTATCCTGCCTCTCCGACTGGTCCTTATTTGATAAGATTTGGAAAAAGGAGAGAACCTGAGGGAGTAAAATAAAAATATAAAAACTCCCAGAATCCCATTAGTCAGAGATTACTGCTGAGAACAGAAAGAGGTAACAAGGACCAATGTCTTCATCCAAACCCCAAATCCTGTTCTCAATTGAGTTCCACCCAAAGAGAACTCTGAGGACAACATTTCCATGAGAAACAAAGAAAAGGGAGGAAAAATCTGTGGTCAGCCTTAAAACCACCCAGACTCCAGGTACAGTTTGAGTAGAACAAGGCCAGATGGAGTCAGGCCTAGATTAATAGCATCTAAAAAGGCTGCCTTTCATGCACCCCAGTGTTCACTGCAGCACTATTCACAATAGCCAAGACATGGAAGCAACCTAAGTGTCCACTGACAGAGGAATGGATAAAGAAGATGTGGTACATGTATATAGTGAAATATTACTCAGCCATAAAAAAGAATGAAATGATGCCATTTGCAGCAACATGGATGGCCTTAGGGATGTTCATACGAAGTGAAGTAAGTCAGACAGAGAAAGAAATATCATATGATGTCATTTATATGTGGAATCTAAAATATGATACAAATGAACTTGTTTACAAAACAGACTCACAGGCATAGAGAACAAACTTATGGTTACCAAAGCGGAAAAGGGGGTGTGTGGGGGGAAGTGATGAATTAGGAGCTTGGGATTAGCAGATACAAATTACTGTATATAAAATAGATAAACAACAAGGACCTACTGTATAGCACAGGGAACTATATTCAATATCTTGTAATAAACTATAATGGAAAAGAATCTGAAAAAGAATATATATATATATGTATAACTGAATCACTTTATGGTACACCAGAAACTAACACAACATTGTAAATCAGCTATACTCCAACAAAAAAAAAATTTTAATAAAAAATGAAAAGGCTGCCTTTGCAATTGTATCATTAGTCATATAACGTTTCCATTGTCGCTTTAAAATTCCAAGGCCTATCCACTCTCTGGTTATGCTATCTCTTAGTAAACACAATTGTAATTTATTGTAAAACCGTCTGTGTGGTAGACGACACACACACGTGTACCTGTTAGTCTTAGACTCGGCACACAGTCCTAGAATTGGGGGTTAAGGGCGCGTACACACATTGATTAAGATCCTTCATCGGAGAACTCACTGGCTCATGCCACTCAAGGGTTTTAGATGTTTACCTTTTTTACTTCTAAGTGACTTGAGATGTGTCTTCATTCTGGGCTAAAACGCCACCGCCGGAACCCACCGCTTAAGCTTCGCCCCGTCTGAGTTGTCTGCCCCATCCCATTGTGGGAACTGTCCCACAGCCACCCCCAGCAACTTCAGGCTCACAGCACTGCAGCACTGAATCCAGCAAAGGGGTGGGTCTCCCTGGGAATGTCAGCAGAGGTCCTCTCATCGAATCTCACCTGGTCTGACGTAGGCGGTCCCATCTCTGAGCCAAGCCCTGTCCTCTAGGGGGGCCAGTTCCTCTGAGTTTACAGGCCGAGCAGGGGCAAAGGAACATCAAGGCTCAGTCCCAGAAGGAGAAGTAAGTAAATCTGTGACCCTAACAGCTGTTCATTGCACGAAACACTGGACACTCCCAGACTGAATTGTTGTTAACAAGGTGTTAAAAACACCAACTTTTTAGCTCAGTCGGGACTGTATCGGAGCATTGCCCTTATCTGACGGGCTTAAACTTCTCTCTGTCATGTATTTTCCTATGAATTGCCCATTCCTGTCCTTTAGTTTTTTCTTTCAGCTTTTGTTTTGAGATGTAATTGACATACAGCACCGGGGAAGTGTGAGGTACACCACACAATGACTAGATTTACATAAACTGCAAACTGGTTACCACAATAAGCATAGTTAACACCCGCCACTCCAAATATTCTGCCCCCCAAAATACAAGAGAAAGAGAAGTCTTTTTTGTGATAAGAATTCTTAGGGTTTTCCCCCTTAGCAACTTCTAAACCCACTACACGCTAGTTACAGTCACCATGGCGTACGTTACAGGCCCAGGATTTCTCTGTCTTATAACTGGAAGTCTGGACCTTTTGATTGCCTTCACCCACTTCCCACCTCTGGTAACCGTAAACCTCTCTTCCCGTGAGTTCGGTGTTTTGGGGTTTTTTGTTTTTCCGTTCCACGCATCCTGCCATCTGCAAGAACAGGGATGGACTTGAGGGCAGTACGCTAACTGAAATAAGTCAAAGACAAATTCCGTCCTTTATTCAACTGTTTTAAGGTGTTTGGATTTTGTCGCTGTGTTGCCAGTTCATACTTCCGGTGTTTATTCTGACACCCTGGATGATATCTGATGATAGTCTAATTTTATTCTTGTAACAAGTTTTCTTTTCTCTTTAACTTCTGTTTCTACCAAGAATCATATGAGATTCATTGTTCGTCCAGTAAAAGACTCTTGTAAAGATTTGTTAGGTCTTTTTCCTTGAACACCATTTCCTCACCCCAATCATTTTCCCTGGTACCTTTTACTCTTCAGCTGTGTAAACAGACTTTGTCCTCCCCACCGTGTCCCTCCTCCCTCTCCTGTGTCTCTGAATATTTGTCTTATTCCAAAGTTTTCACTTTGTCTTACAGAGGACCAATTAGCCAGTTAAGTAGGTAGGTAGTTAGCATCTGCATTGTCTTGTAAAATATACCTCTGGTGGTTTTCAGCTCTTTGTCCCTTCCTCTGAATTCTGAGAGATCTTATCATTTTGGTCCTTCATATTACCGATTCTGTCTTCACAGTTTTAGTCTGACCTTTTCTCTTATACCACCTGTCTTATATCAACTTCTTTTATGTCACTCATAGAAACCACATTTCTTTGAAGTTCATCAAAGTGAAAAGCAGATCCCACCTAAAATACTCTTCTTTTTCCTTTTCCTCCCGTTATGCTAGGGAGCCTTTTATTGTTCTTCTGTGCAGTTCCTTGCTTGCTTTATTTAGCCTCAAATTATCCAAACCAAAATTTCCTTAGAATAGGATGAGATTTTCTCAGATGCTCTTGTTTTGCACATGGACGATTTTGTAGAACTTGTTTACGAATGGAAGCACGAGGGACAGTTACAAACTGAACAAAGTAAACCAAGAGGCCAGAGGATGGAATCAGAACAGTGAGTAAAATGGACCAGAACCTGTAGTGGCTCCGTTTTGTCTCCATGGTGAGGCTGGACCATTCATGTGGAAACAGCCCCGCTTGCTCCCGTCCTCCTGTGAAAATTCTTATTCTGAGACCAGTTCACTGTGATGGACACAATTCCTGCTCCAGGGACCCTCTCTCTGCCCAGCTGAGGTTAGCGGTTACTTTTCACGCCAAAGATAACTTTACAAACTAGTAGAGAAAACATTTCCAGAGATGTCACCTTGGCTATTGTAGTTCATTGCTTTCGACAGACTTGCATCCCAAAGCTGCTCTGAAATTCCCTGGGTCTGAATCAACTTAAAGAGATTCAAAAGATTCCCTTCCAGTTTCCCAGCTTCTCACTCTAGCTTTTACTCCATTGTCTTGTCTGAAACTCTTTTCCACCTTTCCTCTCCAGACACTGTTGATGGCATTAAAAATTGGAATAATACAGGGGGCAATTGGCAACATCTATTACATTTGGAAAAAGAGTTTGCCCTGATTTATAAATTCCACTTCTAAGCATATGCGCACATGGTGGCACGTCCACACGGGCTGCATGTTGTTTTACTCATCCTAAAACTGTACTGGCAGAATCTCAGCAACAACCCGTTTATCAATGGGACAAGGCTGCCTGATTAGGGTACATCTAAGGTTAGGGTTAGGGTTAGGGTTAGGAAGGAATATTAAGCAGCTGTGAAAAGATACAAGGTAAAAGGTGGGAAAATATAACTAGTATATGTTAAGGATTTTTAAGAGAGTTAAAAAACAGAAAATAATGATATGTGTATAAACATATGAGATATAGTAAATGGAGTCATAAAGGCATTGAAAACATCTCAAAGACACACTCAAAGCTGGCCGCAAATTGGGAATAAGTCATGGGTGGGAAAGTTCGGGGACACTTCCTCTTAATTTTATACAGTTCTATTTTCTAGATTGTTTTGACATTTCTAAGCTTTTACCAAACAAAGAAAGCTTATCCAGAGGTTACCATTAGTGATTCAAATTGGGCGACTTTCCTGACAAGCTCCTATAGTCAGTTCTCACACCCAGCTTCATGAATTCACTTCACGTTTTCCTCTCCTTTAGATGTCTTTCCTCTGCCTAAATCCTATCCAAATGCTTTTCTTCATAACTCAGCTCAAATTTCACTTCCCCTGTGAAGGTTTCTCTAATGAATAACCCCTCTCTGTGAGCTGGTTAATCTAGAGACTCACTGCACTTAGGACCCACAACATGGACCTCGTCCTAATAACACGATCCCACGTTGCTCAGCTGGCTCCTAGTTGAGCCCTGGACAAAATCTTCCCTAGGTGGATGCCAGGATCAAGGACTCCTTAGCTGCCCCGCATGCTGGGTAGAGTGGGTGCTCAGTGAAGGTTCATAGTTTAGTAGGTAAAATTGCTCTGGGTTCCCAAGTACCGTATTTTGTATTTTCAAGGTTTGCTTCCTTTGCCAGCCTTTTTTCTCAGACAAAAGAAAGATCATCCGTCTTTTCATATTATTTCTCTGTTCAAAATGGATTCTAACTAGTCATTAGATTGAAGAATTTAAATGGGTTTACTGACAATGTTCATAATATACTAATTCTTCCTCTTCTGGGCATGTTCCCCCATCTTTATACATTAAACTTGCTATTAATAGAACCCATGGTATGTCTTTTCATGCTTTCAAAGGCTTTTCTGCCAGCCTGAGTATTGAAGTCACTTCCTCTAGCGCAATGAAAGCTTCTCGTCTTTTTTTCTAGCCCTCTCATCCTTTCCTTAAAGCTGGTGGGATGACCTCCCACAGTGGTACTGTGTCTATTCCAATGGCCAGACAAGGACAATCAGCAGGATAAAAGCAAGCACATCCTATGAAATTTTGCTCTGAGCTTGAAGAGGGCACCTGGGCACTCACAAAAGAAGCGCCCTTCCCAATAGAAAAGCACACTTATCTTCTTTTTAAGGCTTTGTCTCTAATGTCAGGTAAAGTTTGAGCAGTAATGGTTCATTTCTGTTACCATTTTGAGTCACTGAGTTTTCACAAATCCTGATGCATAAGTAGGGCTTTAAAGTCTACTCATGTTCTCATGTTTTTCTTTGTACGTTGTTTCCATCCAATGTAATTAGAATCAATGAGAACACATTCACTCAAAGCATACAGACATGAAGGCTGGGTTTCCACGCATCGTAACGGAGGGGAAGCACCGTTTAAGCAGTGTTTACCAGCTCGTCATAACTGTTTTGCATAACTACTCCTTTGCGTTAGCACACAAAATGTAGATAAATAAAATGTGTCAATGAATAGGATCAAACATATTAAGGAATTTACTAACTTCCTCATACTATTTTCACATCAAAATATATTAAGCACCTAAGTCATCTCAGGGCAGAACACAAATGCTTACGTGGAATACACTGAACTTCAAAAAATCTATTTTAATAAAAAAAATTAAAAAAAAATAAAATAAAAAAAATCTATTTTACTTTTTTGTGTTATGTCACAGACTGGTGAACCCTTCATACTGGTCGGGAGTGGTTAGCAGACCAACGGTTGAAAACCCTTGATCTGGATCAACTCTTTTGGAAATAAGGAAATAAACTTTTAAGAATTTGCTCCTGAAAGGTCATAGGATTTGTTAGAGGATTGGCGTGGAACTAAGCTCAGCTTTCTTTTGTCAGACACAAAGGTACTAGCATGTGTGTTCTTGTCCTTTCAGTGGTGAGTCTCAATTTATCTTCTTCATTATTAAAAAAAGAAAAAGTGTCCTTTTAATGGTTAAATGATTTTGATGGTTAAATGAATTTCCAGAGAAAACCTGTAATCAAGGCTAGTATTGCAGCTAAAGATTTTGCCTTGCTGACAATAACAATCCCGTTGGCTTTTCGAATGACCGAGGTCAATTACCTTTTCTATATCTTGTACAGCTACAAACAACAAATATTTATAAATGTCTGGGAAAGAAATGCTTTTGCAATCTATCTAGATGTCACGTTGGAAAATTCTTATCATTTAAAATCAAAAGAATGGATCATGAGTAGAGTGACTGTATAATTTATTATCACAAACCAGGACACCTTAAGAGTGTTATTATACCAGGACAACAGGGGCAAACCAGAATGGTCCCAGGCAGCGGGGACTGACTGTCACCTTGGTAGCATTTTCCATGCAGTTTTCAAGCTAAAATCCACATTTCAGATAGTAAATGACACTGAATTTTTCCATGTCATTGGGTTTGGTAAAAAGATGATTTTATTAATAAATCATTTAACAGTGTGTACGGCAAAGTTATTATGACTCTTACAGTGTTAGAAGATAAATCAGAAGAAATAACCTTTTCAAAATTATTTTACTTACCTATATTGGGGTGGTTAGCTCATGTATTTGTTTCATAAATTCTGGGGAAAAAAGCTTTACTTCATTTTCAAAAACTGATGACCTCATTCAAAATTTGTACATTAGCATATTTGACATGTTTATAAGTTTATTTAAAAAAGAAGCCTAGGCATTAGGTTATCTTTGACCAAGGTACATACATGAGATGCTGTAATAATAACAAAGGCATCACTGGACCCAGTGTCTTGTCCAGGACATGTGAGAGAAAGGGTGGGTGAGAAGACAAGGAGATGAAAGACGGAGTTGACGTAAAAACTTACAGTTTTATGTTTTATGTTATTTCATCCTTGAAAACATTATTTAAAGAACACAATGTCAAGGATGGAAATATTCATAGACTTAGAATTGAGTGAATCCAGTAAAATACTAATTTTTGTCAACATACTTCAATGCCCCTGTTCTTTGGAGTTGATAAGCATTGATCAGAAGTTTGACATTTCTTGATTGTAACATAATTTGCACAAAGACTGATGAAACAACTATATATGTTGAGTCATGTGGTCCCAGAGGCTACTGTACTTGGTCCCTCATGTACTATGATAGCCATAGAGGGAATTAGGTGAATGATTTTCCTTTTTCTCCCTTCCTTCCTTCCTTCCTTCCTCCCTTCCTTCCTATTTTTTTTTTTTTTAACCAAAATAATTACTCCAGAAATTCACACAGTTTTCTGTGCGATTGTCATGTTTTCAGTGACAGAGGCAGTTTTCAGGACGTTTGCCTTGAGTTGCTAGTCACATACTCTGGGCCCCAATACTTGAAACTTTCTACTGCCAAATTACAACTTGGGTTTAAAATGTGACTCAGAGGCCCTGCACAATAAGTTGGGAAAGTCAGTTTTATGAGCCTTTCTGCAGCACACCCATGAATGTTTAAATTACCCTTTAGGTCTATCAAAAAATAATAATAATAATCCAGCATCTTTCAACCCTAGTACTAAATATCATCAGAGACTGATGCAGACATGATTCATCGTATTTAGCAAATGCATTATGATTTCATTAAGCATAGAGTCATCCCAAGACCTAATTGGCTAACAAAAAGCAAACACTGACTGCACCAAACCAGCAACTCAGAGAAGCAGATGAGAGACTACTATTTCAAAATACTGTTGAGTTATTTAATATTTAATAAAAGCAGCATTTACTGTTCATGAGAAGGACAAGCTGTTAGGACAAAGTCATGTTATGCAAAGTCATGTTAGGACAAGCCACTAATCATTGGAAGGAAGGAAAAGTTAGAACCGTAATGATTGTAGATAAAAAATGTTAAAGTACTAGAAAAAAACGACCTGAGTAGGTGACGCTGGAGCTCTGCGTTATGAAAGATCTTTCTAAACATGACCACCTGGCCGTCAGAGAGATCAGTTCCAGTGCCAGCCTGCAAAAAAGAGAAAGTGAGCAGAGAGCTTGTGTGCATGTTGTATTTGTTTCAATAAGTGAAAACTCTGCCCCCAAAAGTTTTGTATCCATATATATATATATACATACATATATTTATAAGGTTTATAAATATGGAAAATAATGTGTGTGTAAGTTACACATATACATAATTTTTTAACCTTATAAATTAAGTTTATGAATTCCTGGTGGAAGTTTTTCACTAGTCCATTTTTATTTTTTCCCTATATTCCAATGCAGTCATAATCACTATAATCTAATTTTAGACCTAAATCATTATCAATTTCTTTACATTGTAAACTTTTTAAATAAGACTTTAATTTTGAAAAAATTTCTGACCTACAGAAAAGTTGCAAGATATTGTAATGAATTTCCATATAACCTTTTGAAGTAGGCAGAATAATCCTCACCCCCAAGATTCTTCACAGTAATTCCCAGAAACTGAATACATTCCCTTCCAGAGAAAAAAGGTATGTGGCAGACCTGGTCAATTTAAAGATCTTGGAGGCTGCCATATGATCCAGCAATCCCACTCCTGCACATATATCCAGAGAAAACCATAATTTGAAAAGATACACGCACCCCAATGTTCACTGCAGCACTATTTACAATAACCAAGACATGGAAGCAACCTAAATATCCATTGACAGATGAATGGATAAAGAAGCTGTGGTACATACACGATGGAATACTATTCAGCCATTAAAAAGAAGGAAATAATGCCATTTGCAGCAACACAGATGGACCTAGAGATTATCGTACTAAGTGAAGTAAGTCAGACAAAGACAAATATCATATGTTGTCACTTATATGTGGATTCTAAAATATGACACAAATGAACTTGTCTATGAAACAAATGAACAGACTCACAGGCATAGAAAACAAATTTATGGTTACCAACAGGGAAGTGGTGGAGGGATAAATTAGGAGTTTGGGATTAACTGATACACACTACTATATATAAAATAGATAAACAAACAAGATCCTACTGTGTAGAATTTATTATCCTGTAATAATAAACCATAATGAAAAGGAATATATGTACATACATTTATAGGTATAACTGAATCACCTTGCTGTACACCTGAAACTAACATGATTTTGTAAATCAACTACACTTTAGTTTTAAAAAAAAAGATATTGAGATGGGGACCCTGGGTCATTGGATGGACCCAATGTAATCACAAACATCCTTATAAGAGGGCAGCAGGAGGGCCAGTGACAGAGACAGACCTGAAGGTGATGTGCTGCTGGCTCCGAGTTAGAGAAGGGACCCCAGCTGAGGGGTGCAGGTGGCCTCTGGGACCCAAAACCAGGCAGGGAACACAGCTCGCCTAGAGCCTCCAAAAGGCATGCAGCTTTGCTGACACGAGAGGTTACGAATGACTTTCTGACTTTGTCGTTCCTTCTTTTTTTAGTTGGCATTCTGACTCTAAAAGGTCCAGATGCCAATTACAGTTCATATGAGGGCAGTTCTGTCCCCAGCCAGCGATGCCCTGACACCAGCTGGGTGTCCTACGGTTCAGCTCAATCCTGACTCCACCCTATCCCAGGCTAACACCCCTCCCACAAGACGCCTCCCTCCCCTTCAGGTGTCAATCACAAGCTCATGCTGTCACCTGCACTTCTGACCGATTGGCTGTAGATCAGAGGTCCCCATAACCCCCTCCTCGGGTCTGATTAATTTGCTAGAGCAGCTCACAGAGCTGTGAGAAACATTTTAAAATTGAGATCACTGGTTTATTATAAAAGGATACAACTCAGGAACAGCCAGATGGAAGAGAGAAACGGGGCGGGGCATGGGGAGGGGTGTAGAGCTTCCATGCTCTGAGCTCACCTCTCTCTCCATACCCCGACGTGTTCACCAACCCTGAAGCTCTCTGAACCCGTCCTTCTGGGTTTTTATGGAGACTTCATTACACAGTCATGATTGGTTGAATCCCTGGCCACTGGTGATGATTCAACCTCCAGCCCCTCCCCCCTTCCCAGGACTCGGGGGCGGGACTGAAAGTTCCAACCTCCAACCGCAGGGCCGGTTCTCTAGGAAACCGGCCCCCATCCTTAGGTGGTCCAGGGATATTCCATAAGTCACCTCTTGAACATAACAAAAGACACCTCTATCAAACCACTTGGGAAGTTCCTAGGGTTATAGAAGCTCTGTGCCAGAAATGGGACAAAGACTAAACACAAATGTCTTATTATAAATCACAACATCACAAGAGGATTCCTATAGGCTACTGAACCTTTAGATGTTCTATCATCTGTTACTGTCACTCATTTTTATTAGATTTCTCCAGGTTTGTCCAATGGAAACCTGTCACACTGGCTCCTGTGTCATGGTGAGGTCCCCCTTGCACTTAAGTTCTCATCTATTTTCTGACACAGCAAAATGCTGTAGGCTCACTTTGTACTTCCCCTGTTACAGATTGGAATCAGATATTTCCCCAGAGAATTCTGATAACTTGTAGTGTGGAGTGTCATTTAGAAAAAAAGAGACACGGCCATTAGTTGTGCTCAGTCATTGGGATGTCATTATTTCAAGGCCCTTTAGAGGTCAGGGTTAGCAAATAGAGGGTTTTTTAAATTATTATTTCATACTGATACTTCTAATCATAATCGAATATCACAGTATTCTTTCCTACTTTTCCCATTTTGTATTCTCTCTTTTACAATGAGAACTCTGGTGCCCCGAAATATCAATATATGCAGTAATGTTGTCAGTCCTCCAACATACACAAAATAGTTTCAAGTTATTACATCTGGACCATTACCAACAACATATTAATTAAAAGAAATCTGATATTTCTTTGCAGTTATTTTTGTCTTTAAACGGAGGGTCCAGTATCACAGCACTGCGCTAAAAAGGCATTGTGATTTTTCAGATACATTATTTTTGTTGTGAATATATTTCCAGTGTCTAATTCCATTAATGTTCAGATTTGAATATTTCCCCTTCCTTGTTGACCTGATTTTATTTTTTGGATATATCAAACAGTAACACGTTTCTAGAATTCAGAGTTACACAAAAGGTTATATTCAGAGAAGTGTCTCTTCCCTCATGCTTCGAACACTGTTTCCTTTCAACTCCACAGGAAAGGCTTAGGTTTTTGTTTGTCCTTTTGTGCTTCTTTTGACAAAAGCAAGCAGGTACATGTTTATGTTCTTAAAACCCCTGTTTCTTACACGAAAGTAGAATAGTGTGTATATTCTATGCACTTTACTTATTTACTTAACAAAACATCCTGGAAATCTCTCCATATAAGTGTGTAGATTGTTCTCACTCTTTTTACAGTTACATTTATCCCACAGTGTAGATGTTTGTTTGTTCAGCTAATTGCAGGGTAGGGAATTTTCAACAACTGCAAGTGTATGATTCTCATTTTCTGTTTTCTTCTTTCAACAACTTTGTGTGGATATAGATTGCTTTTTTTCTTTCTTTTTCTTTCTTTCTTTCTTTCTTTCTTTCTTTCTTTCTTTCTTTCTCCTTCCTTCCTTCCTTCCTTCCTTCTTTCTTTCTTTCTTTCTTTCTTTCTTTCTTTCTTTCTTTCTTTCTTTCTTTCTTTCTCTCTTTCTTTCTCTCTTTCTTTCTTTCTTCTTTCCTCTTGAGTTTCCAGACAGTGGGAGAACTTGGAGTAGTTGACAACATTCCTGCTTTAGAAGCATACACTGCCAGTTTAGGGCAGTGAAGTTTCTTTAAGGGAGGCTTTTTGGATTCAGGGAGGGGCTTGGTGTGTTTAGCATTCTCTCTTGTTTCTGCAGCATCCTTAGCTTCCCACTTTCACTCTTCTTTGCCTTCACGTCTCCCACTGTGCCTTTCCTTTTCCATTTTTTTCCTCTTCCAAAAAAAAAAAACTCTGAGACTACAACTTCAGATTTTCAAATTTCCCACACAATTTTTAGAATGTTGTCTATAGCTAGTGCTGTGACCTACCAAGTCTCAGACTAGTTTTCAGAATTTTTACCATTAATGCAGGATTTTCTCTTTTCTGTGCATTTTCCCCAGCCTCCACCTACTGTACCTTCTCATTCTTGTACTTTGAGTTTGTCAACAGCCAATTGGCACCTGCCATCTACCTCTACAAGGATTAAATCATGAGCCACTGCAGGTGCTGACCTTCAACACCCCCTGAAAGGAGTTCAGGCTGGAGAGCAGGAATGAGGCCCCCTGTGCTCTGGGAAAAACTGGCGGAACGGGTCTTCAGATAGTTAGATATTTGCAGGAGCTGATTTTATGAGCCCAGTGCTTGCATCTCCTCATATCTAGAGAAACACAAAAATCATTAAGAGTGACATCTGCTCCTCTAGACTAGCAGCAAACTTCTGCCAAAACGTGTGCTTGATTGCACGTCCCCCTTCACTAGAGTCACGTACATACCGACCTCCCCCTCCCCTCTTCAGAGCTGCTCCTTGAGCTACCCGAGAGGCTGTCTGCCAGGCTCTCAAGTAGCTCTAGTCCTCCTTCTGCCCCAAATAAAACTGATACAGCCACTATGGAGAACAGTATGGAGGTGCCTTAAAAAACTACAAATAGAACTACCATATGACCCAGCAATCCCACTACTGGGCATATACCCTGAGAAAAACCATAATTCAAAAAGAGTCATGTACCACAATGACACCTAGAGGGGTGGGATAAGGAGGGTGGGAGGGAGATGCAAGAGGGAAGAGATATGGGAACATATTTATAACTGATTTACTTTGTTATAAAGCAGAAACTAACACACCATTGTAAAGCAATTATACTCCAATAAAGATGTAAAAAAAAAAAACTGAACTCACAACTCTCATGTTGTGCGTTTCTTTTCAGTCGACACTGCCAACTCTGCTTTCATATATTTTAACTCAGAAACCTTAGAAATTTAAATTTCTATACTAAACTACACTCAGCTTCAAATGATACGAAGAGCTTGGAAAATTTAACTCTGATTTTTACATCATGGTTATTATGTATTTTAGCTTTATCTTCATTCTTTAACTCCATGAGACATTGCTTTATATATTCCATGTTTGTTGAAATATGCCCTCAGATTTACTACTTTGCTCACCACTGCTTTCTGCATGTAAGACCTCTCTGTGAGGTTACTTTTAGGGTAGCGAGAGGCTGGAATGTACTCTTTACTTAATATCTATTTGTCGCAAATGTCCTAGTTTTGGTTCACGTACAAACACCATTAGCTTGCTCTCGTGTCCAAAACATAGTTTTGTTGATTATACAATTCCATGTTTGTGGCTATTTTCTTTCAGAATTTTGAAGTAGTATCCATTGTCCTCTGGTTTCTATGGAGAAATCGGTTGACAGTCCAATTGTTAGTTCTTGGATTGTAACTGGTCAGTTCTCTGTGGTTCCTTGCAAGAACTCTGTGTCTTCCGTGACCTGCCGTTTCGCTGCAGTGTGTCTGGGTACCTATAAGTGGCAGGATAGGCTGTCAGGGGATCTCGGCCTGGCCCTGCTGACACTTGGGACTAGATAACTCTTTGGGGTGGAAGCCGCCCCTTATCTTGTAGAAGGACTAGCAGCGTCCTTGGTCTCTACCCCATAACAGTCGTGCCCATGAAACTATACCCAGACATTGACAAATGTCCCCTGGCGGGGCAGGGTCACACCCCATTGAGAACTGCTCGGCTAGTTTAAACAGCATTCACAAAAAAACCTTCAAAACATATCAGTAGCTTATAAGAGCAAAGGTTTCTGTCTCGTCTATACTACACGTCCATTGGGGCTGACCATGGCTTTGCTTCCATGTCTTCATTTGCCTGGGATCCAGGCTTATAGAGGAGCCTTTATTTAGGGCATTTGCAGGAACCATGGCAAGAAGGGAAGGAAAGTCTGACAAAACATATACCAGCTCTTAACACTTCAGCTTGGAAGAGACCCATGTCACAGCTACCTCCATTCCATTAACCAAAGCAAGCTACACTGCCAAGCTCCATATTAATTGGATGGAAAATATTGTTTCTCCATAGGAAGGAGCAGGAAATATTTGGGAATAACAATAGAGTCTCACCCAATATGAATATGCTTTAATTTATTTGACCTCTTGAATCTGCAGAGTGTAATCTTTGATCACCTCTAATATACTCTCAGTATAACTTCCAGAGTTTTCTCTTTTTGTTGTTCTTCTCTTCTGGAATTTCAATTAGTGGTATATTAGATTTTCTGAAATGTCTTTGTATCTTAAACTTTCTTTCCTTTTTACATATGCTTAATCTTTGTACTGCATTCTAAATAATATCATTAAATATATCTTTCAGTCCATTCACCTTCTCTCTAGCTATGTTTAAGAACCTATTCTTCTACTGATTACCCTTAAATTTTTATGTGCACATTTGACTTAATAAAGGTGCACATTAATTAATTTTTCTGTATTAATAATAATAATTGGAAAGATTTGATCCCTCTTCTATTGTAAAATTTTCCCAGTAAATGGTTCCTCCTTGTATTTATAATCCCAAATTCTTATTTGTCATCATTAAACTGTGATTATATTTTCCATATATGGAAACTTTATATTTACCAGCATCTTCTTTTTATTTTTTTGCTACAGTTTTTTTTCTGGGTCCTGTTTCTTTCCTAATAAACTTCATCCTTTCATTCCAGCAAAATTCTGTGAGTGACAAAAATTAATGGGTATTTTAAATATATTTATTTTACCCTCACTATTGAAGGATAACTTAGGTTGACAGTTATTTCCTCTCAGTATTTTCAAGGTCATATTTTTCTTCACTCAATTTTTGCTAAAGTGAAATTTACTGTCAAAAATAACTCCTGTGACTTCTTGTTTATAATTTGTGATTTATCACTGCTCAATTTAATATATTTATCTTCATTTTTGTTGTTCTACAATTTTTCTATAATAAATCTCAGTGCCCAATTATCAGCCCTTCCATTACTTCTATAATCTAAGGAATTATTTACATATCAGCCTGAAAATGTTTCCATTATTTCTTCTAATTTTGCTTTTTCTCTATTTTTGTTTGTTTCTTCTCTTGGAATCCCCATTAAATAAATGTTGCCTCTATCTTAGTCTACCCTTTATATCTCAACATTTTTATATTTTCAATCTCTGTTTTTTGTTTTTGTTTTTTTCTGTGTTCAACCAACTGGAAGAGTAGATCATTTTTTTATAAGGGGAACAGGACATTTTAAAAGATGCTATAAACTGGTACAAATAAATATAGCACAAACTGGTCACTTAAATATATAGAGACTAGGAAGAGTTTTCTGTGTCGTATAAATGATGAAAAATTCCTCCAATGGCAAGGGACAAAAAAATTTCAGTATCTGATGTGAAAATGTAAAAACAAACATTGCAAGACATTAAATGCAAATCGCTTTCAGAGTGAAGTAGATTTGCGCTCTTTTGTTTAAAAAACATATATTACATGTGATTTTTTCTTTAGTTTGTTACCAAAAAAACACCATTATAATGGTGAACATAGCAAGAAAGTTTATAAAAAATAGAAATTATCTAACCATAGTGTTAAGCTTTGTTATTTTGTATGTAGATTTGTGAATTTCTACCATCCTCTCAATTATATACCCTGAAATAAAAAGGAAACAAAAGGAAAGTCCATTTCATTCACTCTTACAATAATTCCTGCAATAATCACTATGATTCCAAACTCGGAGCGACCAGACAAATGTAACTTCGTGCACCTGACCCTGACCCTTTACAGCTGTGACATTTCATTGCTCCTTCCCTTTGACCAAGATTCTCACAGGATCGGTCCCAGCTATGCTGCAGTAGGGTAGCTTTCCTACTAACCAGAATGTGAACAAGTTTAAATCTTTGACCTTCGGACCTGAAAAATAGCAAAAACAAGAAAATTGTCTCTGAACCAAAAGAACTGAAACCATTACTGGTTAATGCTATGTGCAAGAGGAAGGAAGCCACACTGGGAAACTCAGTTCAGCCAAAGAAAACAAAGGTCAATATATTTTATGTAGATATAACACTGACCACTGTAGAGGATTTTCTACTTTATGTGGAATTGTCCCCAAACAAAACTGTCTAAATGCTCACTATGTTACCAAGGCTTCCACACATCCACAGCTAGTTCTTCTCTTCCTCAAGACTACCCAAAACAGCAGCAAGCATTTGCTGGGAACTAATGGTGGCCAAGGTCGCAAATTGTTCCTATGCTAAACACACCTGAGTGTGTTTAGAGCAGAAATACCCTTAAACAAAAAAGAAGAGAAAGATAGACTTCTAGGGGCTTCCCTGGTGGTTCAGTGGTTGAGAATCCGTGTGCTAATATAGGGGACGCTGGTTCGAGCCCCGGTCCGGGAAGATCCAACATGCCGCGGAACAACTAAGCCCATGCACCACAACTACTGAGCCTGCGCTCTAGAGCCTGTGAGCCACAACTACTGAGCCCACGTGCCACATCTACTGAAGCCCATGTGCCTAGAGCCCATGCTCTGCAACAAGAGAAGCCTCCGCAATGAGAAGCCCACGCACCGCAACGAAGAGTAGCCCCCGCTCACCACAACTAGAGAAAGCCTGTGTACAGCAACAAAGACCCAATGCAGCCAAAAATTAATTAATTAGTTAGTTAATTTTTAAAAAAAGAAATAGATGACACAGAAAAATGCTAATTAAAAAGAAAGAAAAGATAGACGGAAAAATGCTAATTAAAAAGAAAGAAAAGATAGACTTCTAGATAAAGGACCATGTTATTAATGTGTGTGGATTCCAGAGAGAAGTAGCTTGAAAGAAATTTATTCACCTTCCTGTAATGTCAAAACAGATATTTCCAACTAAATGATAATTTTTCTCTCCTTTCATCTGACGATGGAAAAGGTGACCTTGAATGCACATTAATGATTCGTTTATTCAGAGTTGAACATCAAAAGACCCTACTTACATTTAGATTGCTTTCACTCCTACAGACTTGGGGAAGATGCAGGTCTTTGGAACACAGCAAAGAAAGGATATAAGTAAGCATCATTTTTAAATGATGTTATATGAAAAACTTGTCATTCTTTATTCGGCCATTTGAAAACCCCAGGCCCTTCTTCTCACTGAAGTTTCCATAGAAATTTCATCTTCTCCTCCTCTATACCTCTACGAGGACCGGGCTGGTGGTTTCAATGGAAGATGGGAATAACCCCGATTGGCGGGCTCTAAACAATCAGAGGTGACTCAGAAAGATGCCCGGAGTCTGCTGCTTCACTGTCTCCATGCTTCCCTGACTCAGAGAGAAGTGTTCCTGTTCCTGGGTCTTCCTTTGTCTCTCCTGATCACTCTGGCAGCCTTGTGAGAAAGACTGACCTTCTTTGTATGGTTTCCTTAATAAATTGTACAAACTGTGGGAATGCAGGAACCAGCAATCACATTCCACCGTCTTAGCCGTCAGAAGCATCATCGTGTAGGCAGGAGAAAGATAGGACTTCAGCAAACAGTCCTTTACTGAGCAAAAATGTGTCCTGAGAGGACCCCCTTCTAAACTGCTGAATTACACTAATACAGGAATTTAAGAAAAACAAAAGCATTCACGCTGCTGACCGCATCACTAGAATACGTAACAAATTGCATATTGACGTTCCCTGAAGAATGCCACCTCTCTCGTTCGGCATTTTAATGCTAGTGCATTCTCAAGTTCCAGATGACAGCTGCAGAGCCAACATTTTAAAGCAATCAGAAAACTCATGCTACACAGCGGTCACAGCTGGACCCGTCGATCAAACTGCTTTTGCTCCACTGAGGTTCATTCACTGCCAGATAATTAAGCAGCGCATGTTCCGGACTTGAGGATTTTAGCCAGGGGAGCTAGACTGGAAAAAAAGCAAAACTGTTAAGCTTTCCCTCTTGCTTTAGCCAGAGAGGCAGATTTTTAAAACGCTGCATGATTCTAGGACATCTCACAGCGTCTGCATTCACAACTGGGCCCTGTAGTTGTTACCGGCAATATTGGTCATCGAGCTGCACAGCATTCGAACGCTGAGGGTTGAATTAAAATGCTTTTGGAAGCAGAGTGAGAGTTTCTCCCTCCTTCTTGACCAGGGTCCAAACCAAAGTGGAGAAAGAAGCGCATGGTTCAGTATCTCAGCTATGATGCCATCAGTTCCACTACTTGTCCGCTTGTAGGTGATACATGTCATTGAGATGGTTTTCACTGGATGGTACAGAAAACCCTGATTCTAATGGCTCAGGTTATGACCTTATTTTTAAAAAGCTGATAGAAAAGCATTTTGAGCCTAAGGGAGCTCCAAATTCAGTGTAATCAGGGCTTCCGTCCTACTGCCCGGAGTCTGACTGGGCTCTGCCTTCCTGCTATTTTGTCCTGCTTCACACTACACATGCCAACGCCATCTGTGTGCCCGCCTGAGTTTAAGTGCCTTAGACATACTTTAATCCATGTCATCCTCATAATAGTCCTACGAGGTAGACCTCTTATGATTCATATTTTTCTCATGAGGGGACTTGTGATACATATTAACTCATCTATCCTCAAAATATTCAACATTACCCATTTTACAGAGAAGGAAAATGAGGAAGAGAGATTGGGCACCTTGCACGAGACCAGGTGCCCAGCTCGTGGCAGAGCTGGGGATGGAAGCCAGCGTCGGACTCCAAAGCCTGTCCTCTTAGCCATCAGGCCGTCTAATCTCATCCTTGCAAGACACGAACCAGCAGCTGCAGAAATTCCCTTCACAGGGGACAGTGTCTAAGGGCAGAAGAGGTGCTCACTCCCTTGTGTTTTTGTTTTGTTTTTTGTTTGTTTGTTTGTTTGTTTGTTTTTGCGGTACGCGGGCCTCTCACTGCTGTGGCCTCTCCCACTGCGGAGCACAGGCTCCGGACGCGCAGGCTCAGCAGCCACGGCTCACGGGCCCAGCTGCTCCGCAGCATGTGGGATCTTCGCGGACCGGGGCACGAACCCGTGTCCCCTGCATCGGCAGGCAGACTCTCAGCCACTGCGCCACCAGGGAAGCCCTCCCTTGTGTTTATTTTAAGAGCCAGAAGCCCTTTGCCAGGGGCCCCTGCAGACCTTCGCTCAGGTCTCACTAGCCCGAAATGTCGCACCTGCCCAAACTGATGCTCAAAGGCAAGTGGACCAGCTGCACAGTGATGTGCCCCTGCCCTCAGGATTCACCCTGCAGGGATGGGGACCACCCAGGCTCTCCTGGAGGAGAAGGGTGACTCGCGTGCTCTGCCAGTGGGGGCTCAGGGATGATGGTGCCCGGCCAAAGACGCGGCACCTGCACCCCAGCGGCCACGTTCCCGGGGAGTTCAAGTAGAGGCCGAGCACATGAAATGGAACGGTCCTTAGCCTCAGTTCTCCGGTTGGAATTTCCAGTCATGACGTCACTGAGCCAGACAAACAACAGAGAGGAAGAATGCCTGGAACACATCCATCCTCCCTTGAATACCCCTTAAGCCAGAAATCCATTCTTTGCTTTCACAACATATGTGTTGAAAACCTTCTTTGTGCCATTTTTCTGGTGTTAGAGATACAGTGGGGAACAAACAAACAGAGTCAGGTTTGTGGAGTTTGCACTGCAGTGGAGGAAAGACTTGGCGGGGAACGCATAAATGAATATCACAATCACAAGCGAAAGGGTTAGCGCGTAGAGTGGTAGAATGAGGTGGGAGATCTTTTAGGAAGGATGGTCAAGCAAAGCTTCTCAGAAAAGGTGACATTTGGATAAAGGCTTAAATGAAGGAAAGAGTAGGTGGCTTGATGGAGTTTAGCACGAGGACCCTGAGGTTCAAGGACATCAGGTCCCCGCGCGGCTGCACCCATGTGCGCACATCACAGCCTGGGCCTCTGGTTCCTCAGCTGCAGAATTGGGACCTCGTAAGATTGCCAGGGGGATTGAATCAGTTGGTACCTTTCACGATGCTTGTATTTCAGGGAGCCCAGGACTGTGTGAGTGCTCGGTAAATTTCAGCTCCTGTTAATATTATCTCAGAAATAGTAGTCCAGGTACAGGCGACAGCAGGTTACGCTAAACAGGAAAGATCCTCCCGGGAAATGGAAGGCAAGGGGGCGGGAGCTAAGTGAACAGGGAGAACGGGTGCGGGGTGGTGTCTGAAAGGGAGACGGGGCCTCATCACTGCCCTTGGTCAGGCCTAGCTCTTTCTCAGGCTGACCTTCAGATGAATTAACCAGAATCTCTACGTGGAGCTCAGGGTTAGATTCTGCTGTTCAGCCCAAGAGGAAAATCACTGATGTGCGCTTTGCCTGCTAAAGAAAGGAGCTCAACTTTTGATTCTAAGAGAAACGCCAAGCCATCGGATGTCCGTGGAGTCCTGTCCCAGTCTCAATTCTGCACATCAGGTTCTTGACTATCAGGTTCTTGACTATCAGGTTCTTGACTATCAAAGGTGTCACATCCTCGTAGGTGAAATGACCCCTGTGACAACTCTCTTCCCTCCAGGCCCATCCTCGCTTTCCCTTTCCCTAGAAACAATGGCTGAGAATTAAAGCTGACGTTATACCAAAGCCCCCATTGCTTTGGCAAATCAGCCGAC
This sequence comes from Neophocaena asiaeorientalis asiaeorientalis, assembly GCF_003031525.2. Classification (NCBI taxonomy): domain Eukaryota; kingdom Metazoa; phylum Chordata; class Mammalia; order Artiodactyla; family Phocoenidae; genus Neophocaena; species Neophocaena asiaeorientalis. Next base: position 4,337,348 of record NW_020173335.1, read on the forward strand.
TCAACGTGCATCCAAATGTCAGGCAGTAAAAAATGAAGAGACCCAAGATGGTTTCATCAGGTTAGAGACAGTTGCTGAAATCGGGAACACATAGAATGTCGTGAAGCAACAGGGACGGAAAGACAAAATAAGAATGTAAAGTATGTGTTCCAAGTTTACCTTCCTCCAGCAAATTAAGTGAAGTAACATAGACGCAGAGTTCTAGGTTGTACATCATCATGATACACAAGAGTGATAGATCTGATTTTGGAGCAATTTCAAAAGTACCAGGAAAAATCATGGGAAAACGGGATCCCTCCATTTAGATTGATTTAAGACATAATGGTCTGAAGGCTTAACTGTGCGTTCTACGTCCTGGATAAAACTGCATTCAGCTTTATATGCACAATTTATGTTTATTTATCACATATCATCTGTTTTTCATGGTTGTGATGGACAACCAGTTTGTCATAAGTTCACAAATGGATGAATATTGAAGGGGAAAGACAGCAAAGTTAGTTTCTGGGGCTCCTAAAGGGATTCACAATGTAATAAGTAAGAAAAATTTAGGCTCTCTATCTAACAAACAGAAGTGAACTCTGTGTGGAACAAAGGCGGTCACTTTACACGGAATGTGCCTTGAACAGCAGTCTACAAACAAAATAACAGTTAAAAATGGCAAGTTCAGGGCTGCAGGAGCACGTAAGTGTCTGGCCAACTCTCGTGCACATTGTGATGCATAGTTCCCTTGGGCGCAGACTGTCAAACTGAGTTAGTGTCAATGAAAGAAAATGGGAGATGGACTTTCAGACATTCTCATTCGGCTAAAAAGAAAAATGCAGTTCACAGAGTTTTTACCCAGGTAGCTTTACAAATAGCCACTCAGTAGGATGGACGTCGCACTTGGAAGAGACAGGTCCTAAGACTACTAAAGAAGCCTGATATCACTCATCATTTTTTCGAGTGCATCCAGGCCATCGCTTCTGTGCTTTTACCTCAAAAGAGTAAATAGGTGCTAAAGACAATGTAACCTCTGGGCTCACGTGGTCACTTAGCTGGTGAGGTGAACTGAGAACAAAGAGTCTTAAGCAGCTTTCATCAAATTAACTGCCCGCATCCAATGGCCGATACTTTCCATTCCCTCTTAGTTTGTCCTCACCAACACTGGCCATGGCCTGTGATCTTGAATCTCACCTCCTGCAGAAGGTCAGGAACGGTGCCGCCAGCGCCTTTAAAGCTGATAGCAGGGGAATTCCAGATGATCTAAGTGGGACCTTCTGGACCTTTTTATTTCTGTACATACAGCAAAACTCAGTAAAAAACTTAGACTGAAATTTTCTAAAATTCCAGTTTTATATAAACTATCCCTGTATATAGTATTCATTGGGAACCCTAAGTCTCCTTTCGTTTGCTAAACTCAGACATTTGTACAGCATCTGGCCGTTAAACGTTTGCAGTTACCTCAATTTGGGTGGTCCTCTGACCAACAATTTAATTTCAGAAGCTCGTCACTTTGGTCAGTAAAGCAGGGTTTGTGCAATTCTTTGACTTTGTTTCTGTTGTTGCTGTTCACTGGCTTTTATAAAGCATCTGCTTTTATGCTTTATAAAAAGAGAGCGGGAGGGCTTCCCTGGTGGCACAGTGGTTGAGAGTCCGCCTGCCGAGGCAGGGGATGTGGGTTCGTGCCCCGGTCCGGGAAGATCCCACATGCCACGGAGCGGCTGGGCCCGTGAGCCATGGCCGCTGAGCCTGCACGTCCGGAGCCTGTGCTCTGTAACGGGAGAGACCACAGCAGTGAGAGGCCCGTGTACCGCAAAAAAAAAAAAAAAAAAAAAAAAAAAAAGAGAGTGGGAAACAAAAATTAAAGTGCCAATGCTTGTCCTAACAGGTTCAGTCTCAAAAACTTAACAAGGATGGATAAGATTAAACTGGTCTTCTGCTTCAATGAACCTACTCAGTTGGCCTGAAGTTAGTCTGAAGTTACTCAACCATGGGTGCAATTGTGAAATTAGAGATCAAAATGTAAGACATATGCAATGCTGGAAATTGTCCAAAAGCTTATCCTAAAGCTTATTAATTAAATTATTAATAAAGTCTGTATAGGTCTTTTGTTTTATGAATTTCTTTTCCTCTTCAACTCAGAGTGTCTTTCTGTGTGCGTGTTCATGGGGGACTAATGTTTTTGCCTACTGCTATGAGACCAGCTATCTACTGGTTGGAATGGATCCCAGGTCATTTAAATTGCTACAGATATGCAACTGGAAAAAGTAAGCTCCACATAGATTTAATATTAAGATTAAAAGCATATGAAGTCTTAAGGTCTGAAATGACTGAATATCTACAGGTGTTAAGAGGAAATGTCCCTGATTGGCTCCAAAGTGGAAGATATTAAAATACAGGATAAAAAGAGGCATTTGATGTAATTCAGTCCTCGCTCTAATGATAAAACTAGTAACTTTAAGTAGATTAGGAAACATGAATGTAAGAGTCAATCAAATACAGTCAAACATGAACTCTCGAAACTGGGAAATTATCTAATTTGGAGAAGCTAAGGGAACAGATGAGTATCAGAAAAATTAAGCTGTGATCTTAGGATCCTGGCATTCTTAGCTGGGAAAATCTGAGTCAATCACTCAGCCACCTCTTGCATTCAGAGTTGTTCTACCAAAACCTCCAGCAGCGAATGTTTTTAAAAGAGCCATCTTCTCTGCCCAGTACTTCACCTTGCCTCTTCCTTCCCCACTGTTCACCTCTTCAAAGTGGAAATTGAAACGTGACCTCAGAAATCTGAACCAGAAGCAAACAGAAAAGAAGCTAGTCGTTCAATCTGAACCTGTGTCCAGAGGGAAGGTTTGAGTCCCGTCCAGATGGCGCTGTGCCACGAAACGCTGACAGATTCTTCACTTCCAGGCGAGGATGGGAGTGTTTGTAAAGTCGTGATAACATCTGTCTGTGAACATCATCTCCATGGCAACAACGTGCACCACCCAAACAGGAAGTTCACAACAAAGGCGAGACTCTAACCTTTTTATCGGGAATTCATATTGAACTGACAAAGAATCATCACATACATCTGACAAACCCAATTAGCGTTGACTATACCTCAAAGAACGACCTTCATCCCGGATTAGACATGCAAAAGAAAGCAGACGCGAAGGAAGTGTTAATATGGAGTGTGTCTCACGGTCCCTCTCAATCGGTGGCCGTGAACAGCTGGATTTAACCCCATATTTACCTAAACTTAACCCCAGGTCCATCATTCGTTAGCTGGGGCCCCAGGTAAGTTACTTAATTTCTCTCAGTTTCAGCTTCACTGTTTAAAGGAAGAGAATTGTATGCGTCTCACTGCAAGAATAAATAATAGGTATGGACTCAGCAAACCACCTGCCTGTTAAAATGTGCTCAATACATGTTAGTTTCCCTGTTTTCCTTATAAAATAGTCTCTGTTACTTTGATCTGAATTCATAATTGCCTCTTTATTGTAAAAGCAGTTTACTGAGGCTATAAATATGAAACGGCTTTATGTTTTTCCAGTCACCCCCCTCGGCCGTCCTCCAGTGAATGCCCTGTCCCGTCGCTGAATGTCATCACAGTCCGACTTCACAACTTTCTGAATATTTTTCCTTACTGGAATTTGGTCCAGTCCAAGTTAAAATTCCAGTCTCAAACCTAATTCCACGCTTTCCCTTCTGCCGTCCCTGGCCCTGCTTGTGAAATGGCCCGAGGAAAGAGACTTGGTCAGCTCCCCACGCCTCACCCACGCTCTTGTCAGCCTGAAGCCCTGGGTCACTGTAGCCAGAGAGTGAACTGGGGGGAACAGAGCAGATGCCACTTTGTTGAACAGGGACCCCCGCGCTGGGTCACTGTCACTCATCCAACTGATACAGGCTGGCGGCCACTCCCTCGGTCCGGCAGATGGCCCAGAGCTGGCCCCTCTCTGAGCACACGTGTGAGGCCCTTGGAAGCCCCCGCCTAGTGCACCATTCCCTGAAATGAGATACCTGGCTCAGGTTCAGTGTCCAGTGTCCAGGACCATCCAGCTCTAGCCCCTAATGGTCTAGCAAGCCCACGGCCACTACCGTCCCCTACACAGTGAGCTTGCCAGAAAGACAGAGCTGCCATACTCCCCAGCAAGCCCACTCCTGGGCATATATCCGGAGAAAACTATAATTTGAAAAGACACACGCACCCCGATGTTCGTTGCAGCTCTATTTACAATAGCCGGGTCATGGAAGCAACCTAAGTGTACATCAACAGAGGAATGGATAAAGAAGATGTGGTACATATGTACAATGGAATATTAGCCGTAGAAAAGAGGGCAATAACGTCATTTGCACAATATGGATGGACCTAGAGATTGTCATACTAAGTGAAGTAACTCAGAAAGAGAAAGAGAAATAGCATATGATATCGCTTATAGGTGGAATCTAAAAAAGTGATACAAATGAACTTATTTACAAAACAGAAACAGACTCACAGACTTAGAAAATGAATCTGTGCTTACCAAAGGGGAAAGGCGGGGAAGGGTTAAATTAGAATTTGGGGATTAACATATACACGCTACTATATAGGTAACCAACAAGGACCTGCTGTAGAGCACAGGGAACTCTACTCAATACTCTGTGATAACCTCTATGGGAAAAGAATCTGAAACAGAGTGGTTATATGTATATGTATAACTGAGTCGCGTTGCTGTACCCTGAAACTAACACAGTATAGTAAATCAACTATATTTCACTATAAAATAAAAGTTACATTTAAAAAAGGAAAAGAAAGAGCCCAGCTGCACCCCCTGGAGGTCTCCACCTGACCCGTGAGAAACACGCGTCCCGGCCCTGCCCGCCCAGTGGGCGCCCCTTTCCTCCCCCCAAACACCTCTGGCCCTGACCAGGTGGCATCAGACAGGGAGCAGTAGGGCTCCCCAAAGCAGCATCCGCCCGCAGAGCAGACCCCAGGCTGCACTGGTTTCCATTTCTGCAGACCAGGCTTTATCCCCGCACACTTCCCACCAACCCCACTGCGGTCACCGAGCCCGGAGACTGGGGCTGGAGGGACTCGGGACCCCCCACGGACACTGCGCCTTCCTCTCCTCAGCCATCATTTCCCACAGTCTCCAAGGGACAGGGCTTCTCACGTCCACGGGGCTGGCTCTGCAGGTGTCCAACTGCATCTACTGGTCATTGTCTTTAAACTGTGGAGAGTTTGCTCTTGTCAGTTTTCGGCTATGGATCCAAGCTTCCAGTTTTAGGGTGAGGCGAAAAATGTTAGTCAACGGTGGATGACAGGATCGTTACAAATATGACGCATGGCAAAGAAACGTCTGGCAAACAATGACACGGAACAAACGGCAGCAAACACACATATTCGGTCCGTGCTCTTCCCCCTGGGTGTGGTCACAAACCTCCCACCGCGTAGCTGGTCTCGTCTTTCTCGCCAGCCTCCACGCAAGATGGGGGCTGGAGGCAATTCAGCCTGTTAGCTCAGCTCTGCAGCTCTCCTCCATGTTCCCCCCAAACAGTGTTTGTGTGAGTGCACAGGTGCTCAGGATCCTGAGGAAACACAGGGAATGGACTCTGGGTCTGTGCAGGGTCTCTGGGGTCCTTTGCATCTTGGCAAAGATCTTGTTCAGTGGCCAGCCTGATATTTCTTGGGTGCACGTAGCCTGGGTCCATCCCTGGGTGATCTAAGAAGCATCTGTGGCTGAGTCAGTAGCTGACTAACAGCAGACTCAGCCTTGCACAGAGCTAGACACCCCACATCCTCTCCCAGGTCCCCTGGGCCTGACAGCCACGGATGCAGTTTCATCTCCCCACGACCTTGGCGCCTGCCATGCCGCCCACTGATCCTTTGCTCAGCATCCGTCACTCACGGGAGCCCAGCAGTGTGAGAGGTACCAGTGAGGACCTTCGTGTCTGACCATTCCAACCATCCTCTTAATGAAGATCCTGGCTCCTCCATCCTCTGCGGGAAGATTTTTAAACTCTTGTGTGCTTTTCCCACTCATTCTCTGTGAGTTTCCCTCGGAAAGTTCTAATCACCGATGAACCAAGAGATTCAACTACCAAATATCTAGTTCACTGAGATTGCTCGGGAGGGTCATCACCTCCAATGTAGTTGACAGAAGAAAGACACCATCATTATTTACTGGGTGATTTCTAATAGGCATTTCATTACTTGATGCTTAAATTTAATATAAAAGAAAATCTCACTACAGTATTGTAATATGATTGTATCACACTCATTAAAGATAGAGATATAATGAAAATAAAGGTTTCAATAACTGTAAATCTGGCAACTGTGCTCCCACTGCCTTGGGAGAGGTCTCTGCATAGATACGTAGTATAGAATTCTGTGATACAGAAAGTAAAAGTGGTGTTTAAACGTAATCCCAGTTACCACAGAAAATAAATATTCCTGCATAATTTTCAGAAGCTCGTTCCTCTTTGGAAATGATACATTAATACTTTTCAGATTTTTCCAATGCATGGTCCATTTGATAGTTGAATTTGATGGCTAAAAATCAATTTGATAGTTGAAAAACTAGAGTTACACTTAGCATCTAAGAAATGACACCCTTGAGCTGAAGGTCATTCTTTCCTTCCAACAAATTCTATTACATATCATAAAACTTATTTTGTAAAACGAAACTAGAGCCATTATCCTCCCAGCCTCTTTAATGGATATTACCCTGTAAACCCTCTAGTTTATAACTTTGAAAAGCCTCAGAACCAACGTTTCAAAGTTGAAACTGGAGTAGATTTTAAAAGCCTTTATGTTCCAAGCTATCTTTGAAAGTATGCCTATGTTGATTGAAATAGTTTATTTTTACTGTTACTAAAATTTTCTAGGTTTGGTCAGTTTTGGTACTTTGTTAAAAGTAAAATCATCAGTTACCCATGTGCGAATGATATCTGAAGCTCAAATGTCTCAGAAACTCTGGATTTTCTGAACTTTCAGAACTAGAAAATAATTCAGCCTTTCATTTGGATCGCAGCTTTTTATTCATGTAGTAATTAGAGCTTTCCTTCCACGTGTGACGCATATTTGCTACTTGTTTAAAATAGCAATGTTCACTTCTTCCCCAAGCGGGATTATTAGCTGGAACAAAGGTGGGATTCATTCAGAAAGTATTGGGCCAGGTCTTCGGTAGCAAAGTGAAGTGGAGAAGGCAGGCAATTAGCAGCAACTACCGAGTACTCACTTTTCACAAATTTTTCTAGAGTGCCCTGTGAATAGCTTTAAAGAAAACAACCGGGTCTACCTTCACAGCATTTAAAATTAATAGGAAAATCTAAAAAAGAGCATCTCTACACATGAATAAATACGCTCGTAATTTAAAAACCTAAACAAATGCATCAGACGTAGCTTTTGTTTGCAGCACACGTCTTTAGAGATGAGAATATTGCTGCAATCCTTTCGTTGTTTGCCCCAGACACAGTTTAAGAGAATAGAGTAGTGCCCACAGTAATACAGGACCTTTGTGTCATAAGACAGAGGGGTCACCATCAGCTTTCCACTCACGAGGGATTCCAAGTTCCGTACATTACACATGAGACGTGGTCCAGTCAAGCTGGTAACATGATGGCCCTTGGAAATGCTCGCTGGGAAAATCCAGCTGGGAGAATAGTGTCTGTCCTTCCTAAAATAGAGTCTTGTCCCAGGGTTGCTTCCTGCCGTGAAAACAGAGACACCGCAGGTCAAAGTCCAGATGACCTGGGTTGTTTTAGACACTGTTCTACATATATTATGGGCGTCATCCTAAAGAGATCTAGCAGGCTATTTAAAATATAAATAACTAGTGGTGAGGTCATTGTTTCAATTACACTGCATATAATTTTTCAATTTCTATACGCATTTTTCAATTAATCCTTTTGTCCTCTTTTCAGTACTCACTATTTTACGATCTATATTTTATCAGTGAGTGAATTAGACAGGCTTCTGCTGTAAGTATGCTGCACAGCAAGCCTCACCCAGATTTCTGGGGCTTATAAAAGTAGTCATTTTTTCCACATTCACAATTTGGTGGGTGATCCACTATTTGGTTGATCTCAGCTGGGCTTGCCTCGCCTTGCGAGCTTGACGGGATCGCAAGCTTCAGGCTGGTCTGGGTCTTCTCTTCAGGACGAAAGAAAGAAAGAAGAAATAGCTTCCTGAGATACATTCCTCTAGCAGCAAAGGGCAGGTGTTCCCAGAGCATCGGCTGAAACCTGCCCAGAAGGCACCGGTTTAGAAAAGCCCATGGTAACTTCTGCCCAACATGTCATCAGCCGAAGCAGGTGTCTCATGGCGAAGCCCAAAGCCAACGGGTTGAGAAAATCCATTCCATCCCCAGGAGAGTGAGGGCACAGCAGGCGAGAGATGAAGAACTATGGACCCGTAATATAATCCACCCCACTAATGTAAGTAAAAAGATGGATAATAAAACCTAGTGTCTGGCGATCACTCGCAAACACCATCCTAAGAAAAATCACAACTGGGAAAGGAGTCAGGATGGAGCGATGTAACTGCCTGGTAAGGACACATCGAAGCCGCGCCAGCCCCAAAGCTGTCCGTCACTTGTGCGGCCATCTGTGTCAGGCCCTGATGGACGTTCTCCTGACTCAGGGACACAGCCCACCCTGTCCACCTTCACCTGGGTTAGTGTTTCGGCAACAATTTCCCAAATGGCATTCCTTCCGGGTTGAGCCCTGGCTTCTGCCTCAGGTATCCGCTCATCAAATCCTTCATTTACACTCACTCAACCTGGGTCTGGTTTTCCCACCGCCACCTCTCCCGTCAGCACTTGGCACTTAGAACTTGACAACCTTGACTCCTGACTGTGCGTTCTACCTATGAATCATCCAACGTCTTAATGAGGATGTTTATTCTCAAAATTATTTGACAGTTACAAATCAGTCAACATATATTATGAATTTAGACTATTAATAACATAAAGAAAATTGTGATTCCATTTTACGCATTTCATTTTTATGTAAAATGAAGATGAAATGTAAGCCGTTGGGCTTCCTAACTACCAGAGAAGTCATGAAACGTGGTAAAATAGGATAGTTTCTGCTTTTATCCCTGCCTCTGTCATTAACATGTATAGTTACTTTTCACACGACACATATCCTGTACCTCATTTTTTGGTAACCCCACTCAAAAGATGGCAGTGTGACCTTGAAATCCTTCATATAATCCTACTCGGATGATACTAAATATTTGAGGCAAGGTCATAACATTATCTTCGATAATTAAAGATACATATATATTTTATTTAAAACTAACCACAGCGTCCCACACATGGAATCCCTCCAATTTGAAAGTTTAGAAATTCCCTACAGGTTTAACAAATACATTTTTTTTTATTTTATTTTATTTTATTGCGGTAGGTGGGCCTCTCACTGTTGTGGCCTCTCCCATTGCAGAGCACAGGCTCTGGACGCACAGGTTCAGCGGCCATGGCTCACGGGCCCAGCCACTCCGCGGCACGTGGGATCTTCCCGGACCGGGGCACGAACCCGTGTCCCCTGCATCGGCAGGTGGACTCTCAACCACTGCGCCACAAGGGAAGCCCTAACAAATACATTTAAGTAATGCAATTTCTGACTTAGCACTTAACATTTGACGTTTTACTTTATTATTTAGTCTTGAACCATACGTTCAGATGAGCATCTGATAAGGAAGTCTTCTCCTCGTGAACTGCATTTTCAGATTGTTTATTTCATGGACTCAGAGTCAGTCATCTCAGAGAACATTCAAGGATGGTCTAGTACGTATCAAGCACTGAACACTGTAAGATAGGGGTCAACAGTATCGTCTTCTAGCATCATGGAGATTTGTCTGTAGTTTGCAGATATTATATGCCAGGGATACAGGTAAGGAAGAGAAAAACAAATTAAGAATAAAATATACTTTGGGATAGTTTGATGTCTTACGAAGAAAATAAGCAGAGAAATGGGGAAGAAAATGACCGCCGGCATGTGTACTGCTTGAATTATGGAGGTCAGGGGAGACATCTGAGCTGAATCTAAAGGAAGAAAGGGCTAAGTAGTGTGGATCCCCAGCAACGTGGAGACCTGGGAGGAGAGAGCTCCAGGCTCAGAGGAAAACAGGACAAGATCCTCGTGTGTGAATGTACCTGTGGTGACTAAGAGGCGCAGTAAGGACAGGGCAGGAGCTGATGCCCAGGGAGCAAGGGGGAATGTGGTACCCCGTGGGCTCATCGTGGTGGGCAGGTCACCAAGGGAATTTCAGAGTAGATGATGGTGGTTTCCAGGGGGTGATTTCCAGGGGTTGCTGGATACAGGCCAACAGAGAAGCAGTCTGCCAATGAAGGGATAGCAAATACTGGGTATATGGGGACTTTATATCCAGCAATCACTCTCTCATTTATTAACTACACAAACTTGGCCAAGTGAACCAGTCTTAGAGATCTCATTTTTCTTACCTATAAAATGTAGGCGTCTGTACTGCCAAGGTGCTATTGTAGGCTTTAATAAATTAAATTAAAAATCTAATGATCTAACACTGACAGCTAACACTGTTATATTAAGCTTCTCTATGTTAATCATACTTGGGGTCTGTTTTATCCTTCAGCCTAAAACTATAATATGCATAACTTCATGGCTGCACAAAGTAGTATCCTAGCAACAAAAAAATAAGTACTTTCTTTGTACTAAGTTAGTAACTGCAGTATGCCCACACATAGGTGGAAGGAAAAATGCTAGAGCTCTGATAGAAACAAAAATTCTTTCAAAAGATAACTAACAGGATTTACATATTCGGTCAACACATACTTGTTAAATACCCACTAAATGCCAAAAACTATCATGATCACTGAGGACTCAAGGTTAGTGCCAGCATAAACGAAAACTCTGGTTTCAGCTGAAAACGTATGGAAGGGAACCAAAGTGTCTGCAGCAGTCAGGGTTCTCCAGAAAAGGAACAGAGTAGGAGATACTTATTGATTGCCTGCTTGATTGATGATAAAGAATTGACTCACGTGATTACAGAGGCTGGCAAGTCCCAAGACCTGCAGGGTCAGTCACCTGCAGCATCCTTTACAGGATGGAGTCTGGAGACCTGAGACCCAGGAGAGCTGAGGGTACCGTTCCGGTCTGAAGTGCAGCCGGCTTCAGGTCCAGAAAGGGCCAAGGTTTCATTTGAGTCTGAGGCCGGAAGAAAGCCAGTGTCCCCAGTTTGAAGGAAGTCAGGAAGGAGGAATTCTTCAGATTAGCCATTTTCTTCTAGTCTTTTTGTTCAGCCTTCACCTGCTTGCCCAGGGCCTACCCACATCGCAGAGGGCAATCTGCTTTACCAAGTCTACTGATTTAATCTCATCCAAGAATTCCCTCATGGAAACACCTGGATTATGTTTCACCCAATGTCTGGGACCCCTGTGGCCCAGTCAAGCTGACACATAAAATTAAGCATCGCAGTGGCCAATTTTCAAGGCTGATTGAGTAATGCAAAAGCGTGGTAACCATGGCAGCAGAGAAGGGAAGAAAGCAAAGATGTAAAAGATGTAGGGGAAGTGAGGGAACTGGGGACACTGGGACTTACAGCAAACGTATTCTGCTGAGCCGGGTCATCTGATGCGTATTCATGGAGCTGGGAAAAGGGGTGTGTGCGTGGTGAAGACTATTGGTGCAAAGTCAGAGCAGCTCTCTCCCAGCACGGATTCCCACTGTGCCGCTGCCACTGGGGTGTGTCTCTGCGTGTTCCTGGCTGTGTACGTGTATGTGTTCATGCGTGGCTGGGGAGCGGGACGTGTTGAAAAAGTGGGTTACAGAAAGGGGGGTTCCTAGGCAGGACTGGTGTGCACTCGTGCTTTGCTCACTCCTGCTTCCTGCGGTCAGTGCTGCAGTTTCAAGGCAGTGCACGCACACAAGGTTGTGAGCAAAACATGAGTGACAACCTTGAGAAGTCGCACAGTTCAGTCTTCTGCCTTCCAGGATGCACTTATATCTTCTGGAAATGAGATGCTATCTTTTGATTTGTCTATTTCTCCAGAAAGGAACATTTCAGAAGCTAATTCATTATCAGAAATTTTCAATTCCTCTACAGTTCCGCCACACACATATATTAGTGCATAATAAAAAGCCCTTAGAGAAATTGGGGGCTCTGATAACACGATTACTGTTGCTTCCTTAGTGCTGTGGCTGCTTCTCTGCTCTGCCATCCATAGACACCAGTTGTGTGACGGGGGACTCGCTAGTTGGCCTCTTTGGACCTCAGTTCCTTCCACTGTATAATGAAAGTTTGGGTTAGAGAATCATCATGGAGTCTTCTCATGTTAATTCTGTGCCTATGATTTCTATAGCTTTATTACTAGATTCTTTTCCCCGCTCCAGCCAGGCTACATTCCTGTCTTAAAAAGTACCATGCTGCCCTCATGTGGTCAGACCTGAAACGATGCACATTTGCAGAAACCAGGAAATAACGTTTTTTGTTTTAACTAATGTCAAGTGAAATCCTATACTTGAAGTTAAAATTTATAAATAGTAACAAAATCTATTTGGATCACCTATCCGCTAAAAGTGTCAAGGTTTTACCTACTCACAGTGATGTAAAATTTTCCTGTAGGAATTATAACACAGATTCTAACATGAGTTAACATTAATTAGCTAAGTGCTAGGCAAAATTAAAATTTTACATATCTCATCTCACTTAGTTTTTCAAAGATAGGTTGTTTTGATATATTAGTTTTTAGATGTGGGCACTAAAACGCACTTGGGGAAAGTGCCAGGATGTCAATAAATAAATGGAAAGGCCAGTATAAATCTAATTTGTCTGACTCATAGCCCAAGGTCTTTCACCACCGTATTCATGTTCAATCATTTTATATTTACAAAAGTGCATTTTCTAACATTCCATTATTTCAGGAGACAGAAGGAAATGGACAAAGAATTCTTGAAAATGTGGTGAAAGAATAGGTATGAAAACTATAAAATGCAATGCCTTATACGAAAATAAGAACTCAGAGAACATTAATTCTTTCCGAATTACCTAGCCTATTGTTAATAGTACAATACGGCTTTGTAAAGTAACTAATATTCGCTACCAACCCGTTGGGATGTGAATCAATAAGGAGATTAAATATCTTACATCAAGCAATGTGTACTGATTTTCTCAACAGTTCAAACCCTAACCCTGGTAAGCGCAAAAAGATCTGTTAAGAATTCTGGAATGAAAGGGGATTTATTCGGGTTTCTAGCTCTGTTGAATGACTGCATAAGGCAGATCAGCAGTGACTTGTTCCAAGTTGCGAAAAAGAAAAAAGAACCATTTTTAGTTTAAAAATGAGATGGCATGTCTCCTCGGAGAAGCAGTAGCAGTCAGAATACCTCGTTAATCTCTGGCTCTCCAGGGGCTGGCTGTGTAAATTTTAGGAGCTCTTCCTCTCGTTAGGAAATGTCTCATCTGCAAATTAAAGAGATTAGACTCTAGGGTTTGCTCCTAGTGATTCTAAAAAGTCTTGGGTTCAGATCATCTTCATCTTTGGTCCACTTTGTTTCATAATGCTGTAGTCCATGGTAGGAAGATTTGTGCTTGGTTAGGCTTTATTTAACTTATTGAGTTATTTCTCAACCACCTGCCTGAGACTTGAGGTTAGCAATCTTATTTTTGCCCATAACAACTCAATGACAGAACACGTGCCATCAGATCCTTTTAATGCATCACAGAGGCAAAGAAAGCCAGTGACTGAATTTCACATGACATTTTCTCTCCCCAAATTCCATGCATAAATCATGCTTCTGGCTGTGCCATTCACGTTACTTCTATTTTCTGTCTCAAACTACAAAAACCCCTTTTCCGTAAATATCTCTTAATGAAGAAGCCTAAACTTAAACAAAAATTGTCCAAATTTGCTGGGTCAGTAGGAATATCTAAGAAGAAATTATGACTATATTTATAAAACCTAAACAACTTAGAGTCATTAGGAAATCACCTGATTTCCCTGACAATAATGATAACTAGCTCTTATACTATATGACTCTTAAGTCCAGTGTCAAGATCAGTAAAGGTCTCTAAGATGCAGAAAAGACAAGGAAGGGCTACTCTCTTCAAATACAAAATGATCTTTGCATAAGGACTTAACAATAAAGAGAGTAAAGTCTCCAAATGTTTGTTCTGAATCTTGTCCCAAAGGGAAATTTTATAGTCAAACAATTGTAGCTACTATTATGAATCAACTTCTACGGCTCAAGCACTCTTGATCCATTACCTCTAATCCTCATAACAACACCAGAACTAAAAATTATTTCCAATTTATATATAATGCTAATTGAGGCCCAAGAAAGATAATTTCTTAAGGTCACACAGACAATAAGAAAACAAGTATAAGAACCCACGTCTACCCAAACTCAAGGCTGTGTTTTATGCACTATATATGTCACATTCACTGTGGCATTACCTGGGGTCTTAGCTCAAGAATTACCTTAAAGACTATAGTACACAAATATGGTATTAAAAATGGTGACCATCAGGAACAAGGTAAGTAGACTCCTTCTCAACACCGCTTTTCAACATCATAACTGAAGTCCTAGCTAATGCAATAAGACAAGAAAAGAAAAGGAAAGCTATGCAGGTTGAGAGGGAAGCCATAAACTGCCTTTGTTCACAGATGACAGATTCATCAATGTAGAAAATCTGAAAGAATCAACAAATCTCCTGGAACTAGTAAGTGATCATAGCAGGTTGCAAGATACAAGGTTAATATAGTAAAGTCAGTCTCTTTTCTATATAGCAGCAATGAACAAGTGGAACATGAAATTGAAAACATAATATCATTTACATTAGCACCCCCCAAAGTAAAATACTTAGGAACAAATTCAATGAAATATGTACAAAATTTGTATGAGGAAAACTACAAAACTCTGATGAAAGATATCAAAAAAGAACTAAATAAATGGGAAGATATTCCATGTTCATGGATGGAAAGACCTAATATTGTCACGATGTCACTTCTTCCCAATTTGATCTGTGAATTCGACAGAACCCCAGTCAAAGTCCCAGCAAGTTATTTTGTGTATATTGACAAAGTGATTCTAAAGTTTATATGGAGAAGCAAAAGACTCAGAAGAGCCACATTGATTATTAAAGGAGAAAAGTCAGAAGACCAACACTACCCAACTTCAAGGCTTAATATAAAGTTACAGTAATCAAGACATTGGGGTTTAATGGAACAAAATAGAAACCTCAGAAAGAGATCCATATAAATATAGCCAACTGATCTCTGATGAATAAGCAAAGGCAATACAATGGAGCAAAGACCATCTCTGCAACCAATGGTGCTGGAACAGCTGGACAGTCACATAAAATAATGAATCTAGACACAGTCCTTACACCTTTCACAAAATAGATAGAAACCTGAATGTAAAAAACAAACTATAAAAATCCTAAAATATACTCAACAATAAGCGTATAAACAACCCAGATAGAAAATGGGCCAAAGGTCTTAACAGACCCCTCACCAAAGAAGATAGATAGATGGCAAGTAACATGTAAAAATGGCCAAAATCCAAAACACTGACATCCGTAAATGCTGTCAAGGATGTAGAGCAACAGAAACTCTTATACACTAATGGTGGGAATGCAAAATGGTACAGACACTTTGAAAGACAGTTTGACAATTTCTTATGAAACTAAATATACTCTTACCATAGGATACAGCAATGGCCCTTTCTAGTATTTATTCAAATGAAATTGAAAACTTATGTTCACAAAAAACCTGCACATGGATGTTTATAGAAGCTTTAGAGACAATTGCCAAAGCTTGGAAGCAACCAAGAAGTCCTTCGGTAGGTGAGTAAACTGTGGTATACCCAACCAATGGAATATTATTTAGCACTAAAACGAAATGAGCTATTAGGCCATGAAAGGATATGGAGGAAACGTAAATGCATATTACGAAGAGAAATTTAAGCCAATTTGAAAAGGTTACATACTGTATGGTTCCAACTATATGACATTCTGGAAAAGGCAAAACTATGGAGAACGTAAAATGATTGGTGATTGACAGGGGTCAGCTGTCTGGAGGGATGAATAGGAGCACAGAGGATGTTTAGGGCAGTAAAACTACGCCGTATGGGGCTTCCCTGGTGGCGCAGTGGTTGAGAGTCCGCCTGCCGATGCAGGGGACATGGGTTCGTGCCCCGGTCTGGGAAGATCTCACATGCCGCGGAGTGGCTGGGCCCGTGAGCCACGGCCACTGAGCCTGCGCGTCCGGAGCTTGTGCTCCGCGACAGAAGAGGCCACAACAGTGAGAGGCCCGCGTACCGCAAACAAACAAACAAACAAACAAACAAAAACTACTCTGTATGATTCTATAATGGTGGATATATATCATTATACATTCATCAAAACCCATAGAATATTCAATACCAAGACTGAACCCCAGTGGAGAAGAGTGATGAGCTAATGTAGGCCGTTGATTGTGACAGATGTACCATCTGGTGGGGATGTTGATGGTGGGAGAGGTCCTACACGTGTAGGGACAAGTATACGGAAATTCACTGTTCTCGTTGTTCAATCTTGCTGCAAACCTAAAATTGCTCTAAAAGTCAAGTTTATTAATTTATAAAAATGAGTGATCAATAAAAATCATTTAAACCAAGTAATCCTTCAAAACAGTGAAACTGAATCTTTCTGCAGAAAACTGCCCCTGTAGTTCAGCTGCAAGTAGCTTTCTTTTTTGTATGCTTCCTGTGTTATAGATTTTTTTGTGTGATTGTTGAGTGTAAGGCTAGATTATAGTCAGGATGAGTCAGCCTCATTTATGCAAAATCCACCTGAAGACTGTTTTGTGTGTGTGTGTGTGTGTGTGTGTGTGTGTGTATGTCCCTCCCTGTGAGTCTTGCTTTTCTTACATCTCCTGTTTGGGATAATGTGATTTTTGCATAGACAATAGAAGTTAAAAGGCATGTAATCATTTCAGGCTCCATCTAACTCCAGGAAATGGAGAGGTATTAAAAAGGTTGTACATTAGTACTAATGACGTCCTGAGAATAAAGGATACTAGAATTATTTTCTTAGATCATGCAAAAGACACAGTTCCTCTATTTAAAATGATTGCGTGAGAGAGAAAGGGAGTTTTAGAGTCCCGCAAAATATTATTGTCTTGTGAAATGTATTGTTTATACCTACAAGTCCCAGATATTTCTGAAATACTTAAGACGATGGAATAATCTAAGTCTATGAGGAGAGAACTGCTACTGTTTTGCTACAAGCAGTTAATAATGGTTCTAAGATAAACCCATTAGCTGTCACCACAGCGCATGCCATGCAGCAGAGCTAGTGCTATCCTCTGCTCACATTCATTCAAATGTCGGCAGAATAGAAATGGATTGAGGTTTCTATGGAAACCACTCATGGTTTCAGGCATTTCTTGGGGCATTTTGTTCCATTAATTGTTTGGAGAAAGGAGGTATACATCAGGGCTTTTCATTAATGACATTTTCCCTCTTGGTTAGAAGCTGGTGGGTGGAGTTACCACCTTGCCTTTTGTTTTACTGCAGTCTTAGCAGCTCCTGTGGCAGCTTCCCCTCCGGCTGAGAAAATGGAATGAGCTACGTCTAAAGCTTAACAAATCCTGCCCATCAGCAGTGGCTGTTCAGACAGCATTTCTTCTCTTTGGCCTTAAAGGAAATTTGAAATTCTCATACCTAGAAATTTATGTAACTTATTTTCTCACTCAGGATTTATGTAGTTCCTATGAAATGTAAACAATGCAAAAAGTCAAGACAACTTCAATGCCTTTATGAACCCAAATAGCAATAACAATAACAGAAGGGAATGCTTGTGGGGAGGGGGGATTTTGTGGCATTAATGAAAATTTCAGTGTGAAATCCAAGTCCAAAGAAAATAAAATATTTTAATCCAGACACTAGCTAATTAATTGCCTGGAGGAATAAGATCCCTCCCACAATATAGAGAGAAAAATTAAAAAGAAAAAAAAGAGCTCTTCAACGACTCAAGCGCATTAATGAGTGTCACGCTTTCCTGTAATCATACCAGAACACAAAAAGCTCGTAGTGGACTAAAGAAGGTATTATTAATAAAGAAAAGCCAACACTAAATAAATAAGAAGAAGAAACAACCACAGAGGTTCCTTGGTGTAACTGAGGGCAGGCTGGACTCTGAAATCCGACAGCTCAATTTACATCTCATCGCAACCACTGGCTACTTATGATCTTAAATAATTTCCTTAGTCACCATACAAGTCAGTGACCTCAGTTGTTGAGTGAAGGTGAGAATTCCTACCTTGCGGAGGTGTTGTGAGGATCAGAGGTCATGGATAAGGTTCCTTCTCATATCAGTATAGTCATTATCTGAGACCCTGCAGTCATGAGGTTGTATAGGGATACAAAATTCCACGTATCATGCAAAATATCACTAAAGTACTACTCTCTTACAAAATTAATATCCATTCAAATATCATCCCTAGTTTAACATGAGCAGTTTCCTTGGCTTATGTGTCCGATTATTTGACTATCATTAGCTGATTAAAGTTTACAATATCTCTTGCAATTATAGTGTTCCTTGATAAGGAATTAATAATGCATCTCTTAAGAAGATGCAGAATTTCGTAAAGCATATAAAGATGGAGATGAAGAAACGAAAAGGCTGCAGAGCAGAGACTAGAGCCGGGCTCCCCCGACTCAGATGGGCCAGTTATCAGATACACAACATTGAGCAAGTACCTCTACTTCTCTGTGTCTCAGGTTCCCAGGTGCACAATGGAAAAATTACAACCCCATTTCCTACAAGGATTTGTTATGAGGATTGAATAAAGGTAATATTTGCAAAGTACTTAGAGCAATGCTTAGAAAATCTTAAGCATGGGTGTTCATTAAAGTAAAAATAAAAACAAACAAAATAACTCCATAGCAAAGTCATTTTATTTATTTTTTTAATTGGAGTTTAGCTGATTTACAATGTGGGGTTCATTTCTACTGTACAGAAAGTGACCCAGTTATACAAGTATATACATTCTTTTTAATATTTCTTTTTTATCAAGATAAATAATATATTTTTTTCTTTTCCATGACGGTTTATTACAGGATATTGAATATAGTTCCCTGTGCTCTACCGTAGGAACTTGTTATTTATCCATCCTATATACAATAGTTTGTATCTGTTAATCCCAAACTCCCAATCCATCCCTCCCTCACCCCCTCCCCCTTGGCAACCACAAGTCTGTTTTCAATGTTTGTGAGCCTGTTTCTCTTTCGTAGATAAATTCATTTGTGTCATATTTTAGATTCCACATGTAAGTGATGTCATATGGTATTTGTCTTTCTCTGTCCGACTTACTTCACTTAGTATGACAATCTCTGGGTCCATCCATGTTGCTGCAAATGGCATTATTTCATTCCTTTTTATGGCTGAGTGATATTCCATTGTATATATGTACCACATCTTGTTTATCCATTCATCTGTCGATGGACACTTAGGTTGCTTCTGTATCTTGGCTATTATGAATAATGCTGCATTAGCAAAGTCATTTTAAAATAAAGTAAAATGATTATAAACTGAAGAAAACCCAGGTTTATGACAAGATAGAAACAATAACAAATAATGATCTGAATACCACAGAGGTTGAGAAGCATTTGTGAAAACAGTGGAAACGCTGGATTGTTCTCACGCACACACAAATGACCGCGTGCGCTGCTAGTGTCGACGTGAGGCTGTGGGATCTGGTTTCCCAGACGCACCAATGGGTCCAGCTCCTGGTGTTCACAGCCTGTGTCATCCCCTCCACCCACCCTAGACCAGGCTTGGTCTGTGTAACTCAGGGCAGAAGGGTGCTGTGCAACTTCAAGGTTACGTCATGGGAGACACTGTGGCCTCACCCCGGTCCTTCCCTGGCCTGTTCTCCCCACCCCTGGAATGGCTCACTCTTGAGGAAGACAGCTTGCAGGCCCCATGGAGCCCTTGGGGGGGCCCAGGGGGTAGGGACCAAAGTCCTTCATCCAGAAGCCTGAGGACCCCTGAGGACCCCTGCCAACAGCCATGTGAGCTTGAAATCGAATCCCCCAACCCCATGAGACCTCCAGATGACCACAGCTGCTTTCAACAGCTTGTCTGTGTCAGCTGAAAAAAAGGCACAAACTAAACGTTGAGAATGATGTGTGACTTGGCAGACATTGTGAGGACTTAAGCCCGGGACGCAGCCTCTCAGATGGCTCGGAGGGACTGTTTCAAAGAGGCAAGGGGGGAGCCAGGATATAGAGGAGTTTTTGCTACAAAGACCAGGTAGTCGGAACATCAAAAGATTACTGTTAAGTAAAGAAAACCAGACATCTCAAGTTAAGGAAGTTAGAGTTTTTCGGTGTGCGGAAAGATGCAAAATCTGGGCTCACTGCAATTGTTCCTTTGATGCCCACCTCAGCTCTCTGGGGCAAGTCTCCCCATCACTGCAAGGTGGCTGAGGGCTAGATGGCGGGCATCCTGTTTCCATCCTGAGTCCCTCAGGGCTCACCGTCCAGGCGGCTGTAACGTGATGGCTCGATGGCTGCAACATCCTTTGTTTACTGATATGGCGGCAACAGCTTTCACTGACACCTGCAACCCCGTGAGAGAGCCTGAGCCAGAACCACCCAGCTAGTTTGCTCCTAGATGCCTGCCCCACAGACACTGTGTGAGATCATAAAGGTTAGTACTTTAAGCTACTAAGTTTGGGGGTTATTGTTATGTAGCAACAAACAACCAACACAGAAGCAAAGGAAGCCCAGTGTGCTATTCTGCCAATTTAATGAGAAGAATTACACCTCCCACATAGATGAAATTGATGGTGTTTATTCTAAAAATTAGCAGGAACGTGCAACCTTCAATTTTCAAGATAAAAGCTTTTTCAAATCCCTTTCTAATAACTACTTAATAAATAATTTTGATTCCCCTTTAACCTGCAGAGAAGTACACAGTCTGAGCGCTGCTTCTGCACTCCCCGCGTTCTCTCCTCTCCACCGCATGGATGTCTTCGATGCTTCTGGACACTCCCACCTCAACGCCTCGGCACTAACTATTCTTTCCATCTTAGTTTCTCTCTCCCAGACACTTGAGCATCTCACTTCACCTGCTTCAGGTCTGCTCAGATGTCTCTTCCCCAGAGTTTCCTCCCAAGCACCTTACTGAAAATTGCAGCCCGACCACTCACTCCTGACCCTCTGTATCCTGTTTTATTGCCTTGTAACACTTTTACTAACTTGTGCGTATCTTTCCTCCCTGGAGGCCAGCTCCACGAGGGTGGGGATTTTTGTCTCTTCAGTCACTTACTTACTGACAGATCCTCATTAACCAGAATGTCTGGCACTTAATAGGTGCCCAAGACACAATTGTTGACGTGAGCTTAGGAAATAAATTTAGTTTAAATGGCTTTTTTACTGAACCAGTTTTCCTGGGGTAAGGTGGCTGCCTGTATTTAAATGTTCTGACTCAGTAGGTTGTCAATAAACAATAGCTATGATCTGAATGCAAACTTCTGCTAAAAAAATATATATATATGTATATATTTTAGCAGAATTTTGCATTTCAAACTTAAAAGTTTGCTATATATATATATTGCAATATATTTATTTTAGCTTGAGTGACTTACAGGAGAGGGCTTGTTGCAGAAGAACAGCCGGAGTTGATATGAACATTGACCTGTGAGCTCGCTGTTTAAATTAAACCTTTACCCCCTACATTCCGAGAGCAATCGTTTCATCATACATGCATAGAAAAAACTTTCATGTCTTTATTCCTAATACCCAGAACAGGTGTACATTATCTTTATTATCGATTTTCCATCAGAGAATAGTATGACTCACCGTACCTAGGCAAGAACGAAAGACGTACACCAGATGGTGGTTCTAAAAAGTCTAAGAGGGCTGACCTTGACGTCAATTCCAAAGACTCCCGGAAGCCTTGTTTAGAAAAGATTAGAGTAGCAAGGCCTAGTAAGCCGCCTGTGTGGGCGTGTGGCATGGGGAACCACACAGGACCCTGTGCTCAGAGACTCAGCACTTGTTGCCATCCTGAAATTCTTAATAGCGTGTGAGTAGGGGGCCTCCATTCTCAGTTTACCCGGGAAGCTGCAAATCACATAGCTTCCCTGAGGCCAGAGAGGACAATATTACTCACTGGTACTCACTGTCCGAGGAAATGAGCAGAGGTGCAATGACCAGAAAGGAATATGAATTTTCTCTGAGGGAGACACCTCAGCCGTCCTTCATTTCTCTGCTGAGTGAAGGGAGTGCAGAAACAGCAGCAGGCTTGGTGTACTGCTTGCCCTTCTAAGTGTGGCCCCTGCTACCAGCAGCAACAGCCCTGGGAGATGGTTAGAAAAGCATAATCAGGGCCCACTCCAGAACTACTGCACAGGAATTTGCACTCACTGTGCACTTTAAATTGGAGAAACAAATCTGTGTTCTCCTGAAAGACAATGGACATTGGACGTGGCCTGGTCTCCTTGCTACCAAACTCGGGTTCAGCTGCTCACCACTCAAAAGCCAATAATTTGAGAGGCAAGTGTGAATAGAAAGAAAAGGTGCTTCAATCAGAAAGGGCGGCAATCTGGGGAGAAGGTGGACTCCTGTCCTAACACCAACGCCCAAGATTCTGCTCAGCCAGTTCAGTGTTTAAAGGGGAAAATGGGGGGAAGAATCTCAGTGAATCATGGAGGCAGGAGAGCGTGCAGGCTGGCTGACTCCTTCTTCAGATGTTATCTCCTCCGCCTAATCTGCCTGCAGGATTGTTAAGGGGCCTTGGGGGTAGAGAGATAGCCATTCTTTACTTGCTGAATTCTTCATTCTTCCTTCTTTTTATCTAGGAAACAAATCAACAGGTTAGCAAGGCATGGTGTGCATTCAGGAGCCCGTAAGTCAGAAGTTAGGTTAAACTGCCTAGTGGCCTCATTCCTATAATTATTCTTTTAAGGTTAGAGGGGGACAGAAAGGTATAAATAGGAAAAAGGGGCAAAAGAGCTGCTTTCATCCTTAAAGTGGCCCCCACCTTCACCAGAAAATCCTTAACCTGAGATGCTGCTGGAATGGGACGTTAACTTATTTGAACACTACTTCTGCTCCTTTGGTCCATTCTCTAGGATTAGGTTAATATGAAGTGAAATGATCTGAAAAAAATTAAAAACAAGGAGAAGAAAGCACGAAGAACTGGGTGACTACGAACAAAGCTGAGCAGATGGAAAGCAGTGCAACAATAACCAAAGGAGGGGAAAAGCTACTTAAAAATAAAATAAATAGCTAATACTGAGTGCTTAAGACGTGCCAGGCACGTACAAAGTGCCTTTGTGCGATGATATACTTTATTTAAACTTGGCCACAGGGCCGGATGTGTCAGACCCGGCCAGACTAGGGTCTCCCGGGTGCCACCAGCCCTGGAGGACAGAGCCATTGCTGAGCTGCCAGGAGCCCAGCCTCGGGGTTAGGGGCTGGGCCCAGACCCTGGCCCTGGCGATGGTGAGGTTCAGCATTCCGGGCAGGCGGCCCGAGTGCGGCTCCCTGTGCCCAGGCCACCCGGGGCCAGGACTGTGCCTTGGCCTGGGGCCCGGCGTAGGGGGGCCGAGGGCAGGAGAGCTCGTCTGTCTGACTCTGCCCTGGAGCTTGGAAACTAGGGTCCTGGTTCAGAGCTCCCTTCACCTGGCTGCCTGAGGGCCCCAGGTCCCGGCCCCAGAGGTGGACAGACGCCTTGAGGGAGAGGCACCGGTCCCGAAGAGCCACATCGGGCAGCACGATCTTTATCAGCGACTGGCCGTGTAGACGGGCGGGGGCTGCTGGCCGGTGGAGGGGCAGCAGGGTTCTGTGCCCACTGCCGGTAGTTCTGGGTGGTGTAGCGCGGGCACTGGGCGCTGACAGGTATAGCACGTAGTCAGACGTGCGCCACAGCGGCTCCTCTGCGAATTGGTGCCTGTGGATCACTGGGGGGCCAGGACCTGGGTCACCGGCTGGCCCCGCCTCCTGGCCCTGGACGGTCTCACCCCAGCCCCTGGGTCGAGTACCCTGGCCCAGGATCACCGTACTCCTTGCCCCATGGGTCTGTCTTCCCACAGCACGCTCCCTACCGCGCGCAGGGGCCCCTGTACTGCGCGGGGATGATGCCGCCTACCAGGCAGTCGTCTCCCGGAGCCGCTGGGTGTAGGTTGCGGGGTAGGGGTCAGGGGTCATCTCTGCACCTCTAGGCCTCACCCTCCCCTCGAGGAGGGCCTGGTGTCGGCCGGGTGGGGCCGGGCACTCACCCGAGGGCATGCTGCGCTCCTGGGGGCTGTGGAATCCGCGCTTGTGGACATAAGCCTCGAGGTATGGGCTGTCCAGAGCGCCTGAGTGAGCGTGTTCCAGGCTTCTCGGGGATCCGAGCTGGTCAGGCCCATGTACCACTGTGGACCGGCAGCGTCGCTCCCCATGGGTGTGTACTTCCAGCGCATCGCCTGCTTGATGGCCAGCGTCTGGCGGGGCCCCTCGTGGAACAGGTAGTCATTGCTGAGGGCGGGGGTGGGAGGAGAGAGACTGAGTTTTCAGCCCCCCTGCCCTCCCCAGGCCTCTTCAGCCCCTTCGCCAGTGCTGAGGGTGCAGAAGCCTGGCCCGAGGTGCGGGGGGCCTCATCTGTCCTTCAGTACTGGACACCCTCCCACCCAGGCTGGCAGAGGGTGGGAGGCTGACCCCTTGTAGCCCCTCCTCTCTGCCACATCCTCCCCAACCCCCAGGACCTCCTAAACATTTCATCTTTTCTTGCCTCTACTAAGTCCTTTGCCCAACCTCCCAGGTCTGCAGGCCCTTTCCTCCAGGAAGCCCCACTGGCCTGGAGGTGCACCAGGAGGACGTGGTCTCAGCTGTGGCTGAGTGAATGGCACAGGTTTCTCCGTCATTGGTCTGGCCTGGGAGCCATGGGCTGGGGACACAGGGAAAGTGTGTGGGGAGCCCAGGCTCCCAGGGAGACCTTCAGGGAGCTCTTGCACCATCACCACCTGCCCAGTCATCAGGGCCAGCTGGGAGTGAAGACAAGCTCACATTTAAAGGAGAAACTATGCAGCTACACAGGAGTGCCTGTTCTGGGGCCTCTGTTGCCAGAGCCCGTCCCAGGCTGAGAGCATCAGGAGGGCTTCCCCAAGGAGGAGGTGACAGTGATGTGAGGAGGGACCCACTTGTGCAAAGGCCCTGGGGCATCAGGGATGGTGTAAGGAACAGAGTCTGGCAGAGCAAAGAGGGAAATGGAAAGAAATATGCTAACGATGGCAAAAATCTAACCTCAACCAGGTACCATTAAACCTAAAGCTATCCTTCCGGAACACCCTCGCAGCACCACTGCCCAAGAGACAGACATGCGCACGTGCTGTGCTTTGACCTGGCGAGCTCCCTCCGGGGAGATGCCCTAGGGAATGAGGACATGGCCCCAAGATGGTCCTAGCAGGGATGCTGATAAAGCGTTCTCCCCTGTGCCTACTTGGAGTTCTCACCCCTCACGGAAAACCAGAAACCCACGAGTAAGAGGTGGGCTCAACCCTGGTGGTTCCGGGACACAGGTTTCAGGAAGTGGCCGCAGGCTGGGTTTGCCGCTTGCAGGGAGGGGAGTTTGGGGACCATCTGGGGAGCCCCACTCTTCTGAACTACAAAATGAGCCGAAACTACAAAATGCACCTGGCTTGTAAAAAGGAATTAAAACAGTCTAAAATAACACACACACACACACAATTTGACCACAAACTTAAGAATTAAACGCTACGTTTCTTTCTGTGCAAATGAAGAAACTGGCTTCCAAAGTTTGAAACGGCCATAATGTAATAAACCGAAACATTGCGTACTATTTTCACAACTGTACGTTTTGATATGTATTTCATAAACATCTGCTGAATGAATGTCTCCGTGCAAATTCGCAGACATTATTTCGGAATCAGGTTCCCAATGGCAGAGCCCATCACAGAAGAAACAGGATGAAGGTGAAATTAAACTCCGCGGCTGCCCGCATCTTTCCATCCGAGACAGGAGGAGGAGGCAGAAGGGGCTTGAGGCAGCAAGTGCGGTCACGCGACAGCGCGTACTGTCGCTCCCGTGCGAAGCCCACCCTCAGGCTCTCTTCTAGCAGGCGCGGGGCGACACCGGAACACGGGGTCCCGGGCGAGCGCTCCGCCGAGCGCGGCGCGAAGCCGCGCTTCGCGGCCGCCGGACACCCACTTCCGGGCGGCGGGGAAGAAGGGGCGTAACCGTCTCAGCCCCGCGCCCCGCCCGCGGCCCCCAATCTCCGTACCTGCCGGCTGCGGGAGCCCGCGACCGGAAGAGGGAGCGCGCGCGATGGAGCTGCGGCGCCTCTGGCTGCTCTGCTGCTGCTGCTGTTCCGGCGCCGCCCCGGCCCCGCCGAGCGGCCGCAACCCGCCCGCTGCCTTCCGGGTACCGCGCTCCCCGGGGCCCTTCCCGCCTGCCTGTCCCGGAAGGGGGAGGGGGACCTGAGCGCACCCCCGGGTCCCCTGGGCTTCCTGTCCCAGGGACGGGGGAGGGGGACCTGAGCGCACCCCCGGGTCCCCTGGGCTTCCTGTCCCGGGGAGGGGGAGGGGACCTGAGCTCACCCCCGGGGTCCCCTGGGCTTCCTGTCCCGGGGACGGGGGAGGGGGACCTGAGCGCACCCCCGGGTCCCCTGGGCTTCCTGTCCCGGGGAGGGGGAGGGGACCTGAGCTCACCCCCGGGGTCCCCTGGGCTTCCTGTCCCGGGGACGGGGGAGGGGGACCTGAGCGCACCCTCGCGTTCCCCTGGGCTTCCTGTCCCGGGACAGAGGGGCCACCGGAGCGCCACCCCCGGGGTCGCCTGCGCGCAGTCCGGTGACGCGCCTGCGTTCCAGAGCTGGCGTGACGCGCGCGAGCCGTGCTGACCCACAGAGGGGTCCTCCAAGAAAGATGTGCAGCTGCGGGTGACCACTGGCTACGTCCAAGGTGGTCCTGATTGGAAGGCGCACCCCCTTTTGGAGCCCCCGGGCGTCCTCGCCGCCTTCCCAAACTGCATTTCAAGGATGGGAACCAGAAGTAGGCGGAGAAACCTGCCCATCTTCCGGAGAGGGCACTGGCCACCTCCTTCTGAAGTCGGAATTTTATCCGCACAGAGCCAGCCTTCAGCAAGCTCAGGGAATCCTGCCGGTTTATGATTTAACTGAACGCGGGCCCCTTGGACTAGCGCACACCCTGCAAGTTCCGCTGACTTGGTGGAGACCGATTTAGAGAAGGGGGAAGCATTTCATTTCCTTTTCAGATTATTTTGAAAAGGCTCGGTAATCTCAGATGCACGCCAGCATTAAAACTCAGGAACACACCAGTTAGCTCAGTAAAAATAAGGTTTTTCCTGAAACCAAGCAAGCTGCAAGAGGTAATGATTTAGAGTTGACCTCACTGTGTTCCATTCAATATGTATCCAATACTGGGAGCTGTGGGCTGGGGACACAGGGAAAGTGTGTGGTCATGAGAGGTCATTATCATTTTTTAAGTTATCAAAGAAAATTCCTTCTTTCTTAATCAAAAGCAAGTATGAAATCAGTAATCCTGCTGCTTAGTGGAATTGCATTTCTTATTTTCCTGGTATTTTCTTGAGCTTTCCATGGGATTCTGTAGTGGTGCTCTCTTCTACTTCTCGTTCTCATCTCCCTGGACCTCCAGTGTTTAGGAAGTGCCAGCCTTGCCTGATTCTGTGCATTCTTGTTTTTTGCCCAAACCACGATGTGTATTTTTATCACCAATTTATTTCTCTAGCTTTCAAAACCAGAAGCACCGGTAT
Source organism: Neophocaena asiaeorientalis asiaeorientalis (assembly GCF_003031525.2). NCBI lineage: Eukaryota > Metazoa > Chordata > Mammalia > Artiodactyla > Phocoenidae > Neophocaena > Neophocaena asiaeorientalis. Next base: position 4,365,056 of record NW_020173335.1, read on the forward strand.
AATTGCTTAAGATCAAAGTTTTTGTCCTGTATTCCATTCCTGCCCTGAGCTTGGAGGCATATGGTGGTGAACTAACACCTTAGGGGAAAAAAATCAATCCCACCCATACCGCTAATGTATTCATTGACTGAAGAAATAAAAGCACTGCCATACTTATCAAAAATAAAAAAATTGAGAATTGAAGTCACAAGGAGGCCAGAGTAATGAATATGTATTTTGAACCTATGTTACTTATATAATTTATAAATATATATGTATTCACTCATATTGTATAGTTACTCATACTAGAGGCCATACCCAGGAGATGCTGTCTCGGGTTCTGCAAGGGTGCATGCCAGGAGATAGACAGTTGTAAACAGACAAGGGCAGAGTGAGGAAGATTCTCGGTAAGTTTAAAAACCTTGAGCTGAGAAAGCCTGAAAGATGTTCAAAGCAATTGCTCCCAGTGGGAGTTTAGTTCTTGAGATGGGGGCCCGGAAAGGAGAGCAACGAGGGCTTCTGTCCACACTTGCTGGAAACTGTGTTTGAACCTAAACAGCTGTTTGGACCTGGGGCAGAGCTGGACGTGAGCAGATAGAAAGGGCCTTGCTTGCCGGGTACCCACAAGCATTGGGAAGCACCTCTCTGGCCTGGTAAGATGGATTAAAATGTGTTGTAACTGACACTCAGTATAACTGTGCAAAGCTTTATCTCTTTAAGATTATATCAGGGCTTCCCTGGTGGCACAGCGGTTGAGAGTCCACCTGCCGATGCAGGGGACACGGGTTCGTGCCCCGGTCCGGGAGGATCCCACATGCTGCGGAGCGGCTGGGCCCATGAGCCATGGCCGCTGAGCCTGCGCATCCGGAGCCTGTGCTCCGCAACAGGAGAGGCCACAACAGTGAGAGGTCCGCGTACTGCAAAAAAATAAAAATTAAAATAAAATTATGTCTAATTAGGAATTGGTTAAGTTGAGATTCTCTATTTACCCATCGGGGTAAATTATGTACAGATCCTAGAAAATTCCCTGGCTCCATAATCAACTTAAAACGAAAAAAAAAGTTTAAAAATTAAAATAGAGTTATAAAGTGCTCTGTGTTGTGCTAGAGAGAATGGAGAGGTTTTAGGGTGAAAAGTGGACAAATGTTGAACCAGGAGCTGTAGTCTTTGGATCTTGGTATCTTATTTAGGGAGAGCAAAGAGGTGTCCTCTTGTTTGCAGATGCATTGATGACTGACTAGTGGCTGCCCAAAACACAGTGGAAAGGTGTTCAGGGAACTGCTGACGCAGTTAGAGAAAGGATCTGATTGATAAGTAATGTTTTTCACCATCATGGGTTCATGGTGAAAGGTTTTGTTATCCCTGCCTTACAGGGTTTCCTAAGTTCCCCGGGAGTATTCCTTGAGCGGAAGTCAGGTGGCACCTGTGATACTTGTACACACTTGGTTATTGTTGGGTGAAGACCAGGCTCCTCCTGGGGTGATTATGGGATGCCTCATAGGATAAGTGACTGGAGAAGTGGGGGACAGCAGCCGCTCCTCTGCCCTTTCACTCCTTAGAAGCTTCTGGTGCTCAGGAAGCCCCTGCCGTCGGGTTCAGCCTGTTCTTTGTGCTACAGCCCAGGTGTGGACTGACATTTGCTGAGGCTCCCTGTCTGACCACAGAGCAGCTGGTCTTCTGACCCCTGTGGGAGACCACAGACCCAATAAGGGAACCAATAAAAGTTGTATGTTCTCACCTCATAAAAGTATTTGTATGCCAATGCACGTGTGATTTTGCTTAAAATTTCAGAAGCTCCACCTTAAAAATTCTTGCCTTGATGATTATATGCTCTGTTTTTAAAAAATAAAATTATGTGTACTTTGAGGCATGTTTGTTTACGTATAAATAGAAGGTCATTTTACAATGAATGATCCTAATGAATGAACCACAGATGTTTGCTGTAAACAGCCCCCGAAGATCTGGATTATTTCCTCCAAATAAACTTTATCCAGAATGCTTTAAACCGCAATTTCTATCTACCAGAAACATTAAGAGGTGAAATTGATGTAAGACACTGTGGTTCGGGTGGCAACTTCTAATGGCTCTAGCTTCACGCATACGCTGCCAAAATGAAAATATACCAGAAACTTGAAATCTTGGGTCAGAACTGATTCAGTCAGTCATTCATCTGTCCATCCATTTATCCAGTATTTTAACATCTACCATGTATAACAAGATAGTCTAGGTTTTCTGACTAATTCAGTAGGAAATGAGACACAAATGGATTCTGTTCGAAGTTGGCCTCTGATTGAAACAGGCACTTCATAGATTCTTTCCATCAGGTTGAAGAAGTTTCTTTTCATTCACTGCTGAGAGTTTCTATCGTGAAAGGATTATGAATCGTTAAGTGCTTTTTCTGCGTCTATTGAAAATACCATATAGTTTTCCTTCCTCTTTCATTCCATTAATATGGTGTATTATGTTGACTGATTTTCAGATGTTAAACCAACATAGTCTTTTTTAATGGCCCTCACTTGATCATGATGTATTGTCTTTCTTATAAATTGTTGGCTTTGATTTGCTAATATTTTCTTAAGGATTTTACACCTGTAGTCATGAGGGCTGTTGGTGTGTATTTCTCTTTCTTTGAGATGTTTTTGTCTGGTTTGGGGTCAGGGTTATACTGGCCTTATAAAATCAGTTGCGAAGAGTTCCCTTCGCCTTTGTTTTCTCAAAGAATGTGCGCGCAGTTGCTATTGGTATTTCTTTTTTAATTGTATAGAATTCACCAATGAAGCCATCTCGGCCTGGAGTTTTCTTTGCGGAGTCATTTTCAGTTAGGAATTCAATGCCTTTACTTGATAAAAAGCTGTTCAAGTTTTCTGTTTCTCTTGTATCCAGAGTTGGTAATGTGAGTCTTCCAAAGAGTTTGTCCGTTTCACATAGGTTGTCAAACTTATTGGCCTCAAGTGGTCAAGTGCCTGAAGCGTCTGTAGCGGCCCTTGTTTCCTTCCTGATACTGGTGATTTGTGTGTCTTCTCTTTCTTTCTTTTCTCTATCCCAGGAGTCAGGACTGAGAGAGGACGTCGGGGAGGGTCAGGGAGAGTGTCTGCAGCATCTCTGAGCTGAGAGAAGGGGTGAGGGCAGGGTACCCTAGATGCCCCGCAGGCCACGGGAGGGTAGGAGGCCATGGGGACACACAAATCCCAAACCAGTCTTCAGGGGAGGCCCTTCCCCAGTAGGCCGGCCGAGTGTTTAGTCATGGCCTGGGTGCAGCCTGTGAGCAGCAGGGCCTCCCTCCCTGCCGTCCTGGCAGTTCAGATTCAGGGGGTAAGCTCCCTGTGGATGGTCTGTGAGGCCCATCCTCCTGGCTGCAGCGGGCTTTCCCGTACATCCATAGAGGTCCTACCTTCTCAGGCCTTCGCTCGTGCCTCCAGCTCGCAGCAGTGGCCAGTAGATGCTTACAGGACGAGGGAGGCCGCTGGGCTCCTCAGCAGTTTGCAGTCGCTGGCTTAGATTTGTCACACGGCCTCTACTCACACTTGCTTTGCGTTTCACTTCTGTTGATAGATTTTTACATCTCCTTTCCAAATCATACTCAGAGGCTTTTATTATTATCAAGATTATCTTTAAATGTCTAAAACTCAGTAACTGGCGATCATTTCGTTGATTAACAGTCCCTCCAGGCATATGCTCAATAAGGAAAAAATAAGATTATGATAAGTCCCAGGAGTAATTTGCTTGAAAACAAACAGCTTATGCCATTTGCAGCAACATGGATGGGCCTAGAGATTATCACGCTAGGTGAAATAAGTCAGAGAGAGAAAGACAAATACCGCGTGATATCGCTTGTATGTGGAATCTAAAAAAATGATGCAAATGAACTTACTTACAAAACAGAAACAGGCCCACAGACATAGAGAACAAACTATGGTTACCAAAGAGGAAAGGGGTGCAAGGGATAAATTAGGAGTTTGGGATAAACCTATACACACTACTGGGTATAAAATAGATAACCAACAAGGACCTACTGTATAGCACAGAGGACTATACTCAATATCTTTTAATAACCTATAATGGGAAAGAATCTGAAAAAGATACATATGTAAAAGAAAAGCAGCTTAGCTCTATCAAGGGCATGACGTATATAAAACGTAGTTATGCATATATTCAACAGCAAATGTTAATTAAGCATCTGTCGTGTGCCAGGTGTGTGCTCAGTGAGGGAAACACAGTAGCGGATAAGACAGACCAGCCTGGCCCTCATTTTGCTTATAGGTTTATGGGACAGACACGCAATAAACACGTAAGTGCACAAGCAAGTACCGAATAGCTAGAGCTGGACACTTACCAAATGGTGGGGTCTCCTGAAGTTCTGTTTATCCCACACAGCTGGTTAGAAGTAGGAAATGGAGGCGTGTTCATACAAAAGACAAGCCTAAGATTATTATCACAAAACTCAAAGCTGAGGAATCTGTCAACAATGGTCCGATTTTCCCTTTGGAAAGACAAGCCAGGCGATCTTCCTGGGACAGTTCCAGGATTGCATCTCTTTCCCAAAGCCTTTTTACCCAAAATGAAAGAGACCTCTATAAAGCCTCAAGGAGAATCAGATTTATTGATTCATTAGTTACTTACTCCTTTTTCCGTGCTTCATGAGTTGTGCTGGGAAATACGGAGATAAAGAAAACAGTCTTCCCAGATCCATAGCTCTTGGATCACATGAATGCTCTTTGGCGACAATTCCCACTAGTGTCTAGTGTTTATTTGCAATTTATTTTATTTTTCCACTATATTAAATAACCATATATTTAGTGCTTTCAACATGCTTAGTAAAGAGGAATTATAAATGGTTATCCATTTATAATTCCTGGGACATTCCTTTCCCAGCTTCAAAAATTACTCTGAAATCAGATAATATTTTAATACAAAACATTTATAAAACTAATCTGATTATCTTAGATGACCTTCTGTCGTGATCTGCAGGAAATAAATCATGCTTTAACTTTTGCATCTGAAAGCTATCTCCAAGTAAGTTATATGCAGCTTGCTCTGGAAAGTTAACATGGGTGATACAAATGAGTGTGGTTTTTTTTCCTTTTAGGAAAGTCTTAATAGACATCGATACTTGAATTCTGTATTTCCTGGTGAAAACTCCACTGCCGTCTATGGAATAAATCAGTTTTCTTATTTGTTCCCTGAAGAGTTTAAAGGTACGGTGCGATGGGGCTACTAGTTGATTAGTTTCCCAGCTTTAACTTGTTTCCTTAACTTTTGAGAATTGTTCAATTGTGAAGCTAGTAAATCGAGTAATACTTAATATTTATTAAATGCTTAATAAGTGTCAAGCACGTACCTGGTGCTGACAGTTAGAAAAATAAATCCATGTTCACTCTCTTCTAATTATTGCTTAAGAACTAAATACCGTAAATATAGACATTTCCACGTGGCTCTGAGGGCTAATACCTCATCTCTCCTCCAGTTTTCTGTGCTGTTTCTATTCAAGACACCCATGGTTCCATGGGTTGTGATCAAACAAATGATGTCAATTATACTCATCTTTTTTTGACCTGCTTCTATCAAACACGTCATTTTATGTGACAGCCCTGGCCCTATTGGAGGGATTCTCATCTTTGTAGCTTTCGGCTAATCCATTTCATGTATGGAAAGGCACAAAAGGCAGACTTTATCAGAAACTCCACTGTTTCTGTTGAAACGTCCCTCCAAAAGGAATCCCTATAATATAATGTGGGTTGCCTTTTCTTCTCATGTGTATCCTCAGCTATTTATTTACGAAGCAGACCTTCCAGTTTTCCCCGGTTTCTGGCGGACGCGCACACATCCATCTCCAACGTGTCTTTGCCGTTAAGATTTGACTGGACGGACAAGCACGTCGTCACCCCAGTGAGGAACCAGCAGACAGTACGTTTGTTTTCTTTTCCCTTTTGATCAGTGTCTGAGTCACTCTTGAGGTCAAGTTCGATCAAACTTGTAAAGGAGCCATCACTGCTGTAGGTGGAAGGACACCCCAATCATCAAAAAATGGCAAGGCCAGGAGAACCCCTGGTAGGGGAGACGGATGTCAGGCCGGGCTCTCACTCTGGAGGTGAGCTCTGTGGGCGCCCCTCCCTGGCTGCCTAGCCCCCTTATCACGGTCCCCAGGCCTCTGCAGAACAGCGGGTGGAAGGCTGGAGGAGGTGAACTTGACCACTGTCGCTTGAGCCGTTCAAAAGGGAAACGACGTGGGCTTCCCTGGTGGCACAGTGGTTGAGAGTCCACCTGCCAGTGCGGGAACACGGGTTCGTGCCCTAGTCCAGGAAGATCCCACATGCCGCAGAGCGGCTGGGCCCGTGAGCCATGGCCGCTGAGCCTGCGCGTCCGGAGCCTGTGCTCCGCAACGGGAGAGGCCACAACAGTGAGAGGCCCGCGTACCGCAAAAAAAAAAAAAAAAGGGAAACGACGTGACATCAGGCACTGGCCCCCCATGTGCCCTGGCCTCTTGGGTTCATCCCCTGAACTCCCTCAGAAACCCTACCTCCATCCCCACCCCTACAGGATCACACACTTTGTACCTGTGATCCTTAAAAGTGCAGTCAGTTCTGCTGGAATGTGACATAGACGTTCCTAGAAATCACCAACTCTGCAAAATCAGGCAGTGAAAATGAGAGGGAGTGTAGAAGAAATGAGGTTAGGACTCAGCGCTAAAAACTTCGTGGCACACTAAAAAAAGACAGGGAAGTAGCACAAGTGGCAGTGCGGTTTTACATGTGTTAAATGATAAAGAAGTGTGTGAGTTCCAACCATTTACCACCCTGCGATATCACTTACATGTGGAATCTAAAATATGGCACAAATGAGCTTATCTATGAAACAGAAACAGACTCACAGACGTAGAGAACAGACTGGTGGTTGCCAAGCTGGAGGGGCTGGGGGAGGGATGGAGTGGGAGTTTGGGGTCAGCAGATGCAGACTAGTACATATATAGAGTGGATAAACAACGAGGTCCTACTGTAGAGCACAGGGAACTATATTCAGTGTCCTGTGATAAACCATCCCGGAAAAGAAAATGAAAAAGTATACATATGTATAAGTGAGTCATTTGCTGCACAGCCGAAGTTAACACATCATTGTAAATCGACTCTACTCAATAAAAACACATTTTAAAAATGCAGCCATTTACCTTGCAGAAGTCCTGAGTGTGCCTGTGAAGACCGCCTGGAATCAGAGGGAAAGCGGGACCCCAGATGTGGGTAGGCGTGCTCAATCGCGAGGCGAGCCATCTCTCCAGCAGATGGAGGGCAGATGCGCTTGCCCCGCACCCCCGCTGGGCACGAGGATGTCCACTGACCTGGGAAAGTTGGTCCCTAACCCCAGGGATGCGGCCCCAGTTTGTCTGCAGTAGAAACCTCAATGGGTCACTCAGTCTCCTCTCCTAAGACCGACGCTTTGGACCCACCAGTTCCCTGGTCACCGTCTAGTTAAGATGATCCTTTTTGCTTCCTCAGATTCTGTATTTATTGTTGTGGGTTACATTTTACCACCAAATCATCTGCTTTATTTTTGGATTCGTAATGAAGGGTGATGTAGTCTGAAACCCAGTCCATCCAGGGTGTGCTTACGTTGTATTCAAGGCGAACTTTTAATTAGGAATCTTCTTACTAAAGGAAAGATGTTTTGGAGCAGGGACTGTCCCCCTGGGGCAATGGTAGGTGGGTAACCTAAGGTGACCTGCATTTACAGTTCTCAAGGGGTGGGCACCCTGCTGGAATGTCCCCTAGTGAATGCGGTACCCTGCCCCAGGCACTGAAGCTAGAGGTGTAAATAAGGCCACTTTGAGGCCATTACATCGCTCAGAGCTTCCCTCCACAAACACCACCAGCTGCGCGTCCTTTCTTCGCCTGCAGTACCTGGTCCTGGGACTAAGACAGTTCCGCCCAGTTTCAAATCCCACTCTCTGCCTTTCTTGCCGTTCTTCCTTGTATGAAATTCTTGATCCTTTCCTTCCACCTCCTCCCTTTCTTGTAGGACCAGCCCTTTAATTCTTTTGCTCTAGTTTGTCCAGTGAGGGGAAGGTAAGAGACCCAGACTCAGGGAGATCGTCAGCCAGTATCTCAATGAGGAACGAGCAGTAGAGGTCTCCATCATTGGGACGTTTCCGGTGTTCATAACTGTGATGGGCTGAAGAGTCATTCACCCAGTTCCTGAGTCCGTCTGTGAAAGGGACCAACGTAGGCACGTGCATCCTCACCCCTGCTCACCTCATCCCTGCCTTCTAGCAGGGGATGGGGTGGGGGGGGTGTGAG
>NW_020173335.1:4373564-4382139 GCF_003031525.2 Neophocaena asiaeorientalis asiaeorientalis
TTGGTACGCACCTTAGAGGCAAGCCACCTGTTCAGTGAACTGGCTCGAATTTTTATTTTTTTTTTAATGTATTTTACTGAAGTATAGTTGATTTACAATGTTAATTTCTGCTGTACAGCAAAATAACTTACTTATACATATATATGTATATTCTTTTTCATATGCTTTTCCATTATGGTTTATCACAGGATGTTGAATATAGTTCCCTGTGCTGTACAGGAGGACCTTGTTGTTTATCCATCCTATACATACTAGTTTGCGTCTGCTAATCCCAAACTCCCAATCCTTCCCTCCCCCATCCCCTCCACCTTGGCAGCCACAAGTCTGCTCTCTGTCTGTGCAGACTCGTTTTTGAAAAAGACCATCAGTTCAAGTGTGTTCCCAGTCTCTAAAATTCACTTTTATTTTGCATCGTCTAACCTGCAATAGTGATACTACTAATTTACCTTTAATGAGTAACTGGATTTTGATGCTTACAAGAGAATTTTGGGTTTCGTTTTCTTTTTTCAACTAGAAAGTCGACGGGATCAGCGTTTGTATTCTGTGGGCCTCCAGACTGTGCTCACTTGATTTGATCATCTGAGATATCAGAGATGTTGGCAGGCTTGATTTGCACGTTATTTGATAGTAAGTACTGCCCTGTTTCTGTCCCTGGCAGTGCGGCGGATGCTGGGCCTTCACCGTGGTAGGAGCAGTGGAGTCCGCGTGCGCCATAAAAGGGCAGCCTCTGGAGGCACTGAGTGTCCAGCAGGTCATAGACTGTTCATACAGCAACTACGGCTGCAACGGAGGGTCCCCGCTCAACGCTTTGAACTGGCTCAATAAGGTGACTAGGTCCACAGCCTTTTAACCTGCTTGTTTAATGCACATTCAGAATTCACAGACAGTCTACTCTCATTTACTGAATAGTGTTTTCAAGGTCGGCAATGTAGCTAACCAGAGCTTGAATTAATCAGAAGACTTCCCAGTGTGACCATATCCGGAAATGGAGTCTTTAGGAGGCTCTGGAGGTTAAGTGAGGCCATAAGGTTGGACCCTAACCCGATCGGACTGTGACCTTATCGGAAGAGGACAGGAGCTCTGTCTGCCCTGTGAGGACACGGTGAGAAGATGGCCGTCTGCAGCGCAAGGAGAGAGCTCTCCTCAGACGCTAACCCCGCCAGCACCTTGACCTTGGACTTCCAGTGTCCAGAACCATGTGAAAATCAATTTCAGTTTTTTAAGCCAAAAAAAAAAAAAGAATTGCTTCTGGGCAGGTCAGCCGTCAATAGAGAAACCAAAGTATGAAAAATCTTACCTGCAATCGGTGTTCAGAAAAATATTTATGTTTTTTTCCTCGCGTTACTTAACAGATGCTTTTTTTTTTGCAGATGTGTGTCACATGACTCAAAGCTGAGAGCGTATTCATTTCCGTAGAATTTCCGAGTGTTCAGGTTTACAGGGGATTAGCGGTCAGCTGATTGGGTGCTCTCTGTAGGCGCAGCGCTGAGCCCACGTTGCGCGTCAGTAGCTGGCGTGGGGCTGCGCCCTGTCTCTCCCCCCCCAGAGGCTTCCCCAGCACTAAACACCCTCTGACGCTGTCCTAGGTCCAGCAGCAGTGGCGTGAAGCCAGCGATGAGGTGTTGTGAAAGCTTGTCACGACAGCGCTCCCCAAGCTCCAGGGCCCCCCTCTTACTCATCTGCTGTGTTTTGAGTCACCGCACACCGGACGCTGATGCTCTGTACATGTTATGGGCAGCAGTGGGTAGAGCGTGTGCCCGCGCTCGCATAAGCCCCGCTCTCCGAAAGGGAGGGTTCGGTCCCGACAACCGTACGGGTGTGTGGCATTTGCCAAGTGAATGGCAGCGAGAGAAGTGGATGGAAGGATGCTTGTGAGCACACCGCAGGACCACTGCCCTGCCTGAGCCTCAAAGGCTTGGCAACCCAGAGCCAGAGCCGTGGAAGGAGAGCGGTGTACATGCCTGTACCCTCGGGAGAAGGAGAGCCAGACTTTATCATCAGATCGCCGGAGGTCCCGGGAAACGGAACACAGGAAATACAGGAGCCAAAGACAAAGAAAGACATTGAGTTTAAGTACCTAGGATGTCCTTATAAAACACCTAAAGCGTTCATTTAAGATGTTCATAACTCAAAGAATACCCACACGATGAAGGTGTGGCCCAGGCTACCCTTATTTTGCCACATGGTAATAAGTTCTATTTGATTTCTGACACAACCGTGTGACAGAGATAACTTTGGGCGCGCATTTTCTTTTAGATGCAGGTGAAGCTGGTGAGAGATTCAGAATACCCGTTTAAAGCCCAGAATGGTCTGTGCCGTTACTTTTCTGACTCACATTCTGGATTTTCAATCAAAGGTTATTCTGCCTATGACTTCCGGTAAGTGTCTCCCTCTGTTGTGGTTTCCTCTGTATCTCTTAATTTATTATCTATTGATTATTTGGAATGAATAAGTTGATTGACAGCATCGCTGCCTACTCTTAATTGTTTGACAATGGACTTTGTACTGAAAATTGGTAATCAACGTGGAGGTCTGTGTACGTTGTTTCTTAAATATGATCTGCTTTCTCCCACGTCATTACAAATAGAAACAACACACTTAAATTAACACACTTAAATCCAGTTTAAAGTATAATTGACACTCACCACCTCTTACCAAGTTTAAGTTTCACACTTACCTTTAGCATATTTCAGTCTTACTCATGAATCAATAAAAAGATTGTTCGGTGTAGACTCCAGCTAATGTCAAGCCGTCTACTTACCAAGAAGCATTTTTGAACGCACTCTGTGTTCCTTGCATTTCTCAAGTGATCAGCTGTAAGAAAAACATGGAGTGCAGTTTTCATGTGAGAGGCAAGTAGGCAGAGCATATGAAGAGCAGGTGACGTAGCACATCCTGTAGGCGCGATGGGGAGGCCGGAGCAGAGGACTTGTGTTGGGACTGGAAGGGTACAGTGACTTTGGACAGATTCAGGAGAAAATAATCATTTAAAAATTCTTTAAAAACATATGAAAAACTCAGAGCTGGCTAGAGAACCATTACGACCATTTGATTTAGTGCAAAATAGGTGCTCGGGGATGAGGAGAGCCACGCAGCGCCTGGCTTCATTTTTTAAAAATATGAAGGGAGCTTGTCACAGCGTTTCGAAACAGAGAAAACAGAAAGATTAAACTCAATTCAGCTAAAGTGACATTGCCCTACTACTTAGTAAACATAAAAGGATCTCTGGGTCCAGATGGAGTCTCCCCATGGGATCCGAAAGAAATCACGGGCGAATCTGGATCCTTGAGCAAAATGGAACCCTACTACGCCAGCATCCTTGCGTCCGAGGACGGCCAAGGGTCCCCGGCTCCCGTCTGCGGGAGGGGCTCTCACCAGGCGGCCTCAGGCCCCGAGGGGAGGATGCACAGAATCCACGATAAACGGGCAGGGTCGCTGAGCACGTCGGTCCCCACCTCCCTTGAGGGTGAAGTTCACGCACTTTCTAAACAAGCAAGTGCGTCTCTAAGCTGTCAGCTCCTGGAGAGTCTAAGGGAAGCGTCTGCACACGAAGGAGCTGCATCTTCAGAGTGTCATTAGAAAGGACTCAGGGCATCCCTTGTCATGAGTAGGAAGTTAGGAAGAGACAAAAGAATAATAGGCATTAATCTGAGCCAGAGAGAGAGGGAGAGGGAGAGAATGCAAAGCTGACTGCTTGGGGCCTGAAGCAGGATTCCTCCAGCCCTTGGATTAGAAGGCAGAGGACCTTGTAAAATCCCTCACATTACAGCGAACAGTTAACTCTGAGAACACAGCGCCAAGCTCACTGCGTTAGACTCTGCAAGAACTTCCTTTGATTTATTCATTTATTCAGATATTTACTGAACCCTGTTTTAGGTTCTGGGGATTTGGCAGTGAACAAAACAGACAAAAATCCTGTCCTCAGGACTATATTTTAGTGATAGAGACAAGAAATAAATGAAAGAAATAAAAGTATGCCTGGTCTGTTAGATGAAATAGCTTTAAAGAGAACAAAGCAGCAGTGGGGTGAAGAGGAGACATGGGAGGGGTGTACAGTCTCGGGACGGGAGCCCAGGGAGAGGGTCCCTGAGGAGGTGACATTTGAGTGAAGACGTAACCCTGCAGATACCTGGGGAAACAGTGCTCCCAGCAGAAGGAACTGTACATGCAAAGGCCCTGAGGCAGACATGGGTCTGGCATAGTTAAAGAGCAGTAAGGACGCCAGTGTGACCGCCACGGAGAGGAGAACAAGACGGGCAAGTGATGAGGTGACGGGTCGTCAGTGATAACCTGAGCAGTGTTACAAGAATGGCCTTAGACCTGGTGGAGACTAAAGCCCCACAGGGTATACTGAGGGATGCTTCTGAGTTCGTACAGGAGAGCATCACAGGGGACTCCGGGATTTTTGCCCTGAAAGACTGAAAGGATGGAGTTGCCATGAATAGAGCTGGGAGAGTCTACGACAGGACAGAGAACATCAGATTTGTAGGAAGTGACCCCAGGAAGCGCCTGGAGGGGACTAGGGCATGAGACAGAGCGGGGAGAGCCGTGTGTCCTCGGGACGCAAATTAGTCCTGAGGGTAACTCGGCCCTCGGTCCTACTGGGGGCCTCTGGGATGCAGGGCAGGATGTGTGTGTCAGGAACGATGTCCCGCCGCAGTTGGCGCACATCACCTCCCAGGATTCAGTAGCTGAGGGTGCAGCGGAGGTAGCAGTGGGACATGGGCTTGCTTTCCAGGATCTTGAGGGGAGAAGGGCCTCAGACAGGAGCTGCAGGGTCTCCTAGTGGGACCCTGGCTGCCTGGCCACACTGCAGGGTAAGGGCCGGAGGGTGTGGGAAGGTCCCCAACCGTCTGCTGTGACCCGGCGCTGGGCAAGGCCCTGCCCTGGAATGTTACCGCTTCCACAGGAGGACCTGAGCCGCAGGGCCCGGTTAGGGCTCATGTCAGGCCAACTCTGAAGCTCATGCTTTTTCCCCGACCTCTATTTGTACGGTCATGCTCTCTTAGTTTTTGAGTAGTCTCAGACAACATCAGCCCAGGGCACAGCTACCAGCCAAACACTTCATAAAATCTTGTGGTGACTCTAAAAAGATCTAAAAGAAAAAACCACACTGAGTCATAAAAGCAAAATGATCATTCGTACTCGGGCTGCGTTCTGCATTTTTGCTCCTCAGACCTCAGGAGAAGCATCTCAGGAGTCAAACTAGGATATGAGCATTACTATTTAAATAAACAAAAGGGACAGACATCATATGATATCACTTAGATGTGGGTTCTAATAAGTGATACAAAGGAACTTATTTACAAAACAGGAACACTCACAGACATAGAAAACAAATTTATGGTTACCAGGGGACAGGTGGCAGGGGGATAAATTAGGAGTTTGGGATTAACATGTACACACTACTATATATAAAATGGAAAACCAACAAGGACCTGCTGTAGAGCACAGGGCACTCTACTCGGTATTCTGTAATAACCTAAAAGGGAAAAGAATCTGAAAAAGAGTGGATACTTGTATAGGAATAACTGAATCACTTTGCTGTACACCTGAAACTAACACAACACGTATCAACTACGCTCCAATATAAAATAAAAATTTTTTTAAATAAAGTAAAATATTTATGGGTGAAACAAACAAGAAGGGAAGGAGCCTACTACATATAACAAGAGACTGAAACACTAGGAAGCAGTATACCACACTGAATTCTAGGGAGGTTGAGGTGCAAACCGACACACTTACCCAGGGTCTGTAACAGGTAAGACTCGCCTTAATCACCAAATCTGGATGACAGTAAAGATTAGGAGAATTCTTTGAAGACTGCGGTTTGTATCTTACTGATGTGTAAAATTATTAGTAAGCTCATGGAACAAGGTTTGATAATTTGATAGTAGTTCCATATTGGGCTAAAAATGGAAATAAAGATACTGTTCGGAGCATATTTTCACTTGTTTCCAGCCCACACTGCTCTGAAAGACAAGTGACCGCAGTTCTGGGGCTAAATGGAGCCTTTCCCTGCTGGTCTAGACCATGGCGTGCACTCCTAGTTCCTATTTTCCAACAGCTGTGAAACCTCCCTCGTCCTGCCTCGAGCAGAGATGATAACTAAATCGTTTCCATCAGCCCACAGCGCTCATTGCCCTCCACGTTCTGAACAGCTTCTGTCCCCCCCCACCCTTCTCCTTTCTTCACACCATCCCTGTAAGGTGTCATTGATGTCCTGTATTTACTGTATAGCTTTTGTTACCTTTAAAAGGTGGCGGGACTCCCCTGGCAGTCCAGCGGTTAGGACTCCGCTTCCACTGCAGGGGGCATGGGTTCGATCCCTGGTCCAGGAAGATTCCGTGGGCCACGTGGTGCAGCAAAAAAAATAAATAAAATGGAAAAAATAAAAGGTGGAGGCGGGCTTCCCTGGTGGCGCAGTGGTTGAGAGTCCGCCTGCCGATGCAGGGGACACGGGTTCGTGCCCCGGTCCGGGAGGATCCCACGTGCCGCGGAGCGGCTGGGCCCGTGAGCCATGGCCGCTGAGCCTGCGCGTCCGGAGCCTGGTGTCCCACAGCCCTCCTGGATGGCCAGTCTTCCAGACTTCTTTTAGCCTCCATCGATTAGGGCTTGATAATTGCAACCAAACCTACTCCTACCCATATACAGATTAAATAGATCACTTTTATAAAGTATTTTTACCTGAAAAACTAAACTTCTTAACCAAACATTTCCTCTTTTGGTAGTGACCAAGAAGACGAAATGGCAAAAGCACTGTTTACCTTGGGCCCTCTGATAGTGGTAGTAGATGCCGTGAGCTGGCAAGATTATCTGGGAGGCATCATACAGCATCATTGCTCTAGCGGAGAAGCAAATCACGCCGTTCTGGTAACCGGCTTTGATAAAACAGGTGAGTGCTGGGGAGATGTGACCAATTGCCTTGCAGCTTGAACTCCAGCTTGACAAGTGATTGCCATCCTTTAAGACACTGAAACCTGGTCCTATTACGTCTAAGTCCTCATGAGCTTTACACCTTTTCACTAAACTTCCAGGTATACACGCCCTGCGGGTCCCACTGTCAATCTGGTAGATGTCTTGTTGAAATGACACTAAATTTGTGATCTAAATAATGGGCATTCTCCATCTGGAACGTTTAGGGTAACTGCTGGGAAAGAGAAGTGCTTATTATTTCATCATGCTTATCTAAGGATCCTGTTTTTTCTTTCTTTTCCTTTTTCTAAGTCCCTGGAAAAGGATGTGTGTTTTCATTTTCTGCAGCCACTGCATTAAGTGAAATGAATTCAAACACATTTTCCATTGATTGGCGTGTGACACTAGTACTGATCAAGTTTACTTGGCTGGTTTGTTAGCAGTTCATTACATTTTTTATCTTTTTCTTAGAGCCACTGCACTTTTCAATAACTGAACTTTAGATAAACATTCTTTCACCACAAATATGTTCTCCAAGATTTGTTTTATGTTTTTTAGGAAGTACCCCGTACTGGATCGTGAGGAACTCCTGGGGAACTTCCTGGGGCATAGACGGCTGTGTCCACGTAAAAATGGGAGGAAACATTTGTGGTGAGTCGTGAGTTGATATTCAAAACTCCAGGCTAAATGTCAAGGGAGAGACTTCGAATAGATTAAAATTATAGCCCATCCAGTCCATAGTGTGCGTCCAGGATACTTAGATCACTTTTACAGTAAGAATTGTCATCCTTTAACTAATTGATAAAAATACAACAGTGTTTTTTAAAAAAGACACTACTGTACACATTCATGGTTTTAAAAGGAAGAGGGGCTGTAGTGAAAGCCAGTGTAATGAGCAAAACATTGTAAGACATGGCGGAAATTTACCGAAGTTAACTACTTCCAAAACCAGAAAACACTCCACTTAGGAGGCTGAGCTTCTCCAGAAATGTCTCCAATTCCAAATTTACTTTTTATAATTGTATTACTTTCCATTATTTTATGTATTATAATACCTTCTCTAGGATCATCAAGAATCACTTTTTCTTTGTATCAAAATGGGTGAAAATCGGACTATTAGGGTTGTTTCTGATTTAATATGCCCCTTGTCACCTACAAAATTCTAGCAAAAAATTCTACTCACTGGAATTGAGAGGCTTAAAAGAATGCCAAACATGCTCTTTTGTTGAATAACATTTTTTATTAATTAACAACAAATCAAATTAAAGTAGTCATTTAAGTATGTTAAACGTATTCTAAAATCCATATTCAAATTCTGTTCTAAAATTTTTGATCTAGAAAATCAGCATATTTTCTGAATCAAGTTGGACCCAAACTATGCTGTGTATACAACTTTTTAAAAATTGTAGAACACCCCAGGATGTGATATTTATGATAAAAGAGAGTTATGGATGGGCTTCCCTGGTGGTGCAGTGGTTGAGAGTCTGCCTGCCGATGCAGGGGACGCGGGTTTGTGCCCCGGTCCGGGAAGATCCCACATGCCGTGGAGCGGCTGGGCCCGTGAGCCATGGCCGCTGAGCCTGCGCATCTGGAGCCTGTGCTCCGCAATGGGAGAGGCCGCAACAGTGAGAGGCCCGCGTACCGCAAAAAAAAAAAAAAA
>NW_020173335.1:4382283-4505888 GCF_003031525.2 Neophocaena asiaeorientalis asiaeorientalis
GCAACAGTGAGAGGCCCGCGTACCGCAAAAAAAAAAAAAAAAGAAAAAGAAAAAAGAAAAAAAGAGTTATGGAAAAATTTAAGAGCTTATATTTTGATTCAGTCTAGCGACGACAGCTCAGTCGTTCCACAGAGCGGCATCCGTGTAGTTTAGTAAATAGCCTGTTCAGTCACCCCAGTAAACAATTTTTCATAAATTATTTATTAACAAGAGTCAGCCTCACAGAAGCTTTTCAGCCAGAGCGCAAGCACCCCTGCCAGGCTTCTGCTTTCAGCTTCACTGGGGCTCTGCAGATAAAGGGCCACTGCCACTCCTGGAAGCCCTGCTGCCCCCACAGTTTATCCCCAGCTGCGGAGTGAGGGGCCTGCATCTGGGCTGAGGGGCGGCTGCTTTCACAGCCCTGGCAGGGTTGCTGCAAGGACGTGATCCGGATGCTGGTTCAGCATCACTGCATCCCCACCTCTTCCCAGCCCCCAGCTACAAAGATGAGTCGAGATCATCTTTGCCCTGTACCCGTTTCCCGGTTTAAGTCTCCAAGGCCTGCCTGGTTCGTCATTATACAGGAATCCAGATCCTTTCTGAAAGGGAGTGTTTCCTGAAAGTTACATCCCTGGGATGGTCACATTACTCACGACCAGCTGCGGAAGGCGGGTAGCATTCCGTGGCCCCAAGAGATTTCAAAGACGCAGCTAATCACAGAGGAATCCAGTCTTCAAATAGGATGTTTGATCACTTCCGCCACGACATTCTGATCTGCGACCGCAGAGCACGCTGGTGATTTATTGAAATGTTGTTGAAGTTCAAATCTTAGAAGTTAAACTTTCAAATTGTGTTTAAAATAGTCCTATAAATTCTCGTATTGCCTCTAAGCAATATGTATGAGTGCGACACAGATTTCAGATACATTCACCTGTTCAGTTCATAAGTCGTTTGGGGATTTTTAATAGTTTCTTGAAATAAAAATATTAGGTATCTCGTCTAATATCTGCATGTGAGGTTGCCATGTCGCTATGGACAGGTAGCTATCACCAGTGAGTGATTTTCTTAGTAGATATTAACTCTTCCCGAACCCAAATGAAAATTGTTTTAATTTGCTATTTAAAAGGTATATAAGGAGGAAATAGAGTAGTACTGACCGTTTCCTTTTTCTCAGGTATTGCAGAATCTGTTTCTGCTGTATTCGTGTGATATGTTCGCCAGATCAAGAGACAGATACAAAACTGAAGGCTCACGATGAGATGCGATACTTCATTCTTGGCATTTTCACCTTTAGGCTTTTGCAACTACCCACAAAAGACAGGCTCTAGGGCCTGGTCCTGCTGAAACTATTGATAAGTTGTAGAATGTTCTCTTCTTAGAGAGAGATGGACAAGGTCAGAAGGAAGAAAACCAGCACCATGGCCTGGGAGGAAGTCTGTGGGACAGTTTCCTACTGGGAGGACGGTCAGATTAGGAGATACTTTAGGTCTCTTCACTCTGAAAAGGCTGTCGTCTGGTTTGTTTGATCGTTGTTTCTGTTTGCCGTTTCTTTATTTTTAATGACGTATTTCCAATCGGATTAAAGAGGTGATAAGAATCCCTTTTCCTTTATGGGATAAAATCACCAGCCCAAGCTGCCCTGCATACAAGAACAGCCAGCCTAGAGCTAGGTGTGCCCCTCGCAGTTGTATTCCCAGCCCTCCAGGATGGAATTTCAAAGGAATGTTGAAAGGCCAGTTGCTCTTCCCCAGCACATGGTGCTGACCCGTGACCTGCGCAGATCATGTAGAAAGAAGCAAAGAGACAAAGTTACTTTTTAAGGCAGACAGCTAGCCTGATTGAAACTAAATGACCAATATGGCAACCAAGTGATAGGAAAATCTCAAGTAGCCTTGCCTGGAAGACAAATTATTTGGAGGTTTCATGGCCCGGAGGGTTCCAGTACGTTTTATCTCCTCCCTTGTTCTTGCGGATTGAGGAACGGTGTGTCTTCTCACATTTTCTCACTCTTTCCCTTACTCTTGGCCGTGAAACTTCTAAATCCTCCTGGTGGTGTGGCTTCCCTGGCGAAAGAAGTCTCATTGTTTACTTTCCGTTTCAATTTAGGGCCATTTATTTGGCTCCAGTTGTCTCTAAGCCTTTATCAGCATCAGGACCTCACCTGTCTGTCCGCCCATCATTTGGACGCACCACCTCTTTCAAAGTTCAACCTCATTAATCTGGGGTATCAGCCGAAATGTGTTTCCCAGCCTCTGTTGTCCCAGTTTTCTGCTTATTTTTCCCAGACTCCATCCTAACTACTTTTTCGTGCATCCCTGTGGCTTTCCACGTGGTCCCTGGTCCTCGAGGTCCATCTCCTCTTTCGCAGGGTCATTATGCTTGGCCGTGTAAGAGCCTCAGAGCATGAAAGCTGCTCTTCTGATTGAATCGTATTGTGTGAGTTAAATGACAAAATTGTATCAAGTCCTAAGTATGTAAGTATCTCCTGTCTCAAATTCATGGTCGCGGTCCAACGTAGACTACCTCAAAAGCAAAATTGTAGAGGTGGCAATAACCACTGAAAAAAATTGCGACATCCCATTTTTCCTCTCACGGTTGGCCTTTATTCATCACTCTCCTTACTAGAAGAAAATCGAAAACAAGACACCATTTCTTTTCCTTACACCAACGAGAAGCGATTTCAGAAGAGTATGTGTTGACCCAGGTCTAGAAATGACAAGTTGATATTCTGTTTGACTAATACTCTAAATATCCAGCTATGCCAGAAAGGACTTGTGTCTTGATTGTTCCAGTTCGTGTTCATGTACTAATTCCCGTAACGTATGAACGCTTTTCTGATACTCTTTTACAAAGATGAATACCCTTCTGAGTTACATCTCTGACCCCCGCTGCTCAGGAGTCGACCCACCAGACCCCTTGTCCCTCAGTCTGGGGCTTCTCGAGTACGGCCCCCAGACCAGGAGCCACCTGAGGACTTGGAAACTGTTTCGTCAGCCCCCCGGGTGTTTGTGACGGACAGATTGATAACCCATCTGCTCTGTGTCCCCGGGGTTTACATTTCTAAAAGACACCATTTTCACGTTATCCCTCCGTTTTAGCCCATTCAGGGGCTCCCGGTGCCTAAAAGGTAACATATCAACTTCTCTAAATGAGCTTTTCCCAAAGAGGCCCCTCCCTGCCTTCTCAGCCTCACCATCTGCTGTTCCACGTGGGCGTGTGCTGTGCTCCCGCACTGACCAGCTGCTGGACGTTCGCCCGTGAGGCCGAGAGGAGAGCAATGAGATCTTCACATAATAATTAGGAGTCATAACGAAAATAGCCACGATGTTCCTGGATGTGATTTCACTGGGATCTCAGAGTAAATACTAAATTAGCCTTACAGGGATTCATGATTCATTTAAGAATTATTGAAAGTGGGTCGTAGGCACTAGAAGCAAGTTTAAACGGGGCAAGGGTACTAACTGGCATTATGAGTGGTTTCGACATTTACGTAAGAATTAGTGATACATCATTTGAAAAAAACTACACCTATATAACCTAGTCACACCAAGAAACAGAGATAAAAATAACTAAATCAGATCATTCATTGAGTCTATTAAAAGAATGTGCCTTGACAAATAGCATTTATTCCAGGCATCTTGATGGACGGAATATCCAGTAACATATTTCTTCATTACTTCCTGAGAAAAAGCCAAGATTATAAGTATTTTATCCCAATACATAGAGAGGAAACTGGGGATTAAACTGGTGGTTTGGACCAAAGTAGATAATGAATAGATGCATTTGATCTCAAACTTGCTGACTTATTTCAAAGGGAGTGTCATTGGCCTCGCTACTTGTCTCTGGATTTTTCAGCTTAACCACCATCTGGTACCATGTACCTGTCCCTGCACACACACACACACACACACACGCCATGGAGGCAAAAGCAAGTATATGTAAATAATGTAGAGACAAACTAGACAATATGATCCTTATAAGAAAATTGTAATTGAGACCGAAGAATCGTTCACTTCCATCAAGAACCCACCGCTTGCCGTAGATAAGCACCCTTGGTCAAGTTGGCTGTGCGTTCCAGATTTCTTTGATAATATTTTGTACTCCCCTCATAACAGGAATTTCACTAGGTATTGACAGACTGAGCTAGAAAAAGAAGAAAGGAACTCCTGTGTGATCTAAACTCTTGATCTAACCCATTTTATGCCGAACGAACCGGGTCATTGCTTCCTCTGTTCACCTCTCCTTTCCTCTGGAAAGAACACTCCCCGCTACCTCAATTCTGCGGTGCGCTAGGGTGGGCTCTGGCTGCCAGACACGTGCCATGGGGCCGGGGGGAGTCCAGAGGTGCAGGGAGAGGGACACAGCCTGAGGATGGAGCTGGTGCCCACAGGGCAGAGCAAGGCCAGCACCGACAGAGAAGAAGGGGTGAGACGGAGGTCCTCCAAGGTTTGGGGAATGGCGTTCTCCAGGAGCTGGATCCATCCCGGTGCCTCCAGGCTCCCCAAGCCTCTCTCACTTCTGGGAGCTACGGGAGAAACTGCCCAATAAACCCCCTGCAGGTAAGTTTCCGATAGATTTCTGTCCTTGGTCACCAAGAGTCCTAACAAATACAAACAATGTTTCCAGAACAGTGTATGTCAAAAGACTAAAGTTTATTTACTATTTACAAAACCTTTTGATTGAACACATCTTTGTACAGAATGACACATTTTATTGCATAAAATATTTGAAATAGCTGAAGTTTACAAGCTTATAAGGTATGAAACAGAAAATGATTACATTAAATGGTTACATTAAGGTAAGCACAGGGACATTGTCTCTAATAGGAAAACACTAGGTACAATGTTACAATGTAACTGAATTTCTTACTGTTGAGTCTGATATCGTCACAAACATGAGGTAATGAAATTATCCTTAGGATTGAATCAGTGCTACACTGCTACATATGCTGTATATATGTACAAACACATATTACATTAAGAGCCTGCATAGTCATGAAAATTCATAGACAATGAAGACCACAGACTGAGGAATCAATGTTCTTCATAAATTCTTGCAGATGATTCTAATCTGATTCATCGCTGCTGAAGTAAGAGCTGTCACAGTATTCAGCTGTGTAAAGGAACTTATGGATAATTGGGTTCATCTTCGGTATCCAGTGTCGGGGAACCAGATACGTTGAGAGATTAAATAAATCTACAAACACCTTGTACCTGTCACTGGAGAAGCACATATATACAGACGTTTTAGACTTATTGACATGAAAGATTTTTAAATTTCTCAAATAATGATATTTTGCCATAAATAATCAGTATTCATTATTGTATGTTCCATGTTGTGTATATCAAAGAGTATTAGTATTAAGAGTGCTTCATTTTTATTCCACATCCAAGGTTCATGCCCATAAAACCATATTACGTGTTTCAGTGATCCGGACCAGGCTGGTCCAGATTAAAACCTAGAGCTTTATTACTGTCATGCTACCTTCATAAAGATAAGGGTGTGTCCTAGTTTCTGACTTTTAAAGGACGGGATGCAAAATTATAAATCGAAAGCACACAGAATTCCTAGCTGTTCATCGGAAAATATTTCCCACCCATTAAGTTGCTGCCAAGTAAGTGACATGAGTGCATTAATAAGTTGAAATGCCATCTTAGATTTATAATAAATGTCTATAAGAGTGATTTTCACATTTAAAATTGCCATGTGTGTGTTAGTGAGCTATTTTACCTTGCAGTTTTATGGCAGAAGAACATTTGTCTTTGAAGTCAAATTTGCGTTCAAATTTTGCTCTCATTTGCAACTCATGTGACCCTGGGCAAGTTGTCTAAAGCTCAGTGTTTTGGTTTCTAACTCTAAGATAAAAACTACAATCCCTTCCTCTAACCAGGCCTTTGTGAAGATCTAATGAGAAAATGACACACCAGGAAGGCTGTTTGTGTCCACCGTTCCCACCACCCCTGATGGCTGTGCTCGTAGGCTGTTTGTGTTCACCGTTCCCACCACCCCTGATGGCTGTGCTCATTTTGTACAATCATTTACAGTTTCACGCTGCTTACAGAATTTATTCCCAGGAAGAGAGAAAATGTGTAATGACTGTGAAAATTCAAACCAATAACTTTTGTGAATCATTCAGCCTAGCGTTTATTCCCGGGGAAACTGAAAATCTCTACAAATGATGAAAATAGAAACACTGTGTTTTATAACTTAGTCAATCAGGTAGTAAGAGTAGGGATGAAAATAGTGAATTATAAAGAATTTTGGAGTCACTTTGCTGTACAGCAGAAGTTAACATTGTAAATCAACTATACTTCAATAAAGTTAAAAAAAGAATTTTGGAGACTAAATCTAATTTATTCTCGATTCTCCTTTCCCGCGGGGCTCTGTAAGTTTCCCCGTTTTCAGATGTGTCTGTCTATCTGTATGTCCATCTATCTATAATACTGTGAATACTAAATAAGGTAAGAACATGAATGTCCTAGAAATCTCTCTAGCATGTTTGAAGTGCTCAGTAAATGTTGCTTTCTTTCCTTGTAAACAATATAAAAAGGCAGTCTCTGGAGCACATGGGAGTAGTGTTTATCCTATACAAGAGAGTCATCTCAGCAAACAAGAACCTATTTTCAGCTGTGTCATTCATCTGGCCAGGAGGACTTCGGCGGAATCAATGATACCCATCTTAGTCTAGCCCAGACCTGAGCCAGAATAAGTTGAAAAGGCTTCTTGGGTTACCTGGCTCCTGCCCTCGCAGGTCATGCAGACATCGGTACCCCGCCCCCTCGCATCCCAGGATGCAATGATGAATTTCCAGATCTAAGGATGTTTGCAGTGACCTCCAAAGGCTCCCACAGGAGTCCCTTAATCTAAGGATACATGGGTTGCCGGCAGTCCAGACAGGAGGGAGTATAAGTGACTTTTCCTAGATAAGGCGCATCTCCGTGGGGAAAAAGGCGCTGGTGGGTCCCCGAGATGAGGGGGGATGCCCGGCTTACCTCACCGTGGAGCGCAGGTACTGGTACCCCGAGGACCCGCCGGTGCCCGCCTTGCTGCCCAGCATCCTGTGCACCACGCACACGTGGTTGTCTAGACAGACACACGCGTTAGCTCCACGTGCGCCAAGGACAAGGGGTCGGTGACGCTTATCACCTCCCCTTATCCCTCAGCCGTGTGGAAGGCTCAGGTGTGAGCAGATGAGGGTGCGGGGCGGTTGCCCGGCGCCCCGCCTGGTCCAGGCTGCGCGGGGCGTCCGTCCATCCTTAGGCACGCTCGGCCCTCGGACGCCGTGGACGGAGGCCTTGCGACTTACATGAGCCCTCGCTACTCGTGTCCTCATGGGGCCCTTCGACCATGAACTCGAACTATTGAAATTATATTTTCAAGTTGTACTGACGCCGAGAGGAGTGCATTGCTAATACAAGCGAAATCTGCTTCGACCCTAAGCCTGCTTGTTTCTTCTGATTATCAAACCCAGCGTCTTCCTGGGCCCACAGAGGAGCTGTGAGCGCTGGGCACTGCGCCTGCCGCGCCCTGGATGGGTTGGCCCTGAGAGCGGCTGCTCGGCTGCTTTTACGACGGAGCCCCACCCCCACCCACCGCCGTGGGGGAGGGGAGGGTGCCAGGGAGGGAGCAGCTCTGGGGGGTCCGGGGGGACTTACATCTCCACTTGGTCATGAGCGAGTCCATGTCCATGAGCGAGGTCAGCAGCTGGAAAGGGACCTGGAACCTGGGCTCTTCCCTGGGGCAGAAAAAGAATAATAATAATAGTAGTAAATAATAGTAAATAATAATAAAAAGTGTTCAGGCAAGTCCAGTGCGTCAGGAAGAACACACGTTCTACCATCTGTTGGGCCTTAAACAAACATCCCCTTTGCCTCTTAGGAGCTGTGACAGCTCTGATCTCTCTCCCAGGCTTAGTTTCCTCATCTCATAAAAGGGCTTAACACCACTCATGTTGCAGCATGTGTGTAAGAGTCTAGAACATTCCTCGATAGACGTGAAGTGACCAGCCAGAGTCGCACCCCACACCCCTTCTCATAAAAGGCAGACACGGACACCATCTCGGAATTTCTAGCCAATAACAGTCAGAAACTTCTTCCAGGCAAAGATGTTAAAACGTGAAAACAAAGACTGCTTGTTACAGCTCCCTCTGATATATTTGTTTCCTTTTTCATCTAATCCCCCAGCTCTCTCAGTGCATTTTCTGCCGAGGATACATAAGCCTGAATAGCATATGCTTACTAACATTTGAGGAAAACAGAAGGGTTTTTTATGCTGTCATTCTGAAAAATAGATGGGACAGGATTAAAAAATAAACCCAAGTAAGTAAGACATGCAGTAAACACAGATTTTTTAATTTATTTTTTGCTTTTCACTAGTGTGCCATCTATTGCTCTGACACATATAATCTATGAAACACAAAGATGGGCCGTTCACCCACGTGGCTAGGAGGACAGGACGTGGATGCCCCAGACACTGTGGATGGTGAAGACAGTTAGACTTGAAATTGCTGAACAAGGAGAACAACAGTTTATAAGGTGTTTTCACTTCATTCTATTTCATTTTACAAAACAGGAATAGCAACATCATTAAGTGACATGAACCCGTTTCATGGCTGAGTTTCTGAGACAGATTAAACTTTGGATCCTTAGGACACTTAATGTACATAACACTGCAGAATTTAATGAAAAGGATATTGATTAATTTGTGTGTATTTTTGTTTTTTTACCCACCACAGGTATAAAATTGGACTCTTACTATTTAAAATAAAGAAAAACCTCATGAAACTTCACGATTATTTTCTAAGCTTCCCCCCGCGCCCCGCCAAATCTAAATGATTTTTTTTAAACTATGATTGCAATGTATAAGCTTTATACTGGATGTATTATCTGTATCTACTCCTCCATTTTTACTTCTAATTCACCTCTTTTGAGAATTCCCTGGCGGTCCAGTGGTTAGGACTCAGTGCTTTCACTACCAGGGGTACACGTTCCATCCCTGCTTGGGGAACTAAGATCCCACAAGCCGTGCGGCACAGCCAAAGGAAACCAAAAATAAATAACTATCATGCTGTATGCCTTAATTCTCCTCTTTTGATTTGCTTTTACCTGTAAAAGTATATCATCAAGGCCCCCTGAAGTGCTTTGTATGATAGCCGTCTCTCTCCTGCAAGACACATAGCAAGTTTTAATTTAATAGGTAATTTAAGGCACTCATGTTCACTTGGCAATCATCACCTTAAATAATTGTGTCACATGTTTTTAGAAAAGAATGTGAATGTTCGTTTAAATATTTTATCCCTTAGCTTGAATTTGGAAAACTATCATTTGAAACATTATTTTAATATTAGATTTTAAAAGACAAATTTAAATATATATACACACATATATATATATATATATATATACACATACTTTAAATTCTCAAAACCTTTAAATAGGCAGGGTTAGAAATCAAGCAATAAGCAGCCACATACAAAAGGACTTGACCTTTTTTCTTTTCCTAAATACTAAGTTCCTGTATCATTTATGAATACCTTATTGGAAATACTTCAAATAAATTATAGAATTATAAAATAAGGTTTATTAAATATATTTTAAGTCACTTAAAAAAAAAGAGAAACCTGGTATAGAAAATACTTAACTTTCACAACAAATGAAAAATTCCTTGCTCCTATGAGTGGAAATATCAGTGTGCATTTCTTCCCCCCAAGTAAGGTTTGACTTTTTGATCTCACGGTCTTACGTTCCAGGGGAAGGATCCTCGGAATAGAAATGCCTACCTTTACTAAGGAGATGCTCATGGCGTTTCTCATCAAATAAGGATAGTAACACCTCTTTCTGCTTCTGAAATTCAGCCTTTTGTTCCTCCTTTTCCTCTGACTCTTCCTTGGCCTTTGGGGAAAATACTGCATTAATATTCCCAAGAGAGAAGAGATCCTTATTTTAGAAAACATTGCTTGTGAGAAAAAACTAGCTGGGTGCAGAAAGGGTGTACTTAGGATATGTACTATATCATCTAACACTGCAGCTTGGAAATTACTGCTTATGAGACAGGACCTTCCTCATACCACTGGTTCTATACTTTTGTTTAAGTTTAAATGATTCGTTAAATCCAAATACTCTCTTCATAAATATCAAGAAAACTGGACTCAGATGGGCAAAGCTGGAGGTAACTACAAGTGGTCAATAATGGTCTAATTTTAGACAGCAATTATTTAATACAGGCAGTAAAGTAATTCCACTTAGGAAAAATTAAGAATTCCTAGTCAGAGATACTACTAATTCAACTGAAATTCTATCTTCAGTGCAGTATTCTAGAAATACAATTCCTTAGATATTTTCCACTGTTATATTTTTATTTATTTGAAATCTATTTATTTGTTTAAGGAAATTCTTATTTTCCTGCTTACAACACATGCGCTACTTACAACTCAATTACTTGGGCTGGAGCAAAAATCCATTTCCCCAATTGTCCACAATTCATCAGAACAACCACACTGTGTGGTAAGAATGTGTGTGCACACGATAGCCAATTGATTATTGATTTATTCAGTAAATAAGGCTAATGTGATAGAGATAAAAATCATGAGCAAAACTGAGTCCCTTGATCTCTATCTGGTGGGACTGAAACACTGAAAACTTAAGTTCAATTTCAACCATAGGCAGTGGTGTAAAGGAACAGTGCTGTCCATAATAACTTATAGTAACAGAGAGGTTGGGTAAGAACATCCTGCAGAAGTTGTCCTTGAACCAAGACATTCAAATTATAGGGGTCCCAGAAGAAGAAGAGAAAAAGAAAGGGACTGAGGAAATATCTGAAGAGATTATAGCTAAAAACTTCCCTAATATGGGAAAGGAAATAGTCAATCAAGTCCAGGAAGCAGAGAGAGTCCCATACAGGATAAATCCAAGGAGAAACATGCCAAGACACATATTAATCAAACTATCAAAAATTAAATATAAAAAAAAAAAAATTAAAAGCAGCAGGGAAAAAGCAACAAATAACACACAAGGGAATCCCCATAAGGTTAACAGCTGATCTTTCAACAGAAACTCTGCAAGCCAGAAGGGTACGGCAGGACATCTTTAAAGTGATGAAAGGAAAAAATCTACAACCAAGATTACTCTACCCAGCAAGGATCCCTCATTCAGATCTGACAGAGAAATTAAAACCTTTACAGACAAGCAAAAGCTAAGAGAATTCAGCACCACCAAACCAGCTTTACAACAAACGCTAAAGGAATTTCTCTAGGCAGGAAACACAAGAGAAGGAAAAGACCTACAAAAACAAACCCAAAACAATTAAGAAAATGGTAATAGGAGCATACATATCGATAATTACCTTAAATGTAAATGGATTAAATGCTCCAACCAAAAGACATAGATTGGCTGAATGGATACAAAAACAAGACCCATATGTATGTTGTCTACAAGAAACCCACTTCAGACATAGGGACACATACAGACTGAAAGTGAGGGGATGGAAAATGATATTCTATGCAAATGGAAATCAAAAGAAAGCTGGAGTAGCAATTCTCATATCATACAAAATAGACTTTAAAATAAAGACAATTACAAGAGACAAAGAAGGACACTACATAATGATCAAGGGATCAATCCAAGAAGAAGATAGAACAGTTGTAAATATTTATGCACCCAACATAGGAGCACCTCAGTACATAAGGCAAATGCTAACAGCCATAAAAGGGGAAATCAACAGTAACACAACCATAGTAGGGGACTTTAACACCCCACTTTCACCAATGGACAGATCATCCAAAATGAAAATAAATAAGGAAACACAAGCTTTAAATGACATGTTAAACAACCTGAACTTAATTGGTATTTATAGGACATTCCATCCAAAAACAACAGAATACACTTTCTTCTCAAGTGTTCATGGAGTATTCTCCAGAATAGATCATATCTTGGGTCACGAATCAAGCCTTGGTAAATTTAAGAAAATTGAAATCGTAGCAAGTATCTTTTCTGATCACAACACTATGAGATTAGATATCAATTAGAGGAAAAAAAATACAAACACATGGAGGCTAAACAATACACTACTAAATAACCAAGAAATCACTGAGGAAATCAAAGAGGAAATAAAAATATACCTAGAAATAAATGACAATGAAAACACAATGACCCAAAACCTATGGGAGGCAGCAAAAGCAGTTCTAATTTTGTTGTGGTCATCCATTTACAATGCTTGGTGTCAGTTTATTTATCTCTTGTAAAAATAAAAATACAGTGTGTGTGTGTGTGAAAAAAAAGTAGTTCTAAGAGGCAAGGTTATAGCAATACAATCCTACCTAAAGAAACAAGAAACATCTCAAGTAAACTACCTAACCGTATCCTAAAGCAATTAGAGAAAGAAGAACAAAACAAACCCAAAGTTAGCAGAAGAAAAGAAATCATAAAGATCAGATCAGTAATAAATGAAAAAGAAATGAAGGAAAAATTGCTAAGATCAATAAAACTAAAAGCTGGTTCTTTGAGAAGATAAACAAAATTGATAAACCATTAGCCAGACTCATCAAGAAAAAAAGGGAGAAGACTCAAATCAATAGAATTCGAAATGTAAAAGGAGAAGTAACAACTGACACTGAAGAAAATCCAAAGGATAATCAGAAAAAACACAAGCAACTATATGCCAATAAAATGGACAATTTCTGGAAGAAATGGACAAATTCTTAGAAAACCACAACCTTCTGAAACTGAACCAGGAACAAATAGAAAATATAAACAGACCAATCACAAGCACTGAAATTGAAACTGTGATTAAAATCTCCCAACAAACAAAAGCCCAGGACCAGATGGCTTCACAGGCAAATTCTAACAAACATTTAGAGAAAAGCTAACACCTATCCCTCTCAAACTCTTCCAAAATACAGCAAAGGAAGGAACACTCCCACACTCATTCTACAAGGCAAACATCAACCTGATAACAAAACAAGACAAAGATGTCCCCAAAAAAGAAAACTACAGGTCAATATCACTGATGAACATAGATGCAAAAATCATCAACAAAGTACTAGCAAACAAATCCAACAGCACATAAAAGGATCATACACCATGACCAAGTAGGGTTTATCCCAGGAATGCAAGGATTCTTCAATATACGCAAATTAATCAGTGTGATATATATTAAAAAATTGAAGGAGAAAAACCATAGGATCATCTCAATAGATGCAGAAAAAGCTTTTGACAAAATTTAACACCCATTTACGATAAAAACCCTCCAGAAAGCAGGCGTAGAGGGAACTTACCTCCTCATAATAAAGGCTATATATGAGAAATCCACAGCCAACATCATTCTCAATGGTGAAAAACTGAAACCATTTCCACTAAAATCAGGAACAAGACAAGGTTGCCCACTCCCACCCCTATTATTCAACATAGTTTTGGAAGTTGTAGCCACACCAATCAGAGAAGAAAAAGAAATAAAAGGAATCCAAATTGGAAAAGAAGAAGTAAAACTTCTTCACTGTTTGCAGTGACATGATACTATACCTAAAGAATCCTAAAGATGCTACCAGAAAACTACCAGAGCTAATCAATGTATTTGGTAAAGTAGCAGGATACAAAATTAACGCACAGAAATCTCTTGCATTCCTATACACTAATGTTGAAAAATCTGAAAGAGAAATTAAGGAAATACTCCCATTTACTATTGCAACAAAAAGAATAAAATACCTAGGAATAAACCTACCTAAGGAGACAAAAAGACCTGTATGCAGAAAACTATAAGACACTGATGAAAGAAATTAAAGATGATACAAACAGATGGCGAGATATACCATGTTCTTGGATTGGAAGAATCAACATTGTGAAAATGACTATACTACCCAAAGCAATCTACAGATTCAATGCAATCCCTATCAAACTACAAATGGCATTTTTCACAGAACTATAACAAAAACTTTCACAATTTGGATGGAAACATGCAAGACCCCAAATAGCCAAAGCAATCTTGAGAAAGAAAAATGGAGCTGGAGGAATCAGGCTCCTAGACTTCAGACTATACTACAAAGCTACAGTCATCAAGACAGTATGGTACTGGCACAAAAACAAAAATATAGATCAATGGATCAGGATAGAAATCCCAGAGATAAACCCACGCACATATGGTCACTTTATCTTTGATAAAGGAGGCAAGAATATACAATGGAGAAAAGACAGTCTCTTCAACAAGTGGTGTTGGGAAAACTAGACAGCTAGCTGTAAAAGAATGAAATTAGAGCACTCCCTAACACCATACACAAAAATCAACTCCAAATGGGTTACAGACCCAAATGTAAAGCCAGACACTTTAAAACTCTTAGAGGAAAACACAGGCAAAACACTCTATGACATAAATCACAGCAAGATCCTTTTTAACTCGCCTCCTAGAGAAATGGAAATAAAAACAAAAATAAACAAATGAGACGTAATGAAACTTCAAAGCTTTTGCACAGCAAAGGAAACCATAAACAAGACGAAAAGACAACCCTCAGAACGGGAGAAAATATTTGCAAATGAAGCAATCGGCAAAGGATTAATCTCCAAAATATACAAGCAGCTCATGCAGCTCAATATCAAAAAAACAAAAAAAAAAATCCAAAAATGAGCAGAAGACCTAAATATACATTTCTCCAAAGAAGATATACAGATTGCCAACAAACACATGAAAGGATGCTCAACATCACTAATCATTAAAGAAATGTAAATCAAAACCACAATGAGGTATCAACCTCACACCAGTCAAATGGCCATCATCGAAAATCTACAAACAATAAATGCTGGAGAGGGTGTGGAGAAAAGGGAACGCTCTTGCACTGTTGGTGGGAATGTAAATTGATACAGCCACTATGGAGAACAGTATGGAGGTTCCTTGAAAAACTGAAAATAGAATTACCATATGTCCCAGCAATCCCACTACTGGGCATATACCCTGAAAATACCATAATTCAAAAAGAGTCGTGTACCACAATGTTCATTGCAGCTGTATTTACAATAGCCAGGACATGGAAGCAACCTAAGTGTCCATTGATAGATGAATGGATAAAGAAGATGTGACACATATATACAATGGAATATTACTCAGCCATAAAAAGGAACAAAATTGAATTATTTGTAGTGAGGTGGATGCACTAGAGTCTGTCATACAGAGTGAAGTAAGTCAGAAAGAGAAAAAGAAATACCATATGCTAACCCATATACATGGACTCTATGAAAAAAATGGTTCTGAGGAACCTAGGGGCAGGACAGGGATAAAGAGGCAGACGTAGAGAATGGACTTGAGGACACAGGGAGGGGGAAGGGTAAGCTGGGACGAAATGAGAGAGTGGCAAGGACATATATACACTACCAAATGTAAAATAGATAGCTAGTGGGAAGCAGCTGCATAGCACAGGGAGACCAGCTCGGTGCTTTGTGACCACCTAGAGTGGTTTGATAGGGAGGGTGGGACGGAGACGCAAGAGGGAGGGGATATGGGGACATATGTATACATATAGCTGATTCACTTTGTTATACAGCAGAAACTAACACAGCATTGTAAAGCAATTATCCTCCAATAAAGATGTTAAAAAAATAAAAAGTAAAAAAAGATTAAAAATAAAATAGAATCCGCCTTCCAATGCAGGGGATGTGGGTTCGATCCCTGGTCAGGGAACTAAGATCCCACATGCCGCGGGGCAACAGCCCGTGCACCACAACTACTGACTGAGCCCATGCACTTTGGAGCCCGCGAGCCACAACTAGAGAGAATCCCGTGCACCTCAAGGAAGAGCCCCCACCCCACAACAAAAGATCCCGCCCCAACTAAGACCTGAAGCAGCCAAATAAATATTTTTTTTTAAAGAAAGAAAAAAAGAAATTTAAGGAGCTAACTAAGCTAAACAGTTGAGGATTACTCGTGTCTTAGCAGGTGCTGAAGCAGTGGGTATAAACGAGTTCACTGATGGAAGAGGACAGAGCGGGAATGCGAGGGATCTGAGCCCATGCCTTGTGAAAAGGAGAGAGAGAAGCAAGGGTCAGCACACTAGATGAAGACACAATGTTGATACCAAAACCATGGGGGAAAATGTTCAAGAAAGTGTAAGTAGTCATTAGTAGTAAAGCCAGTAGGAAGTGAAGTAAAATGGAGATAAAAGTGGTCATTGGATTTAGGTACCAGTGACCATTTGTGAATGAGGGACAGGAAGGCAGACTGAACCGGGGCGAGAATTAGATGGAGAAAAAGAAATAACCATGCTGACCGCTGTTCTAAATACTCTGCGAATATGAATCTCATGTAATGTTCACAGTAATCCTATGAGGTAGATACTCATATTTTCTATTTTGCCAATGAAGGGAGTGAAGCAAAGAGAGGTTAGGTAGCAGGAGAGGTTCAATGGCACAGGGTCACCAAGCAGGGACGGGGGGACTTGACCCATGACTGTGGCATCAGGTCCCTGCTTTAAACACCTCGTGGCACAGCCTCTCAAGGTGTAGGATTGAACCAACTCTTTCAAGAAATTTGGTCATGAAGAAAGGACATGGGGCCCATAACGTGAGGGAAATTGAGGAATCTACAATATATATTTTTTTAACTGAGAGAAACTTGACATTGTCTGAGAGCCAATAAGAAGAACTCAGCAGACACATCAGAGTGAAGGAAAGTTATATGGCTTAGTGTATTGGATCACTGGTCCTTTGTGAGCCCACTTCTGTCTAGAACTGGTCATAACGTGATATGTTCAATATAAACGAGAAAGGTCTATTAGTCTCATCTATTCAAAGTCTTCTTCATTTAATTTTCATTTTGCACATCAGTAAGATTAAATCAATCATGTCATATAGTCCAAGCAGATGCATTTGTGAAAGAATATGAGGAAAATGAAAGATTAATAGAAAATGGTTAAAATGAAATTCCCAGTACTTCTCCTGTAGCAAACTTATGTTTACTTATGGCTTCACAAACACCTGAATTCTTGTGAATTCTTCTTCCAGGCCTTTGACAATGTTGTTTTCAAACTTTCTCCAGAAGTTAAATCCATGTGGCTCTAAACCTGGGGTTCTTTCCAGCCATGCCTGAAATAAATATTTTTCAAGTAAATACATTGTAAAATTTAAACTATGTAAAATGCTTTGTAACAAACATTTATGAACTTGAAATAGAAAATTTCCATGGTTTTGAGAAACATACACCCTGAGTTTTTTTGTGTGTAAATATTTCTCTTTCCCTTCAATTTCTTCATTTATAAAATAGCAATGTTTTATTCTCCTAATCTTAAAGGAAATCACATTAAAGATATTTACTCTTTATTAAGAAATATATTATTACAGAAATCCCAATTTTTTTCTATAAATCTACGAACATATCTATACATTCTTTTAATGAAGGCTTCTGGTTTATTCTCAAAATAGTTTATGTCTTAGGAGCTGAAGGAATCATGACATGTATGAGATATGATTTCTTCTAAACGCAGGGACATTGTACACTTAGCAACTTTGAAGTCAACTGACTGCTCAATTATTTTAAGATGCTACAGGGTTTTTAATCTAGAAATAAAACCGAATCTGTGCATCTCTGTGGGTTCTCACTTAGCCTATTTTTCGTTTTGAAATTAGCTTTCTGATTCTTTCTCTATCTTTATAAGCCATTAAATAGCATAATCTATAATTTATTAACCTAAATCTACACTTACAATGCCCAGGGGATTAGTGAGCAGAGTATAATTCACTAAAATAAAAACTGAATTTGCAAAGGAAAAGACTTTGTCATGGAAATCAAGACTATACAATCCTTATTTAATAATTTACTTATGCAAAAACAAATTAATAATTCCTCAAGGCCATTTACAGACCCACAGAGAAGTAAGATATGAAGGGAAAGAATTCTGAAGGATAGAATCTTAGTGACTTAGTTTAATTAAGAAACACAACTTGTGGAACTTTTCAATTATGGAATATTTTAAAGAAATAAATCTCATTCAATAAATAACCATACCCAATTTAAAAATCAGCTAATCCAATGTGGCTTAGCAGGAATATTTAAAAGGATTGTTATAATAAGATAAGGAGGTTATTAAATATTAACATATCATTGATTATATAAATTTCTCTGAAGTTCTCAAGAGAGCTTTTAATATTTTAATTAGTGGAATTTACCAGCTAAAGTATTTCTATAAATTCATTCTTTTCTTATTTGCAACGAACACGACCCGACTTTGATATGAATTTTAAAATCCGGGTGTCGCAGAAGCTCAAGTAACCAGGTGTGCTGAGCTAGGCGTTCCCAGTGGCCTTTGCACACACACCTCCACCAGCTGCAGGAGGGTCCTTTCCTGCTCGGACTTCAGTAGTAACTCGTTGTCTTCTCCCCTGAAGTTATCACGGTAGTGTCTTCTGTTGTAAGGGACCCTCAAGCTCTGAAGAACCCCTATCTTGTTTTCTAACAGTCGGAACTGCAGACTCTGGAAGCCTGATGCCGGGGATAAGTACTCTCTGTGAGAACAGGTCGGGGAGGACAGAAGAGGAGGGAGGAGATTGTTGTCATGGTCAATCGCCGCAAGGGTCTCGTCTGTTGGGAAAGGTGGTCAGTGTGACTCTCCCAGGCATCACCACACACAACTGCCTAGCGTTGGACCCCGGACTTGGACTTCACCGAAATCAGGACAACGAGGTCCTAGCCATCATTGTCACTGTCAGTTGATGTTTGTGTATGTATATACACATATGTGTATGTGTGTGTGTGTTTATCTATGTGTGTGTGTTTACATGTAAACTTATACGTACACGTGCAGACACGTACATGCATGTGTGTATACTAAGCTTTTCCTAAGATAAAGACAGGTGAACACTGAGCAATATTTTTCATTCAATAGTGCTAAAAGTTTCTTTATAAGTATTATTCAAGGGCATTCCCTGGCAGTCCAGCGGTTAGGGCTTGGTGCTTTTACTGCAGTGGCCCAGGGACAATCCCTGGTGGGGAAAATCCCGCAAGCCATGCAGCCAAATATAGATATATTATTCCATTTCTCTTTAAAGTTCAATTCATTAATCTCACTACCTAGTATTATTATGAGCACTGGTGAGACCCTACAAGTAAAGTGAATGGGATGTTGCCTAGCACAAAATAGGGCATCACAAGGTGTGAGTACTCCCACCCCACATAACTCTCACATCCTTACAAATTTCCTTCATCTAACTGGTACTAAAACTTCAAGTTGTTAAATATACTACAAAGAAATTCTACCACTTTTCATTTGATCGTCAAATATGTAGAAGACACTGTCCGTTCCATCAGTAAATGCACCTGACGCTCTTAGGAAGATTTCTTCTCAAATTTTGGTTATGAGAAAAGATTTCATAGATAGATAGATAGATAGATATCTTCCTGGATATGTACCTCTAAAATTTATAGTTCAACTGTTCAATATTCTGTAATAACCTAAATGGGAAAAGAACTTGAAAAAGAATAGATACGTGTATATGTATAACTGAATCATTTAGCTGTACACCAGAAACTAACACACCTGAGTATAGCTGTTAATCGACTATACTCCAATATAGAATAAAAATGTAAAAATATTAAAAAATAAAATTTATAGTTTAATCCATAACTTACACGGACATGTTTCTTTATATGTCACTCCTGTTTCTCTTTTATTTTTAGTTTTTAATCATTTAACTTTAGTTATGTGTATTATATCAGCCTTTTTAGCCATTCTGGTAAGTTGTCTAAAATCCTTTTGGGATAAAAATTGGGTACACACGATGAATTGAAATTCACGGACGGTGCTGCGTTCATATGTAAGAGGAAAGGGATGAAGTATTTTCAGTAGCTGCTTAAACGCGTGTGGTGATGATTCCCGAGGGTTCCCAGTGACAAAGTGTCAGCAGGACAGGCTTCTTACGTCACACAACACAGCACACACGTTCTCTCCAGCCCATCAGAATGGGAGGGTAACCCCTGCGTGTTGACAAAGCCGCGTGCACACCTGAAGTCGTTGAAGTCCAAGGCTGTCATGGTCTCCAGGACGGAAAACTGCTGGACCAAGAGCTTGAGGATCACGCCCACTCGGTGCATTCGGGTCACCACCTTCAGCATGTTCCTCTCATCCCTGACCTGGGGGTTAGGAGATGAACAGAGTCCTCAGGCCTCAGTTCTGGAAGACACTAAATAGAGTGTAAATAACAATGTGTTCCTGTTCATGCCGTCTCTACTCGAAGAAGGGACCTTGGCACTAAAATGTCTCTGTTAGTTTTGCTTTAAGGAATAAAGTCCAGGGGAACATGGGGACCCGTGCGTGCAGGTTAAGCAGACCCCTGGGTCCGTGGGCTCCGTCCTGAGGCGGGAGTTGCCGCTGAGACGGATGGGGTTTGCGTTCACAGGTACGAGGAGGGCACTGTCCGAGGATGGATATTCTCTCCTCCCTGCCCCCTTGGCGCAGGGGCTCCGAGCTGGGGGACCCAAGGCTGGGTCCTGTGTCCTCCAAGGGCGGAGGAAGGTGGGGGCAGGATGCAGGCTGGGAGGGAGGCTGCGGGAGCTTCGCAGGGCGCCCCTCTCTGCCCTCCCCCGCATCCCCTCCCACTTTCCCCTCCTTTTTCTCTCCGTCTCCTTTCCTCACCATTGCTCCTGTCTTCCCATGCAGACGTTCAGTAGAAATACAATTCTGGTACCTACTGATGAACGAATCGGCATTAGCTGTCCTGGCAATCCACCATCGTTCGTCATAACTTTTTTTTAAGGGAAAAATATGGGGTTCTAAGCAAGGGGCTTGAAACTAAAATTGGAAAGGAACCTTGAAGCAAGGTGATGATGAGGCTGGGAAGATGTGACTAAACTCTTCTCCGCTACAAACTTTTTTCCCCCGTTATGTTATAATTCCACCATTTGGTGTTAAACTTTTCCCATTAATAACACTTTCTACTTTCTCCAAGAAAAGTATGAAAACAATATTGTGACACGGCAACTCACGTGGCCATGCTGAAAGATCTCGCGAACAGAATCCAGTTCCCAGAGGATCTGCTTAAACCAGAGTTCATAAGCTGCGAAGGGAAAATCATTGTCAGTTGGAAAGTGATGGGAGCCTTTTGACCATAATTATATGAAAGACCCTGTTAACACACTGAAAGAGAAATCAAAATGGAACTCAAAATTCAATAAAGGCCAACATAGCCCCATTTTATGCTACAAACAAATATTAGTGATAAAGTTATAACAGCCTCCTTTTATTGAGTGCTTGAATATGCCAGGCGTGTTATCCATATGCTTTACGTTATTTTCCAAACGACTTCTCTCAACAAAATATTGTTAATGTCCTTGAGGATATAGCACGTAATCTAAATCTGACTTCCCGTGTGGAAGCTGGAGGTGTGTGGAGAAGTGGAAGTGATACTAAACTTCTATAGAGTGAGACCCTAATACACATTAACCTAATGAGTACGACAACGTATTTGTTTCTAGGGACTTGGACCCTATGGGGAGGACAAGCTATGAACAGGCTGAAACTCTGTCATACTCATCTATTTCCCTCAGTTCCTAGCACAGTGTTTGGCGTAAGATAAATGCTGGGTGATTATTATATAAATAGATGAACTAAACAGCCAGTGTAGCCATTAGAGGAGCACGGAAACCAGTCACCTTAGTGATCGCTGGTGTCTTCTGTTTGGGCACAGGCTGTGCTTCTGTACTAATGAAGGGGATCAAATTATACCTTTAAATTACATTTAAGGAGACTTTCAGAAATCTGTTTTCCATATGTGGACAAAAAGAGCAAACCAAATATATTTTTGGATCAGTCTGTGAGTCACGTTTTCAGGTTTAACTTTGTGTAGCTGGTCCCATGACCCACTGACCACGTGTTCTGATGGAAGGAAAGTCTCCCCATCAGACGATAGGTGCTACATTCGTTGTGTGTTGACTGTGTCCTCTACCTTGAGCTCAGTGCTGAGCGCACGTTACTCGTGTCATCCTCACAACTCTGCATGAGAGGAAACAGTCATTCTTTCCGTTGTGCAGGTGGGGAAATGGCGAGAATTACTGGTCAAGAAACCTGGCCGAGGTTCCACCATCTTTAATGGTAGAGATGGGATTCGAAACAAATTTCTGATTCCCAGCGTGTGCTGCCCTGTGGTGATTCCTCCCCTGCTGATTTTGCCTTCGAGCCACTGATAATGTCAACATAAAATACAGAAGTAACACATTAGCCCCATTATTTTCCATTTTTAATTTTGTTTAACTCAAAGGAGACGATCATCTTAGCCAGTCCGTGAAGAAAACACTCATTTGAGGGAAAGGCACAAAGAATTGATAGGACAAGGAAACATCTAGAAATGCAGACCGACCCACATGAGTCACTGGGCCCTGGTCAGCCAGAGGGCAGTATTATGACACCAACAGACTTAGAGGAAATCTAAAGGTTTGGGGGTCACAGACCTCTGAAAGACATGTTTGTGAAATTTTGCACAAAATTTCAAAGAGTTCAGGGATTTCCTAAACTTCCAAAGTCAAGGACTCTACGTTAAAAACCACTACCCAGAAGCAGAAGTATGGAGAGTAGGAACACACATTTTAGACAAAATTCACATTCCTGTTTAGTACCAGCTCTCTGTAGGATATATAAAGTTACAGTAAATGTGAGGGATCTGTTTCTTGAAAACAGTCTCCTAACGTTCCGAGTGGAAAAAACGTGACATCTTAGCTTGCAAATTCTTTGTGAGTTCCAAGAGATAGAAAGCCCCCTTGGGTTTAGGACAGAGTCCTAACTGATCCAACAAACACCGAGGTAGCAGAAAGTAGACTGTTATAAATCGCAGAAGGGGGTCCTATGAGAACTTATCTGGTAGCGAAGTATTCGCAAGCATCCTAACGACGGTGATTTCTTAGTCCTCCGCCGTCTTACAGGTAAAAGTGTGGTATCTTTCCTCATTACTGGTGGAAAATTCCTATGAATAGCTACCGTCCAATCTTGTGTGCAACTTACCTTGATGAGTTATGATGAAAAGATGCTCATCATGGATTTTATTTCCTTTTATTTCACTTTGAAGTTCCTGAGCATTCAAAACTTTTTCCAACTTTAAACAAAAAAATAGAAACACTGATTTTGTAGAAACTTCCAGGTACAAGATGAATAAGTTATGTGGATCTAACGTACAGCATAGTGATTATAGTTAATGGCAATGCATTACATACTAGGTCTTAAGTGTTCTCACCGCAAAAAAAAAGAAATGGCTATTATGTGACTTAATGCTCTGGTGGTAATCACTTTGCCATATATAAGTGCATCAAATCAACGTGCGAGCACCTTAAACTTATGCAATGTTATGTGTTAATTATGTCTTGATAAAGCTGGAAAAAAGATTACAAAGAAAGACTGATTTTGAAATCGCAAAATTAGATTTTTACCAACTTTAATAAATAGAATACAATACTGAAAAAAGTCCCCCAAATCCCAAATGCTCAGGAACCAATCTACTTTCTTTTAAACAATTAATGTGTCTTCATAAAGAGTGAGCTGAATTTATGAGTTTTATTCTTTTCAGGAGAAAGTCTATTTGGTAGGAATCTAGCGTAACAAATGCTGTTACCCTCACTGAGAAATCATGTCCCTTCCATCTCTTGCCCCATCTCTTGACCCTCATGTCCCTTCCATCTATAAAAGCTTCATAGCTTGGTTAGTCTACTGTGTGTCCGCTGCTCTTTTATTCTCCTAAAGAGTCGATTCTAAGACCTTAACGTTGCCTGTCAGCTCATCATTAGAAACCCACCAACAAGGGCATCAAGGGCTCTAATCACTTCACGTCTTAAAAATAATCTCCAGGGACTTCCTTGGCAGTCCAGCGGTTAAGAGTCCACGCTTCCACCTCGGGGGCATGGGTTCAATCCCTGGTCGGGGAACTAAGATCCCACATGCCGCATGGCATGGCCAAAAAAAAAAAAAGAGAGAGATAAAAATAATCTCCAAATGCCTCTTTGTAACATCTTTCTTTCTTCTAAACATACGCCTTCAACATTTCTAGTTTACGATAAAGAATTTAAAAGAGAAAATGTTCTGGCTACATTTGCAATTATCTAGGCTGGGATTCAGTAACCAGGTCTCAGGTATACAAGTCGTGCAACGCCTGCCAGTTATCTACACTTTATCTTATCCCATGTGTCCTCGGCCTGGATTCTGCATTCTCTGCTTTCACTGTATTTCTGTCAAGCAGGTGAATCTTCACATACAAGTCTCTTGACTTGTTCTAACAAAACTTGAAAAAGCATACATGTGTATGAAAAGAGATATCTTTAGGTCCAGAAAACTATTTGACGACTGAGAAGACAAACAAACAAACGAACAAAAACCCCAACATGAAAATGTCACCTAGCGCTTAGCAATGAAAGTTCCTCCTTGTGAGGACTCTGCCACTTACTTGCAGGTAGTTCCCATAGATAAGTCCCCCCTTACTGGCTCTATTCACACCCATTTGTGATCTGTCTTCTTCACTGCCTTGTACAGAGAGGTTTTTAAAAGCATATCTGCAGATGAAAAAGTGAGAAGAAAAAAACAGCTTGAAAAAGAACAGTAACTAATCATAGGAGTGACGAGAATTCCCTTATTGCTAACCTTTCAAAGTAGATTATTAAACAAGGGAAGAAGGGTGACTGTGTTCACCCTTGCTTTTGAAATTCCGAAATTAGTGTTCATACTTGACATTCCTAAGAGCTTACCCATACTTAGGATAGAGGTAAATACTCACCCAAAGCTGCTTCCTAAACATGGGCACCCACTCATGGTGAAGACGTGCTGTCACAGGAGCCCTGAGCTTTGCCTCTGGCCGGGTGATGTCTTTGCCCCCCAGATGTTCCACAGCTGCCTTTTATGGACCCTGCCCACCCTGCCCAGCCAATCAGCCCCTCTGTGTCTCTTACCAAGCCTCTTGTTTCAGCTGGAACAGAAGCTGAACTTTGGTAAACGTTAGAGTGGATTTGTGTTTGGGACAGTTTGTTTGCTAGAAGTGTCAGTGTTCTGCCTAAGAATATTGGACTTGTCAACTTCTGCTTTCACATCCACAGTAGCAAGCAACAAATAACTCGGTAAGAGGCAAAGGGAACAACCCGAAGATTTAACTATTCTGTCCCAAGGGCACATTTTCATAGTGTCACGGTGTATAAGAGGATGAGCTTGTACACTGTATGAGAAAAACACATATTTATTCTCTCAGTCTCAGATTTGAATATTCTTACAACTCCTCAGCTACAAACGGACCTCGAAAGTCTCTGGGGAAAGAAATTCGTTATGTAACAGACGCAGGATTCATGCTTAAACCCCGTTTCCAGCCCCTCTTCCTAGCTCTTCTGGCCTGAATCTCAGCTAATGACTAGCAGCAGTTAGGCTGCTGGACTGAATTGGAACTTAAATGCACATTATTAATTCACTGGTCACCTGTCATACCCCGACCACCAGGCAGTGGCAGTCATCCCACTTTGTCTGCAGACAGTTTTTATTTTTATTTCTTTTTTCCTTTTTTTTTTTCCAGGATACAATATATAATGAGCTTGGTCAGGTGGACGTACATGTTTAATAAAACGGTGACGGTGACACTGCTTTGAGAACACAAAGTTAGCGTTGCCGCATCCAGATTCTCATGTTGCCAAATCACCTGTTATGATGCAGGGCAGACAATTTTTAAACGATAATGTGCCCAGGGTTCCAAGCAATGTCTGTGAGAAAGTATTCTTTCTAGAAAACATTATTTACTGGACTAACTTCTAAACCGTTGCTTTGAGGCCCCTGGAGCCAGGGCAGAAGCTCCATCCCTCTCCCTACCCGCCGCTGAGACGCGCAAAGAACCACACAGAGAGACAGTTTTTCCTATTTCTCTCACCATCTAAAGTGATCGATTTATGTCATCAGAAGTCAGAAGCTTCATTTCTAGTCTTGGCTGACTAACTTGCGATATGGGAAAATTAACTTAATGCCTGTACACATCAACTTCTTCATCAAAAGCCATGAAGGTGTTAACGTTGATTGTAACTTCGAAGGTCTTCATCCACCTGAAAATTCTGATTTTATGACTATAATAAATTGTAACATCAATGCAGTTTTACAGAAGTATAAACAGCGTGAAAACGTTATAAGAGCTGGGAAATCATCTAAACCACATCCTAGATCCCTGTACTCCACTGGGGTTTTTACAGACACCTCAAACCATTGCTTATTCCCTGGACGGGGGTTTGTCAGCAGGAGAGGTAGCAATAGTTCCTGGTGTGCTGGCCCAGAGTGTCTGGAAGCAGAAAATATTTAATAGCTCCTCTTTCTCTAGGTGGTTATTCAACTTAAGTGTGTGTTTACAAAGAATACAGCTAAATGATCGATTCTACTCTCTTTAAGCCTTTCAGCTGAGAAATGATCTTCACTTACTGGTCCCCATACTAGTGAAAGAAATAAGGAAATGATGTTGTTTTCACTATAAATTAGAAAAGTTAGATATTTTAGAAGCAAAAAAATTTTCTGTCTTTGTTTTTTTTAATAACATTCCACTTAGATCTCCCAAGCAGTGTCAATTCAGTGGCTTATCTGAGCAACACGAGAGCTGATTATTCAAAGATTTGAATTCAGTGGACCAGAGAAATCCTAAATTAACCTAAGAAAAGCTTGTTTCCTTCAGCCAGGACAGTAGCTACAATGACAGCGCTCAAACACATGTATTCTCATTCTTTTCTTTCTTTTTTTGGCTGTGTTGGGTCTTCGTTGCTGCGTGTGGGCTTTCTTTGGTTGCAGCGAGCGGGGGCTACTCTTCCTTGTGGTGCACAGGCTTCTCATTGCGGTGGCTTCTCTTTGTTTCGGAGCACGGGCTCTAGGCGCACAGGCTTCAGTAGTTGTGGCATGCAGGCTCAGTAGTTGTGGCGCACGGGCTTAGATGCTCCGGCATGTGGAATCTTCCCGGACCAGGGCGCGAACCCATGTCCCCTGCATTGACAGGCGGATTCTTAACCGCTGCGCCACCAGGGAAGCCCTCATTCATTTTTGCAATAGAAAGTATTATGAGATTTAGGACTAGTTATATTCTGGTCAGCATCTTGCCAACACTTAAATGTCGCCACTTGAAAACCAATTTGTCAACCTGATGTTCACCCCATACTGAAAACGTTTTCTTCGTGATCAGGTTTCAAACTTCTATAACCAATATAGTTCTTACTGCTCCCAATATAGCTTATGTACTGGATATCTTACACAGACCTTCTAGAAATACACTTTAATGCAAAGAAATCTCACGGTAAGAACCTCAGACATTAGAGCAGGTGAAAAGAGGAGA
The DNA here is from genome assembly GCF_003031525.2 of Neophocaena asiaeorientalis asiaeorientalis. Classification (NCBI taxonomy): domain Eukaryota; kingdom Metazoa; phylum Chordata; class Mammalia; order Artiodactyla; family Phocoenidae; genus Neophocaena; species Neophocaena asiaeorientalis. The sequence goes on from NW_020173335.1 coordinate 4,409,535, forward strand.
CCATATGGCTAGAGGCAATGCTTTGTGGTAATCTCTTCTAAACTCTTCACAGGTCCTCAAGCACATAACTCTGTGTACCCATGGGTTACAGAGAGAAAATGCTAGAGGCAGAGCTGCCTGATGTCCATGCTTAGAAGACAGTAATCATGCCCAATCCTGGGCCGAGTGAAACCCTCCAAACCATCCAATCTGTAGAAGTAAAAATACTGAAAACGTGGGAGACAAAATAACATTTTTTTCTCAGATATGTCCTAAAAGAATATTAAAGGAATATCAAAAATAACTTGACTCAAAATAAAAACCCATGTCTCTGGTTCTTCTCTTGGTCTAAGATTAGGGGGTAGAGAGTGAGCCCATGAGATGGAGCAAAGGGAAGAATTAGCAAGAGCTGGGGTTGGGCGTAATTTAGAAACTGAGGGGAATTTACTTTATTCCTTCAGCCACACAGCATTGGTTTCAAGCAAAAGGCCACCTGTAATCTGCTGAGGAGTGGTCCATTTCCTTCTTTCATATAACCCTCAAATCTCAGAACTGCCACAATCCCCACTCTACTCCCCGGCCCAACTGTTCCCATTTTTCTTACTCAACAGTTAGAGATGGTGGCAGACATGGAAACACAAAGCCAGGAGGGGAGTTCTCGCGGATAAATGCCCCAGCATCCTGTTTTTCAGAAGATGATTCTGAAAACACCCCACACCCTTCTAGAACCATCCAAGCAGAATCCCCACTTGTCTACAGCCTCGACCTCCATAAGGAATCCTGATTTTGGCTTTTCCTCCCTCCCTGCCTGTCTCATCACCTCACCTCCTCCTGGGACCAGTTCCCAAAGATACTCCCTCTGCTCAAGCCCTTGCCTCAGGCTCTGCTTTGGAGAAAACCAAAGCAATATGCAGATCTCTTATTCATCATTTAGGAAGGAAATAGTTACCTTTGTTTTTCAAAATCTTTTTCCTTTCCAAGCAAAGAAAGTTCTGTAAACATAGCAGCCATTCAGCAATCCATTTTCATTCATTTATTTGATATGGTGAATTGCCTTTTGTTGTATGAAGTAACCTTTCTTTGTTGCTTTGTTGTTGTTGATGTTTTGTTGTATTCCCATAGATGGGCATCTCAAGAGAATTAAAACCCCTTACCTGGGTGCTTCCCTGGTGGTCTAGTGGTTAAGACTCTGCACTTCCAGTGCAGGGGGTGTGGGTTTAATCCCAGGTCAGGGAACTAAGAGCCTATATGACCTGCAGTGTGGCCAAAAAATTAAAAATTAAAAAATTAAAAAAAAAACTTTACCTGGAATTTAAGCTTAGTTAAAGAAGTAGGAGCTTTGCGAAGTCTTTTGGTAAAACTCTGGAACAGCCATCAACAAGTAATATTTGCCCAGTTGTAACTATTATGGCAGACCCATAAGAAACAGAAAAGAAACTCTTAGGACACGAATTTCAAGGGAAGGGGTACTCATGTTGCCAATTATGGCTCAATTAAGGGACTATTCCTTTCCTCTGTGTGGATTTAGGATGACTAGCATCATCAAGAAAGAGTGCAGAAGGCTGTAATTAAGAAAAGAGATTTTGGGGGCCTTAAGAATCACAATTTGGGAGACATAGATTCGGGTAAAACCAAAAAAGTGTTCTGGGGAAGAGAAAGAGTCAGGAAGACAAAAAGCCACAAGGTTGTTAAAGCTGCCTGGTGAGAGCTGTGATGGACTCCAGCTTGAGCCAGGAAACATTTGCCTTCAAGGATCATGAGTTGTTTTAGGGTAGGGATCTGCTAAGAAGACAGACCGTCATGAGTTATTTCAGGGTAACAGTCTGATAAGTATCTCGAGTTTCTGGCAGATATTCTGGACGCCTTCTTTGGACAATAAGTGGTCAAAAGGTCAGATTCCATCCAGGCTAATATGCACAGGTCATACTTCCTTACTGGCCTCCTGTCCATTTTGGAGAGCTCTCTTAACAATACCAACTCCATTTTTATTTTCCTTCCTTTGATGGAGATCTTCCATTAGAAAGCACTGATGGTTAACCATTTGGTTATTTGGCATCAGTATCAACTCCCTTGCTTCCGGGAAGGCTCATTCTCAGAAAGCATGCCCCACTGAGGGGTAAAGAGGTGGCTGTGTGAGAGGTATGCCCTTTGAGAGTTTATGGCCCCATAGGAGTAGCACGAAGCCATCCCGGAAGTGAGTCTTCAAAATAGCCATTGTCTTCATCGGGAGGGGTCTTAGAGAAGTGGTTAATCATCTCAAGACCTCAAGCTACCATTATTCCTGTGGAAGGTATCACAGCACAACAGCAAAAGATACAAAGCATAAGCTGTTTAAAACAGCAAAGAGAGAACAAACCAGAAGCATGATTAGAATCACTAGTTGTAATCCGGGTCGCAATAAGGCACCGAGTCCACAGTGGAGCCAGCTGATTTCTAGATGTCAGGTTCAAAGCATGTTTTGCAATGTCTCTGATGCTGTCATCAGGTGTTTAGGTAAACTTTCTGAGTGGCTCAGATACAAAAGGTACAAAGATTGTCTATGCAGACATGATGTTATGGTGATTTCTCTGAGGTTTATATCAAATTGTCCGATTTTAGTTCCCATGACTTTGGAAAAAGGGCAGTTTTAGTTCTCAAAGTTTCCAAGTTTTCAAAAAATGGGAGAGGAACTGAAAATGTTAGTTTGGAGAATTATAGCCAGATATTGGAGGAAACCAGAAGAATTCAGGATCTAGTCCAGTTTACAGATAAATAACAAAACCTCACAGACAACTGAGTACTGGAACCTAATATCCACAAAGGTATATTACCGAAACATAATTTTTCTCTCTCAAAACACCCTCATTTCTACCAAAGAGAGTCAAATTAAGACTAACTTGTTTGCAAAATATCTGGTTTCAAAAAACTTGATCTGATTATTTATACACATGTAACAACAATAACGATTGACCATACAGGCTTTTTAAAACAGGATTTGCTGGAACTTTTCATAAGGAATCTCAGATTGATTTTTTTTTTTTTTTTTTTTTACCATGACCCAGAGAAAATAACACTTTAGTTCGCAAATGATTGCATGTACATGTGCACACATAAACAACAACAACACACACCCCTAAGACAAGCATTTCATTAAGTAATGCTTACCCTTACTATTTATGACGAAGGAAAAAAATCTTGTTATGACCACCTGAGTTGATTTTATGATGCTCTAATGAGTCACAACCCACCACTGTTCAAGCTTGCAGGATCTTAGTTCCCTGACCAGGGGTGGAACCCAGGCCACAGCAGTGAAAGCACCAAGTCCTAACCACTGCACCACCAGGGAATCCCAGATTGAACTTTTAAAGACCTCTCAAGGTGAGAAAAGACAAGCAAAGGATGGCTATCAGACTTTGCCTGCAGTACATACAGATATGGGTGAATTCTTCTCTTCTTGAGGTCCCCAAAATGTCTTGAGTTTTCTGCACCTTCCAGGAAGTTACCTTCCTTACTAAGCTGGTTACGCTGCTGGGAACCATGTAACCAAGGTACCAAGTGAATATTTCCAAGAGCCTTATTGGCTCTATAAAGTCAATCTTAGTTCCTTAAAGCTCCCTGGTCACATCTGAGTCTGTTTCTCTCAAATATGACACTCCAGTCAAAGCCTTGGTAATATAACACTTCCAGTAGTGTCCTGTAATAAGGAGAACAGATTCTTATTGAACTTATGCAAGTAACTATGTTGAAATAAAAATAAAAATACTAAGAGTTTCCGAATTCTGGAGGAATCAGGTAGGGAGGATAAGATAAATGTTTCATCTTTGTTTACAAAGGTATACTTTACCAAATTGCTGCAAGTCATAGACAGCTTGAGAGAGGAGGTTTCTTTAAACCTGGAAGAGCGAAACATAAATGAACCAGCAAGGTTTAAAAAAAAAGTCATAAATATTGTAATCATGGCATCAGTTCATTCATTCCCACGGAATAAATTCTTGGCCTTTATCTTTTGTTAGCAGTTGTATGAAGTCATCAGTTTCTTCATTAGAGTTTCATAAATTCTTTCCCAGTTCAATGGTATGATCTGAAAGTTCATTAGAAAACCGTACTCTAGATTAAGTGTCAGAGTCCTTTACTTGAATCTGTCTGAAGATGAAACATGTTTGTAAAAGCATCAATGTAAAACAATAACTGTCTAGAAATGACAAAAAACTTAAAATGACATGGTTAAAGAGCTGAGTACAATGCAATTGACAAAGGAAATTAGGTTATTTCCTTTGTGGTATACAACATTTTAAGACAATAAATAGAATTGGCTGATAACATTTACCAGAAATATCAAATTTCTAGGAACTTCACAGTTTCTGAAACACTTATATGCCTATAAGGGAGTCTTAGCCTTTCTTGCCCATGTACTTTAACATATCAAATAAACTTAATTAACGACGCTTTTTTATAAGGAGAGAGAACAAATCTTTGAGATATTTCAGGGGCCCTCTGAAACATATCTCAAAGTTAGTTCTAAGTGAAAAGAACAGAATTTGATTTGGGGAAGTTTGTCAAAAATATCAAAAAATTTTAAAACACTTGTTCAAATTGGATCAGGGGTCACTGTGAAACAATGCTTATCCATTTAACCAAGAGAACAATTAAAGATGCCACAGGCAAATATAGATGGTTATATAGTTGTAAAAATCTTTGTTTTTCCAGACAGATTGCATTAAAAGTAAAGAAAACCTTTGTTTACAATTTATCATTAAGACCAGACCAATAATCTATTAAAACTTTGTCTTTTAACGGAGAGAAAAAACCAAATTTTAATTTTGCACCAGCTTACTTTTGTTATTAAAACTCATTTACTAAATCAAAGTTATTCTGATTTTATCCAGATTGGCCACTCATAAAATTCCTTTCTAAAGATTCCTTTTTTGGGCTTCCCTGGTGGCACAGTGGTTAAGAATCCACCTGCCAATGCAGGGGACACGGGTTCGAGCCCTGGTCCAGGAAGATCCCATATGCCACAGAGCAACTAAGCCCGTGCGCCACAACTACTGAGCCTGCGCTCTAGAGCCCGAGAGCCAGAACTACTGAGCCCACGTGCCACAACTACTGAAGCCCGCGTGCCTAGAGCCCGAGCTCCGCAACAAGAGAAGCCACAGAAATGAGAAGCCCGTGCACCGCAATGAAGAGTAGCCCCGCTCGCCGCAACTAGAGGAAGCCCGCACGCAGCAGCGAAGACCCAACACAGGCAACAATAAATAAATAAATGTAGAAAAAATATATAGATTCCTTTTTTAAAAACCTTTTACAACCTTCTAATTCCATTTTATTTGCCCCTTGCTTTCTTTCTCATTTACAAATAACCAGCTTTAGGACAAAATCACTTTTTTTCCCTTAACAAATGCTCTTCCATTCTTTATACCTTTTTTAAAAGCTTCCTTTCATTCAAAGATGCTTTCCTTATAATTTTAGGAGTTTTAATTACATATATTAAGTAGAATTCTTAATACTTTGAAACCCTAAATTTTTTTTAGTAAAAATAAAGAACTAAACAATTGTGAATTGTATTAATGTTTCGTGGCTTGGCATACTTATAAATACATTTTATAACTTTAAAAAGGATATGCTACTTTATAGCACAATCTTTTAATAAGGCACAAGATATACACATTTACTTATAGACCCAATAGTTTTAGTCTATCTGAAAAAGAGGTCAAAAGTAGGTAAACTTAGACTTGTTTAGCAATAAAGGTTTCAGTATTTTGACTTTTAGCAAACCTAGGTACAATAAAAGTATTATACTTAATGCTGATAGCTCTAACGACATGTCTGTATTAATTAAACCAGCCAACGTTAACAAGTTTTACACCAAATGTTAATTTAATACCAGATATTTCCCAGACCACATGAACCTGAAATTCATTTGTGCTGGTTTCTATTATATTTCTGAGAATTTATATAAGTACTTAATTTTCTTTAAGTCAATTAAATAGAACTCTTTACAAATTAATTTTGGTTATACCATCTAGAGGTAGAAAAAAATACCATATATAAAATGTACATATCTTGACATACAAAGTGATAGACACAGACACAGACAGAGATCTCATAGCTTTCTTTTTAAAACTTTAGCCAGGGAAGTCCAGTGGCGGTCCAGTGGTTAGGACTCAGTGCTTTCACTGTCGGGGCCCAGGTTCAATCCCTGGTCAGGGAACTAAGACCCCACAGGCCACGTGTCACCACCAAAAACAAGCAAACTTTAGCCATAAATCAATTATAACACAAAAGTCACTAGTTTATAAATTACAGTTGGAATAAAGTACATCAACTTGCTTAGATGGCTTTTATAATTTGTGGGGAAGACTTTTAAGATTTGTGTTTGTCCTTGACAAGCAATTTTAAAAAGGCGGTTTGGACAAGAGAGTCCCGTTTGTAGTTTGTGTTTAAAAAGACCCCTTTCCTCAGTCTTTTAAATAAATCTTCAGTCTTAGGATTGGTGATGATCTGAAAAAGGGTTCTTGAAGTACTGGTAGAACATTTACATTTGAAAGGCACAGGGAGAGAAATGCAAGCTCCTCCTAGGGAGACTTTTGAATAAATAGTATTTTCGCAATGATCATAAGAATCACAGACAATGTCAGCAGGCCACTGGATGCATTGTTGCCTTCTGTGGGGGATCGGTCTTGGTGTTATAAGAAATAAGTTCAGAGAGAGGTGGGCAGCAGGGAGGAGAGCCCTGCAGTGGACATTCAGAGGAACAGGAAGAAGCAGGGGTGGGGTGGGGGGAGGAGGGAGACCTTCAGAAGCCTCAGAGGACGTTTTTCCAATTTGGAAATCCTTTGAAGTAATCGTGAGTTCGTTTCTCTGAGGGAAGCATTAGTGGATTCATTAGTGTGTTTGGAGCCCTCAAAATACCAGTTGAAATGTGCTTCTCTATTTTGTCTTACATCCTTTTTTCTAACTGACTGGGCACATAGACTAACAAATAAATTAGATAAACGAATAAATAAATTAGGTGAACCGATTCAGGGATTTCAAAGGAGCCACAAGTAGGTCGATTTAATTGTTAATCATCCCAGGTAATCACAGTCAGCAAAACAAATACTTGCAGGGCTGGGGTCCACAGCTCTCATACTAAAACCCAGCAGGAGTTCCAGAGGGATTGCTCTGTAGACTGACCCTTAGAGAGTGAACTTTCCATATGTCGACAGTAATCACTCCCCAGACCAGACAAAACGACATCTTGAAAACAGAAGTCAGCAACAGAGGACAAACAAATAAATTAGAACCTCTACAAGGTTAGAGCCTTGAGTAGAAGAGCACCCACCAGCAAGTCCAGGGCCACGGAGGAGATGCTGGAGAGCCGCACACTCCCGCAGGGGCTTCCCTTGGATCCGAGGTTGCACCAGAGCTGGGGCTGGAGCAGCTGCCCTGTAGCCTATTCATTGGATGCCGTGAAAGGTCGACCCCAAAACCATGCAGAGGCTGCAGTTAAGAAAAGAATTTATTTGTGGTCTTAAGAACTGTAGCTTGGAAGACACAGATTCGGGTAAAACCAAGAGCGTCCTAAGGAAGAGAAAGAGTCGGGGGCATGTAAAGACAAAAAGCCACGAGGTTGTTGAAGTTACCTGGCGAGAACGGTGATGGACTCTTGATGTGGGTCAGAAAATACTTGTCCCTGAGGAATCATGCGTCGTTTTGGGGTAGGGGTCCAAAATCACATGGACCGTGGCGAGTTATTTTAGGGTGAGGGTCTGGAAAGTGTCTCGAGTTTCTGGCAGATGTTCTGGACGCCTTCACTAGGGCGATAAGCGATAAGTGGTCAAAGGTCAGATTCCATCCGGGCTGAGACACACTGAGGCCACATTTCCCCAGCGGCCTCCGGGCTCCATGTTGGAGCTCTCTTAGCAGTACAGACACAATGATGATTTTCCTTCTACACTCGTTTCCAAGGGAAAAGGAAAAAAAGAGAAACACTCGTGGGAGATGTGTTTGTGCAAGGCTGCTCTAGCCCACTGTGTAGAAATGGCTTTCGTCCACTGTTGCTGGTGTGATTCGTCATGAAACTCCCACCAACATTTTAACATTCAGTCTTTCCCTAGGTCAAACGTGGTATTTTGCCATTTAAAATATGCCCCCAGATTATGCTCTTCATTATATAAATTAGTATAATTTTTTAGATAAATGTACTATTTATACAAGGAGAAATCATTCAAAATTGTCTATATAGTATGAGTTGTACAAAAACAAATTTTATGATATAATCTTCATGTATCATATAATTTTTAAGAGTACCAGGAACACATTTTATAATCAATTGGATAAAATGGATAAAACAATGGAAAAGTTTAGGTATGTAGCCCTAATATATTGTTTGAATCACATGAAGCTGTTGCTTTTGTGGGTCAGAATAGTTGACTAGCAACTTCACATGGTTCCTGTTATCACTATTCAGGTAACACTTAGTACTAAACATAGAAACATTATTAAAGGGGGTTTTGAGTCAGGAAAATCTGTGAAATGCTCAAATAGACAAGTCAATTCTTTGAAAAGGAGGAGGGAAGCCCATTCGGATGCTGCCAGGTTAAACATATCTTTAAATATTCAACGAAACCTGCATCATAAAGTATTAGCAGAGAACCCAAGATTTCACCCTGTTACTGATCGTGCAGTTTTCAGATATATTTCCCCTCGCTTCCAACCCAAACATCTCTTAATAAATCTGGAGCCCAGTGACTAAGTTCTGCAGTTTCCTAAGTCCTTCATTCTTAGCGTGTTCGCGTGACTCTCCCGCTGAACTCTTACTGGTTCTTTAAAATGGCACTTCCTCTGCTCTGTTTCCATGCTTTCCGTGATAACCCTAGCGGAGCCCTGTATTCCCCTCCCCAGTGTTCAACAAAACTCTGTACTTAAATTCTTAGACTTCCTATATTTGGTTTGAACCTAGGGTTTTCGGCCTGATTTACTCACTAGGCTGTATTTCCTCTAGGTAAGTTCTGCGTGTTCTCTTGCATCCGCCCAGGGAAACAAGGATGCAATGAACGTTCTACCAAGGTGAGCCTCCTCTTCCCATCACCCCTCGTTCAGCAGAGGCCAATCTAAACGCTTAGGTTCTTAACAGAGAGGGAGCCTGTCAATAGTACTTAGAAACATGGGGACAAACATGGATAACCTTTGAAGAAAGCCAGTGAGCTTTGCTTTAAAATTAGTTCACTGCCTTCTGTGCACTTTGAATTCTCACGAGTCCAAGATTAAATTGACCACTCCCAAGTCATCGGCCATATGTGTGAAGCGATTCGCACAGATGGATGGAGAAAATACAAGAAAGAGAAAGAGAAAATAAGTATGTACGTGCCAGACACTGCATTAGGGTTGTTTCACAGATTCGTGCATTTTTGGTCCCCTGAGAACCGAGGCTGCATATGTTGGGAGATAACAGAGCCACACGTAAACCGGACTCTCATTCCGAAGTGCTGCCTTGTCATTCCCAGCTGGTAGACTTCAGTAACTCGCTGGGAGATTATAGTTCCTGGCACAGAGTTCTGGAAACCTTGTAATTTCTCAAGTGATAAAAGTGCTGGGAGCATCTTTTGTTCAGTATTTGGCCTTTGACCCCAACTCCTGACACAGCTTCTGAAACCCTTGTCATTTGCTGGAGGACAGGAGTGTCTTTTGTTCTAAGGAGGCATCTCTGGGTGGGGTCCTGGACAAGGGTGGGTCACTGGAAATGCTAAGCCACCATTAGAAGCTGGGGATTTTCAGGCCCAGCCCCTTTCTCTTGTGAAGGGAGAAGGGCGGAAGATGGGGTTACAGATCCATCACGCGTGTGTGATGAACCCTCCATGCAATCCTAAGAGTCTGACCTCCCGCAGGGGCCCGGTGGGTGCACAGGGGGTGGGAGGGTGGCACTCAGCGGGCAGCAGTGCACTGCACCCGTCCGCGCACCGTGCCCTGCAGCCCTCTCCATCTGGCTGTTCATCTGTACCCTTTAAGAAACCGGTAAACATGAGGAAGTGTTTCTCTGAGCGCTGAAAGACATCCTAGCAAGTAATTGGACCTGAGGACGGGGTCAGGGGAGCCTCCAATTTGTAGCCAGATCGGACGGAGGCTGTGGGGGTGCGTTTTGTCCTTGCCCCCTCTCGTGACTTTTGTGGGGAGCTCTTGGTGGCCTCTGCACCGAGAGTACCTGTTTTCTGGGGCAGAGACCCCGCCTGTGCTGGCCGTACCCCCAGCAGCCCTCGTCGGGGGGCAACGAGCCCGGGCCCTGGCTCCCCATGCCCCCCACCGGCTAATCTGCTGCCCACCCTCTCCCCACTCTCGCCCCACGTCCAAGTGGGATTTTTAAGTCTGCGTTGACATAACAACAGTTATCAGTAATTCCAAAGGGAAAAAAAAGAGAATCGCTTGATGGGGTGAAAAACCTCCACACATCTGGTGACCAGAAGTAAAGTGCTCCATGTGAGAGTAAAGGAGCCACAACAGGTAAAAAGCGTTTTTTCTTTTTACATCCCTTTATTCATTCTCCTCTTTATCTAGGGCCAAGTCCCATGTTTTACATCTCTGTAAACCTAGGAATATCTTTAATTGTCTTATACAACAAAGAAATCAATTGTTATGATAATGATTTGCTGATTTGACTTTGATTTGAACTTTTATTTGCTTAAGTGACAGAATTGCAATAACCAGAATCTGACCCCTAAGTAAGTCAGGTTTATTAGTTCTCCAGGAAGTAAGGCATTTGTGAAAGGATAAGTCTCAGTAGTTCCAAGGTTGCTTCAAGCCTTGGATCTGTTTAAACAGCCAAATTAAAAGAGATGCCTCCAAACTTAATAGGATAAAATATCAATAGGACACCAAAGACTCATATCTCTGGAATAAAAAACAGAGTGGTTAGTATTTTCTACATAGCATTTGTATTTCATAAGCTCCTAGGTATTTAAAATACAGCCTGGGTTTTAGAAGTTAAAATCGCTTAGTTCATCATCTGTCCAACAACGGAGACTCTTTTAAAACACTGACCCAAAAGATGAAGAGTCTTAAGTGTTAAACTATGTTATTATAAGGTTATTTAAATTTGCTCTAAAAACATTCATTCAGTCAGAATATCGAGCACGTCGACTACGTTATGAGCAGTGTTCTAGGCTCAAGGATTCCAATGACGAGCGGCACAGAGAATATCCATTCTTTCATAAAGATAATACCCTTAGTAAGGGAAAAATGACAATAAAAATTAAGATGAATTAAGAAAAAAAGATGATGACTTTAGATCCCAATGAATAAAATAAAACAGGGTCATGAGACAGGTCCAAGCAGGGCTGGGGAAGCTTGATTGACAAGGAAAGGGCCCTCAGAGAGGTGTCACCAGCGAGCCCAAACCGTAGGAGGGAATCAGCCAGGCCCAGATCTGGGTGGACATAATATCAGAAGCTTGACTCCTGTAAAGGATTTAAACTCCAAAGCAGATGTATAAAAACGTACCAGTAAAATTGTATATGCGGCAAATTCAAAGTCACAGATCTAACCTCATGTCTGTTGAAAGTGTGTGTTCTTGGCTCCAGTGTAACTGCTCACAGTTGTTTCAAGGCAGGTCTTTCTGAGTGTTGTTTGCTGATGGTGACGGGGCCGAGTGATGCCTCCATCCTACCAGCACCATCGTCTGTCCCTACGATTGTGAAAACCTTTCCCAGCACAGCAGAGGATAACATTGAGGCTGTGCCGGGTGTGAACAGGCAGACACCTCCCCAGCTCACCTGTATTCTCGTCTCACCTGCCCAGGACAGAAGTACGGGGTGCGGGTGATGACATGAATATAAACACAAGTGCACACATCCCCACATCACAGGCGACATGGAACCAGAGCCTTCGTCTGCCTGCATAGAAAGCGCCTTCAAGGCTGGGGGGTGGGCAGACTCCTCACGAGCCCCACCTGTTGCAGTGGAACGTTCTTGCCACGAGCATGTGCGCTGCAGTCAGCTGACATTCTGAAAGTAAATACAGCAAGTCCCCTACATACAAACCTTCCAGCTGTGAACTTTCAAAGATGCAAACGTGCGTTTGCACGTCCAGTCACGTAAGTTAGTTCACGTGTCTGGCGTACATTGTCACGTGCGTGCAGCTTTTGTGTACTTTACTGTACAGGACTGTATAGGGCACAGTAATACAGTGTCTTTATTTCAAGCCCAGGATGTCTGGAAGCAAGCATAAAAACAGTGGCATACAGCCGATTGTGTTAGTTGGGTACGTAGGCTAACCTTGTTGGACTTACGGACGAATTGGACTTACGAACACGCTCTCGGAATGGAAATCGTTCATATGTAGGGGAGTTACTGTAATGCAAAACTATTGCAGTTTCCCTGTTGGTGGGAATGTGAACTGATGCAGCCACTGTGGAGAACAGTACGGAGGTGCCTTAAACTAAACACAGAACTACCATATGACCCAGCAATCCCACTACTGGGCATAGACCCTGAGAAAACTGTAATTCAAAAAGAGTCATGTTCCAAAATGTTCATTGCAGCCCTATTTACAGTAGCCAGGACCTGGAAGAAACCTAAGTGTCCATCGGCAGAGGAATGGATAAAGAAGATGTGGCACATGTATACAATGGAATGTCACTCAGCCATAAAAAGAAATGAAATTGAGTTATTTGTAGTGAGGTGGATGGACCTAGAGTCTGTCATACAGAGTGAGGTTAAGTCAGAAAGAGAAAAACAAATACCGTATGCTAACACATACATATGGAATCTTTAAAAAAAGGTTCTCAAGAACCTAGGAGCAGGACAGGAATAAAGATGAAGATGTAGAGAATGGACTTGAGGACATGGGTAGGGGGAAGGGTAAGCTGGGACGAAGTGAGAGAGTGGCATGGACATATATACACCACCAAACGTAAAATAGATAGCTAGTGGAAAGCAGCCACATAGCACGGGGAGATCAGCTCAGTGCTCTGTGACCACCTAGAGGGGTGGGATAGGGAGGGTGGGAGCGAGACCCAAGAGGGAGGAGATATGGGGATATATGTACACGTATAACTGATTCACTTTGTTATACAGAAGCAACTAACACAACAACGTAAATCAATTATACTCCAGTAAAGATGTTAAAAAGAAAAAGACTATAGGCTGCACATGACTTTGAAGATGGAAACAGCTGTAATATCTTTCTATCTAAACATTGGGAGCATCTGCTTTTAACCATAATTGTTGTGATTCTTCTAACAAAAAAAATAACTTGTACGAGTCATCCCTACTTGACAATGTGGGCTAATCTATAACAGTCATTGCTAGCAAGTATTGAGCTCACCATGGAGCAGACACATTACCTCATTTAATTCACGGACAGCTTTATGAGAAGCCATTGTACTTGATCCGAAGGAGAATCCGAGGGACATTTTCTGGCTACACAGCCAGTCAATGGCACAGCCAGGCCATTGCAAACACTGTGCGCGTTCTACTCTGCTAGGCTGCCTTCTCTTAATAAACTTACTTTGTCTCCTAGAAGAGATTATTGTCTTGATATTTGCTCAAACTGACTGACAAAGTATAACCCACTTGATGAACCGTAATAACTGCAAGTAGGAGAACCACAAAATGTAAGAGAAAGAAATTCTGTTAAAACAAACAGAAAAATAAGGGCAACTTTGCATATGATCCACTCCTGGGCATATACCTGGACAAAGCTATAATTCAAAAAAGATACATTCACCCCTATGTTCATAGCAGCACTGTTCACAATAACCAAGACATGGAAACACCCTAAATGTCCATCAACAGACGAATAGATAAAAAAGATGTGGTACATATATACAGTGGAATACTACTCGGCCATAGAAAAGAACAAAATAATGCCGTTGGCAGCCACATGGATGCAGCTAGAGATTATCATACTAAGCGAAATCAGTCAGAAAGAGAAAGACAAATACCATAGGATACCTACCGCTTATGTGTGGAATCTAAACTATGACACAAATGAACTTATCTACGAAACAGAAACAGACTCACAGACATAGAGGACAGACTTGTGGCTGCCAAGGGGGCGGGGGGGAGGGAGGGGTGGATTGGGAGTTTGGGATTAGCAGATGCAGACTATTGTATATAGGATGGATAAATAACAAGTTCCTACAGACTATTGTACATAGGAAAGATAAATAACAAGTTCCTACTGTAGAGCACAGGGAACTATATTCAATATCCTGTAATCAACCATCATGGAAAAGAAAAAAATATATCATTTATCTTGATAAAAAAGAAAAATAATGGCAACTTTAAACTTTTTTTAAACTCAAATTATCATTTAGACTTGAGCGAGTCGTGGCTTATTTTAAGCAAAAGTTTTCAGTCACCTCAAGCTAAAAAGGCCATTGTAAAAGAGCCATGGGCCTGCACACCATAGCTGCTGGCACCAGCCAAGGGCAGACCTCACGTCACAGAAGGGAAAGAACCACTGCTGTCTCCTCAACTGACAGATCAATTCGGCACATAACAGCAGCTCTGCAAACACGCTTGCACCCACAGACTCCAGCTGTCTTTTTTTTTTTTTTTTAATATTTATTTATTTGGTTGCACCGGGTCTTAGTTGTTGCAGGTGGGCTCCTTAGTTGCAGCTCGCCAGCTCTTTAGTTGCGGCATGGAAACTCTGGGTTGCGGCATGCATGTGGGATCTAGTTCCCTGACCAGGGATCAAACCCCTGCATTGGGAGCGTGGACCCCCACTGCCCCACCAGGTAAGTCCCCCCAGCTGTCTTTAGCCACCTGCTTTGGTAAGTCGTCTGAGAAACACGTTTGTCCCGGTGAAAGCTGGTTTCAGCTTGTGTGCAGTGAATGCTCAGAATTGTTACGGAAGGGGGGCAAAGAGTGTTCCTCGACCCTTTGAGGGTCCCTGGCTGTGTCTGAAAATCAAACTGCCGTATTCACAGGAGAAAAGTATACGAATGCTGCTGAACTTGTACATGTACACGGGAGCCTTCATAAGGGAACGAAGCTCTGAAAGGACCAGAGCAGGAAGCTTTTATATTTTTTAGACCAAGAAACAATAAGTTTGTGAAGAATTGACAAGACAAAGGGGTTTGAGGTAGTAAATAGTGAAGAAGTAACTTGGGATATAAGGGCGAGTGGAGTAGGTTTTGTTTGCAGATTTTTCCGGTGACTTCTCTGGGCTTCTAAGAGTGAAAGGAGGATTTATTTCCTGCCTTTAGGCAGAAAGTGGGGAACTTCTCCTGCATTTATTGCTTCTTAATTGCCTTCACCTCCATATCACTTTTATGTCAAGGAAGCATATTTGGGGTGATATATTCTGGCGTTTCTTTCATTACTGGTCACTTTGGTTGTCCTTTGTATCTATTATTTAACTTGGTATCGCACAAACACACACACACACACACACACACACACCAATCTGATTCACTTAACAATTCTTTTGAAAATCCCATGTTTTCTTCAGGAGAGAGGTTATATCGAATTAAAGGACCCCCAGGAAAGAATAGGTATTTGGATTTTTCTTTATTCAGACAAAAATGTACACATTGTAAGACAATATTGATACAAAAAGAGCACCGCGTCAAAAATGAAAGTCACCAGGTTCCACCTCCCAGAAATGACTGATCATTAACTAGAGTCAAATACTCCCCGAATTTTCCCATGTCTAGAAAAACAATTATTTTAAATATTATAAACTTCGTCCAATCTTTCTTTACCTATGTTGAAAAATGTAAGTATGTTACACAAGTTTTCAACCCCAGCAAAGACCCTCTCACCTCCTGAGAGCCATAAGCAAACCAGTGTCTGTTGATTAACAGGTTGACTTCACTTTCCTGATAAAACATCCCCTAAAGACATTCATCCCCAAAGAAGCCCTCTCCAACATGGCTGCTTCTTCTCTCCACAACCCCCCAGGCCTTGTACCATGGGGAGCGATAGAAACTCTACTCCCTTTTTTTAAATTTAATTTTTATTTTATATTGGGATATCGTTGATTTACAATGTTGTGTTAGTTTCAGGTGTACAGCAAAGTGATTCAGTTATACATATATCCACTCTTTTTTAGGTTCTTTTCCCATATAGGTCATTACAGAGTACTAAATAGAGTTCCCTGTGCTCTACAGCAGGTCCGTGTTGGTTATCTATTTTAAATATAGAAGTGTGCATACGTCCATCCCAATCTCCCAGTGTATCCCCCTCAACCTTTCCCCTTTGGTAGCCGCAGTTTTGTTTTCTATGTCCGTGAATCTGTTTCAGTTTCGTAAATAAGTTCATTTGTATCATTTTTTTAGATTCTACATTCAAGTGACATCAGATTATATTTGTCTTCCTCTGTCTGACTGACTTTGCTTAGTATGACACTCTCTAGGTCCACCTATGTTGCTGCAAATGGCAGAAGTTCGCTCTTTTTTATGGCTGTGTACTCACTTCTTATTCTTGTATTCAGGCTCTTCTTTCTTTCTTTCTCTCTAAAAACTGCATCACTCCTCACGGTTGCTGGGATGGACAGAATCCTGCCTTGTCCTCTCACGTGTCCAAGAGATTCTACCTACCTGCTTATTGGTTTTTTCTTCAGAGGTTCTCCTTTGTTTATTCTTGGAACTTTCAGTACACGTCTAGACGGTCCTATGAGCAGCCTGGACTTTCAGTTCCACCAGTCACTTCCGCCGTCACCACCTGCATCGGCACCACCAACGCTGCAGCCATTAAACACACATTATTGACGCTTGGAATGTGCTTGGTCCAAATAGAGATGTGAGTGTAAAATACACGCCAGATTTTGAAGACCAAGCGCTAAAAGCAGAATGGGGACATGTCTCCTTAATAATTCTTATATTGATTACAAGTCCAAGTAATATTTTTAAATTATTTTGTTACAAAAGAGCCATGATTAAAATTAATTTCACCTGTTTCTCCTTTTTTACGTCTACAGGAAAATTTGAAATTACAAATGTGTCTTGTCCTAGCGCCATGCTACTGGGTTCACTTTAGAGTCATAACCATGAACCTCAGGTGGGCTCTTCACATTATTTTCATCTTCTCCTCTCTCTCCTACCCCTAGAACACAAAGGATAAAGCAGAAGGAGCAGATCCAGTATGGAGTCAGAGTTGTTCTTCCCTGTTACACAGTGACTTCCCCATTTGTCACCTTCATCGCAGTGTTTCCGCAGACTGAGGACCCTTGATTTCTCCTGCCAGGTTTTACTTCTTTTATGCCCCTAGCACACTTCCTTCTCTAACGTGTTAGGTAACTTACTCACTGATTAGATTTACTGTCACTTGCTGCTAAACTAGCAGCTCTACAAGATTAGTCATCTCAAAAAAAAAAAAAAAGAAAGAAAGATTAGTCATCTCTGTTCTGCTCATGGATGCATCCCACAGAGCTGGGAGCAGAACCTGGGCCACATCAGGTGTCCTGTCTTTGTTGAATGAAAACAACTATCCCTGGGAATTTAACACAAAACCCAAGCACAGTGTAAAATTACTTCTCATTGTTCTTGACGGACTGAAAGCATTACAGAGATTCTGGCCTTTTGCTGTGACATAGATGTCATGAGGTATTTCTCTCCATCTTCTACGTCTTTCCTGGCATTCATCTGGATTGTCACATTTGTTTTGCTATAGAGCTGCAGAAGAGTTTCATATCGTGTATAAACTCACTGTTCACTTTTGAAAACTAGGCTTTATCGTCCGGCTTAGTTGCCAGGGAACCTCACAACTTTTTTACAAATCCTCAGTTAAAATCCGTCTGATTTCTCTTCAGTGTGTGTGTGTGTGGGGGGGGTTTAGGACTGCGAGAACAAGTTACCACGGGTGTGGTGGCTTAAAACAACAGAAACTTATTCTCTCACAGTTTTACCAAAATTCTAAGTCAAGGTGCTGCCAGGGCCAGGCTCCCACCAAGGCTCCAAGGAGGAATTCTTCCTGCCTCTTCCAGCTTCTGGGGGCTCCTGGAGACCCTTGGCTGATGGCAGCCATACTCCAATCGCTCCCTCTGTCTTCACACAGCCTCCTCCCTGTGTGTCCCTAGGTCCCAAACCCAGATGGTTTCGTCCTGAGAGTCTTAACAGATCACATCTATCCATACAAAGATTCTACCTCCAAATAAGGTCACATTGATGTTCCGGGTGGACGTGCATTTTTTTTTTAACCCCACTGTAGTGTGTGAAATTCACATGAGAAAAAACTAAATCGTTTCTATTATATCACGCCCGATGCTCTACACCTCGTGAATGTTCAGTTTTTAAAATTTGCCGTCTTTTGTTTTGCTCTCTTTTTGGAAGATGCACTAAGCGCACAGCTTATAACCCTTCTTTAGAATAGTTCCCAAAGGTATGAAGATTATGGGAAATCAATATTTTTGTTCTCAGTCGTTGGAAGGTAGGTACGTTTCTCCCAAATGTTCTACTGCGCAAAGAGATAAGAGATCAGAGTTGAGAAAAGAGACAGGAACATGAATTGCCAGTACAATGTTTGGATAATTTGACGCTCTCCGGGTAACCTTGACCCAAGTGACACGTGATTTTGCAACCTCCTGGACCTGCAGGTTAAGCATTAGTGGAGCCCGTCCCTACCTTGACCAATTTCAGGAACAGTTGCAATGCCGGGAAGAAAGCCCCAGAGGTGCTTATACAGAGGCTGTTTCCCTGGTGGCGTCGCAGCAGCTGAGTGACAAACAAACCTCCCACAGACTGGGCCAATGGCAGGTGTGGCAGAGCTGAAGGGAGAAACTCACCAGCAGTCCCCCCAGCCTTTCATTTTCAGAAGGTTGAACACACCAGCCGGGGATGGCTTTTTGAACATATAAATAATTAGGATATATCCGAGGTGCATTTAATATGAGATTGTTGATGATGGTATTACGGATCTGTAACATTTTCCTGTGTGCATTACTCCTCTGTGCATTACAAAACAGTTGCTTCCTATTTTTAAAAATCGAAGGATGGGCATTTCATCTAATCAGTGCACAAAAATGCAAATCAGAAGAATTCTGTTTGGATAACAAGTTCAACATCTTATTAAATATCATAAAAAAGGGGCTTCCCTGGTGGCACAGTGGTTGGGAGTCCGCCTGCCGATGCAGGGGGCGAGGGTTCGTGCCCGGGTCCGGGAGGATCCCACATGCCGCGGAGCGGCTGGGCCCGTGAGCCATGGCCGCTGAGCCTGCGCGTCCAGAGCCTGTGCTCCGTGGCGGGAGAGGCCGCAGCGGTGAGAGGCCCGCGTACCGCAAAAAAATAGAACGAAGAAACAGAGTCTGTGACTCGATTTTGTGTTGATCCAAGAAGTTTTGTTTCTAGTATATCTGCTAGAAAAGAATAAAATAAATATAGCAGAGGAAACTGAGTTATTTAAAAGGAACACCCAAAAGTTAGCATGTCTATATGTCGCCTTACCACTCTCTTTATAACCACCCAAGTAACTGAGAGCCAAAATATCATGAACTCTATCTCCTTTCTACAGCTAAGTATTTTCGTGCTTTAAATTGATTGACCTGAGTACAAAACATCACAAGTTTGTATTCTTAAATTAACAATGTTTTTCGTCTAAAATATATTTTTGAGTTACTAACTTTAATAGATAACTATTGAAAATGAGACAGTAGTAAATACAGTAAATTTATTTCCATTAGTTCTTCCGGAAAAGGTGCCATTTTAAACAATTTTTTAAAAATAGCAACTATGGAAATAGGTTTTAATGTACAGAATAATAAAGCAATTCTTTAATTTTTTAAAAATAAGGGAGATCAGAAGTTAAAGCTCTACTTTAGAGAAGAATGCCAACAAAATATAGAAACATAGAAAGAGAATATCATCATTTTGTAAACACCATAGCAATAATTAATTAAGACGAGACTCACTGATTCATACTAAAATCACTGGGTGAAAGGCCGGGGTCGAGATAGGCTGATCTCCCACAGATTACTTATTAATTACAAAGGGAAAAGGTACGTTTACAAAGGAGAAAGCTGACTGACACACCTTAGCCGAGAGATCAAGCTTATTGTCACCAATAGGAGGAGAGACTGAGGTCATGTGCTCTTCGATGCGATGATTTGTGAAGGGCACTCATCCCCGTGTGGTTCCAGCGACCCTAAATACCAGACCTGAGCCTAACGACGAAGAAGAAACTGTACAACCCCAACTGAGAGGCATTCTGCACAACATCTGACATGGATTCTTCAAAATTCGCAACGTAATGAGAAGACAGAAAAAAACCAGGAAGCAAAAAATAAATTAATGGGTAGGGAACTGTTCCGGATTAAAAGTGAATAAACGGAAATGACAAGGAAATAAAACCCATAATCCTTGATGGGATGTTGAATTGGGAAATTAAACATTATAACGTTTGATTGGGGAAGAATTTAGAAATGCTCAGTATGAGATGTGTACTAAATAAGAGTGCTGGATCAAAGTGAAGTTTCCTGAATGTGATTTTTATATCTTATTTACACAGGAGGATGTCCCTTTTCTTAAGCAAGAAGAGGAAGTTTCACTTAACGAGGAAGATAAAGCAAATGTGGGAAAATGTTTAAAGTTAATGAATTACAGTAAAGAGTACATAGGTATTCACTGCACAGTTTTTGCAACTTTGCTGGAAGTTTGCATTTTTCAAAATAAAAGGTTGGAAAACTTGCAGTCGTTTTCTCATATCACAATGGCATGTGTGTAACGAAAGCAGTGCAAAGCTAGGGCAAACTTCTTATTCATTCAACATATTTCCCGACGGCTTCCTGCCTACCAGATGGGTAGATCCACAGCACATACAACGGAGCAGCCAAAGAGCCCGGATCTCGTGGGATTTACACTCTTCCTCTTCGGGTCTGAGCTTTCTCCACTGTTGAATGAGTGAGGGTGGCAGTGACTTAGAGGGTTGGCCTTGGTGGCAACATAGGGTCCCTTTCTGCACGAAACGCTATCGTTTTAGGTCTGTGAATTTATTTGCTTTGAATAGATATGATAGAGTGGCTAATTTCTTCCATTTAGTATTTTATAGAAAATATTGTAATGAATAGAAAAACACTAACCCACAATGCTTACATACAGGGCATAAAGAAAAGAGCGGTTCTGGTTTTTGTCTTAATACAAACCCACAGCAAGGCAGCATTAAAGCATTTATTAAGAACATGCTAAGCTGTGAGTTTGCTTTGTTTTTCCCTTCCAAGATTATTAAGAAAAATATCTACTTCCAATACAAGAAAAGGTATTCTTTACACTGTCTTCCTTTGCAGACCCTGTAGTCTTATCAAAGCTGTCTAAATCCAAAAGAGAAGTTGCATCACTATTAATGGTTATGCGTTGCCCCAAAGAGATAGTAAAATACAAGTTTTAATTCAAAGCTAAATTTAAAAGTAGTAGCTAAAGATAACTTTTATGTACCTTTAGCTGTATGCCTATTCAATCGGATCAAAAATTTTATTAAAAACACATAAGATTTTTTGAAAAACACCATAAAAATGTGTCTGTATAACTGGTGGTGGGCCAGAACATACTTCTCTAGACACTGCATGAAATTCTTTTTTTTTTTTTTGCGGTACGCAGGCCTCTCACTGTTGTGGCCTCTCCCGTTGCGGAGCACAGGCTCCGGACGCGCAGGCTCAGCGGCCATGGCTCACGGGCCCAGCCGCTCCGCAGCATGTGGGATCTTCCCGGACCGAGGCACGAACCCGTGTCCCCTGCATCGGCAGGCGGACTCTCAACCACTGCGCCACCAGGGAAGCGCTTATTTCACGTTTCGCAGTCTTCCGTGGTGATGAGTGGTTATCTGCTGCTGATGCTACTTGTGCAAGGGTGGTAGATAACACTAATTCAGAACCTCTAGATTCTCCCTGGGTTTGGCTTTGTCATTGAATTCCCCATTCTTTTGTTTGTGAGCATGGTGATGGGAGAAAGCTGAGGATGGATCTTTGGCCAAAGGCATCGGCTCTGCAAACCAAGGGCATGAGCGGGGGAAGCAGGAGGAAGGAAAGCGGGAGGGTCTGTGTTTTTATTGAGCTACTTAGAGAGTTAATAACAAAGAAGCAAGCAGAGGTCGTTGCGGGGGAAGGATGCTGGGCTTTGGTTTCAGACAGGGGCGATGCAGGCAAACGCTGGGGTAGGGGCGGCATTTCCTTGCCAGGCAAAGAGGGAGTTCAAATTTACTACAAGTCGCCACAGGAGAGGGAGGTGACGGTGAAATACTTTTTAAACGAGCGGAGAGGAAGAAAAGGCAACAATGTTCACCCTAAAGTCGAAGAGACATCGATGAGGCGGTGTCAGAGCCCTGCAAGCGAGAGCAACCAAAATTACCTATTTTATTTTTACTTTTACTGTTCAAAACCATTCTATTAAAGTATAGTTGGTTTACAGTGTTGTGGGAAATCATCATTTTTAAATGTCACAGAAGAGAGGAACACGTGAGCAAATAAAAATAAGAGGCTTTTTAAAATTGTATTCTTTATCAAGTAAAGGATAGGCACGACGGGAGAGACCTTGCTGGCCTTCTTTCCTTTCTGTGTTTCACTCTCTTTTTTCCCTTTGCCCTGAGGCCCTATGCGGAAGCAACTAAAGGTTGTGAGCTAGAAAGAAGAGGAAGTGAAACTGAAAGGAACGTCAAGAAAATTTCTGGTTGTGCCTGAGCCTTGGTTAAATCATGGTGCAGGTAAAATATGGCTTTGTAGGGCCTCTTTCTCTCTCTCGAGTTTCCTTCCAGCGCTTTCCCCCCAGGGCACCCATGTCCCCCTGCCCAGGTGCATTATTGGCCCCCCGCAGGCAGTCTGTTCCCAAACTGAAATCAGTCAAAGACTCTGCGCCTGGAAGTCCAGTGTCTGACTGACAGGACACTGACATGTAACCTCCAGGAATGCTGTGGAAAGATGCTAAGAAGAAGAAAGGAAGGGCGGCTGGCAAGAGCAGTAAGGGCGATGAGGTAAGTCAGGAGCGCCTGGATTTTAACAGACTGAACCTGAAGCTGTGATTAACCCCAGGGAGATCTCTCAAAGGGAGAAATGCATACGTCGTGGTAAGATTGACCCTCTCCCTGAAATCTTTAATTGGCTGCTTGGGGAAGTCTCCCTAGGACTTTCGTTTACATCTCTTGAAATTTCTTAGTTTGTTTCCATATAAGACTAGTTTCAACTTAGAGTCCTGAGTTTCCAAGAAAATACTTGTGACTCGTGCATGTTAATGGTTAGAGGTTATATACTTGTAAAATGTTACCGTGGCGCTCCTAAAAGGCTCTGAGATACACACAATTCCTCAGTTCTGTCAGGAGATGGTGCCATTTATACGCAACAATGCATATTCTCCAGTTTATGATTTAATATAATAAGTTCTAATAATTTCTCAAAAGTGTTCATATGAACCAATAATTAGGCTTTGTGCTTTACTGAATTTGAATGCTTTCAGCAATCATTTCTTCTCGAGGAAATATTCTCTGTTGCTTCATTTTATCATTTTCTTTGATCACTATTTCTGTTTAAAACAGTTTCATCTGTGATTTAGAAAGAAACTTCAACAAGGAAAAGACGTCTTTGTCCCCACAGATTTCACTCCAGCTGCATTTGGATTCAAAGTGAGGTGAAGAGAGGTAGAGTTAAAAACTAAGGAGACGATCTCGGGTGAGTCTCCTGAGATTCAATTAGCCTGGTCAATTAGAGGTGATTCTAAAACCACAAGTATTCGTAGAGGTTGTCCCTCTAATTCTGAGAAAATGGTTGCCTTAATTATGTTTTCTGGCTTCACTCTACCATAGCTTCTCCCAAGTCCATAAATGCCCATAGCTGGTTCCGCCGGCGTTTTTGGTTTGCAGATTATGTGCTTTATGCGGCAAAACATAGCGACACAAACATTGAAACTGCCGCACGTTTCACAGCCTCGACTGCTGTATTTTATACCAAGGCCACAACATGAGTGGCTGTTGGTGAAAATTGGTTAGACCTCAAGGACTCCTGCTTGCTGACATTGGGGATGGAGCAGACTGAGAAAGCAGAAACCCAGGCTGAGAAAGGTGTAAAATCCTCAGAACAGTTACAATTTTCATCTCTAAAAGCGAGAAATTAGCAAAGGACACGGGGGTTATATTTTTCATTGGGGAAATTTGACCTCCAATATTCCTTGGATATAAGTCATACAGCTTCTGCTACTTAGGAAAAAGTCATTCATATGAGGAAGTCGAATACATGTAGCTTCAAAATATTCCTATATGCTAGAAACTGTTTTTTGTTTTATTTTGTTCGGTTTGGTTTGGTCTGATTCCTATTTATCACGTGCCCACAATTTTTATTTTAAAATACAGCAAGACTTGTTCGATGTTCCTCAGAATGCTTCTGTAAAGATCAGTATTCAATGCAAGGGCCACTTGTAATAATTCCATAAGAAGTATTATTGGGAAAGTAAGAAGTTTCCTGCTTTGTAGGCTGCTAGGCTCTTTATTAAACCAGTTCTAATTAAACCAGTTCCTCACAGTAATACATCCCCTTGTTTCTTCACCATTCATCTAAAACAAGACTTTTGAAAACTCATTTGAAACCCTAGCAAAAGATAGAGAACACTCCAGGAAAGCCAACACAGTTGTCAAAGGGTAGATTTGTATTAAACGAACTGATTTTTGTGTGTTTGTTTTTTTGCGGTACGCGGGCCTCTCACTGTTGTGGCCTCTCCCATTGCGGAGCACAGGCTCCGGACGCGCAGGCTCAGCGGCCATGGCTCACGGGCCCAGCCGCTCCGCAGCATGTGGGATCCTCCCGGACCGGGGCACGAACCCGCGTCCCCTGCATCGGCAGGCGGACTCTCAACCACTGCGCCACCAGGAAAGCCCAAGAATTTCTTATTTCTAACAAAGATCTGGATCCAGTGACTCCATGAATTCAAGGGTAACGCCTTTGTTTTATATTGTCTCCTCTGATGTATTTATACTAAAATGTAAATGAAATATAAATACCACTTGTTAAGGGGGCAGTGATTGAACTTGTTAACCACTGTTTTAAACATTGAAAGTGAAATGATAAAATTTTAAAAAGCTCTGTCCTCCCCACCGTGAAGTAACCCTCTTGTCTGCGTATCCTGTGCTAATCTTCATTTCAGACCACACTGAAGTTAGGGGATTATGTACGATGGGAACACATAATTCCAGCTGCCCTGTTCCCTGTGAAGAAACAGAATACCCTGCTGCCATTTCCCATTCTGCTTTTCTGAGTCAAAAAGCTTTGAAACATCTTTCCAAGAAGTTGAATCAAAGCCAGCAATATATCAGGTAATCGTTTTAGTCTTGTAAATTATTTGCAATTAGCATACATATTTTCTTTACTTTCAAAGGCTCAGGAAATGAAATTCTGATCAGTCACAGGAAGCCACAGCTTACAGCAATGAATGGTCAGCGAAAGCTTAGAATTTGAAACACAGAAAAGATCGTGTCTTTCGATCCTTTAATTTAATTTAGTGAAAAGTAAAATGAGGTCTGTATGAGTAATTTGCTTATGACCTTGCATTTTTGGACCAACTGGGGAACAATGCTGACTGATATCACTTAGTGTGAAAGCGTGAAGTTCCTTACCTGTATATTGTACAGTCTGAGTCTTCTAATAGCTGTATTAGGGGGAATACAAATTAGTCTCATTTTACAGATGAGGGAACTGAAGTTACGGCATTTCAAGTAACTGTCCTGTGAAGGTCCTTAGAGGTGCACAAAGAATTTATGCCCCAAACCTATGCCTCTGGTCTCCATATATTTCCACAGAGACATATCACTACAGTTTTGATGGACTGGAGATTATACTAGGTCTCTTCCTGCTACATCACACTACCCGTCGGGACTTACAAATCAAACTTCGTAAAAAGCTCTTTTTTAAAAAATCAGGGAGCAAATGTAGCATTTCTCTTTGTATCTTATTTATACTTTTAAGCTGAGGGCCTGAAATAACAACATAGTACATTTGGTGTTTGTACTTATACGTATTATAATAAAGTAAATTCACTAAATAAAAGCTGATTTACTTCTGGACAGCCAAGTATCTAACTTTGAAAGAATGTTTTGATTCCAGTTTTAAGCTGGTGTTTATTTTAATGAAACAAACAAACAAAAAACATGCTCCCTGTGTAAATGCCTAGACAATAAAGCGATCTTTCAAATCAGGAAGAAAACGTCTTTTCTTTAAGACAGGGTGGATAGGATAGCACTTCAAACGCTTGGCAGATAAAACGATGGAAAGCTGGAAGATTTGCAGCTATATCTCCGTGAGCACTTCTGTCTCCAATCTAGATGTCTCTGTATTTCATTTTAATATGGGAAACTGATGTACTTATAGTGTTATTCCTATTATACTTAAATGTGCCTGAGAAGAGCACTTCGTGTGACATTTTGGCTGGAAGGGATCTTCTAGGTTTCCTGTTTGGCCTGCAGAGAACGTAGGCACCATTTTGGAGACATACTGGTGAACCAGAAAAGAAACCCCTCGTTATACAAGGCAACCTTAGCGAACACGGCTGGGTTTTTTCTCCTAAACCTTGTATTATTGTAAGTAGGTATGCGATCAACCTTATCGTGTAACTGCACGCTTGTGACCAGCAGAGGCCAGTATCAGGAAGGCTAAGGCAAGGGCCTGAACAAGTACAGCTGGACTCAGGGGCGCCCAGATCCTAGACAGAGCCGGGGTTAGGGTCACACATATAATTAAAACACCGGTTTGTGCGCAGGGACCAGAAATCAGAGAACGCACATACAGTTTGTCAGGAAAGCAGATACAGGATCTTAGCATCAGTAGGATTGAAAACACCCCTAATTTAATTACGAAGCCTGTATGTTTCTTCTTGGGGCACAAACCAGCCCCAGACTATGAGCAGTACAGAGCCCCACGTGGCAATTGCCGGACTCTATTACGAAGCTGGTAATAAGCTTAGCCTGACTGAAGCAGGCGATGGGGAAGTGAATCGTGGCTGCGTTTAGTCCAATTTCATTAGCAAAACAAGATTTTCTGTTTTAATTGAACAAATTTTCAAGTAAAACGTGTATAAAGTGGTTTGCTTTATGCAAAACAAATCTATTCCCCTTAATCCAGCACTCAGACCCAAGCACGTGAAAGCATCTTTTCAGTGTTTAGTAAATGCAATAAACACTCTGTTTTTTCTTTGATCTTCTTAGCCTCATTAAAATCCAGATTTTATTTCATAATTGCGCCTCTCCTGACATAAACAAATATTCCTGGGCTTAAGTCCTGAACGATGTCGCCATCACCGTGAGGTGTAGATTCAACGAGACCCAAATTAGTGGGCAAGTCACACACCGCAGAGAAGCTGAGTAAACCTCGGGACATTTTTGTAGGGGACGAATTTATCTTCTCGCAAAAACACAAATGGATAATGCTGGGAAATGGCTATGAGTTTTGTGCTTGGGAAATTACACAGTGTTATCGGTTTACATGCAAATTACGAGCACAGTGGAGCACAGAAAGATTGCAATATTACTAAAATTTCTGGACTTCCAAAATAACTTTATTACTTCCTTCACTTTGGCAACCGGTTCATTGTTTGCAAATATTACAATACCCCCCTGATTAGCTATTTAAGCACAGTACATTCTCCTGTTACCCAGGGTTAAACCAATGGAAATTAATTAAACATATTAATGATATATTTTGAATTAATTATATTTGGGAATCTTGATTTCTAAACAGTAAACCATAAAGAGAGTGATTTACAGCCATGCTTCTTAGATATACTAAAGATATCACATGATTCCGGGAAACATTGCTAATGGGATCTATTTTTTTTTTAACTTTTTATTCTATATTGGACTATATAGTTGATTTACAATGCTGTGTTAGTTCCACGTGTACAGCAAAGTGATTCAATTATACATATACATATATCTATTCTTTTTCAAATTCTTTTCCCATTTAGTTATTACACAATAGGATATATTCTTAATGAAATTATTGCTGTGTCTGAAGACCATCAGGTTTCCAGTTTCCACCTCAGCTTATAAAACAGGTTAATGTGCACTTATCTATTCATTCCTGGCTTTCAGTTTTGACTTGTTCCCTTACTTGTCCGTTTCACAAATAGGTCATGAGTGCCTAGTGTGTGTCAGGATTCCAGGGTGCCCTAAAAACTAGAGATACCTCCGTGCACAAAAGACAAAAGCCTGCCTTGCTGCACTCACTCCCCGTGGAGTGAAGATGGACAGTAAATCCGTGAGGGCGTGTCAGTTGTGCTGAGTGCCGGAGAGGAAAGGGGCAGAAAAAGAGGCTGGAGGAGCCAGGTAGGGTCAGAGGGAGGGTTGCTCTCAGCCTGAAGATTTGTGATCAAGTAAGATCTTCCTGTGAAGGTGACAGCTGAGCAGACCCAAGCCAGTGGGTCTCAGACTTTTCAGTGTCGAGATCCCTTTGCGTTCTCATAAATCACTGAGGGGTCCAACGAGCTTTTCTTCATGTGGGTTTTAAGTAACAATATTTGCCATATTACAAAAGTAAGGTGTGAATTTTTTATTTTTTGATTCATTTAAAACAATAATGAACGTGCTATACGGTGATGTAAACAAAAGTTTTTTTTAATAAACAGTGACTATTTTCCAAAAAAAAAAAATTTAGGAAGAGGAGTGGTGTTATTTTAGGATGTTGTAGGTTTCTTTGGTGTCTGGCTTAAGAGAGGAGAGCTGGACTCTCATTTTTGCATTTAGTCTGTTGGTTTATGTCATTTGGTTGGAGAACACAAAGAAAACCTTGCGTCGAACAGAAGCACTGCCCGAAAAGAGGCATATTTTAATAGTCTTTATGGGTAATTGTGACACTTTTCTTTGATTACACGTCAAAACTCAACAAGAGTAGCTTCTCGCGTGTTAACTGTACTGCATGTCTGTGGTTGCCCCACAGGACTGGGGTCAACTCTCCACTGAACATTTGGTGAGGCTGCTGGGGTTTACACTGCCACACGTGCATCAAGAGGGTATGAAAAATGTACTTACTGCTCACATAATGACACTTTCTGGGAAGAGTAGTGCAAGCTCCCAGGCAGAACCTCTCCTGGTTGGAGAGAACGAGGAAAGGCAGCTGGCTTTACCTGTCCTTGTGGTTTTGAGGTAGGACGTGCACGAGCGATCCCAGATGAGGGTCAGAGTCTGTGTGCTTGAACTTTCCCAGGTGCCGAAGCAGGAAGCGCATGGCCTTCTCATCAGCTGAGCTCTCTGGGGACAAGAAAAGGGCAGGCTGACATTTGGAAGCTGTGAGCACCGAAATGTCAAAACGTCTCAGTGAACTTTTCGTACTCAATTGTGTTGATATTCATTGATATCGCACTTTGGATCTCTTTCTCATGCATGATTTGGACATGAGAAGAATTCTCTGGGCTATGCAGATTTTCCAAATATTGATCCACTCTATTATATAATGCACATTTCAATTTAATACCGTTACTTATCCTGCCATAAATGTCTTTAAAAGTTGAGCTGTCAAGCTCATCATAGCAGACATAAATTTTCCAAGATTCTCACTTCAGCGTAAAAGTTAAGCTTGAAATTTATGTTGACTGCCAGTCTCATCTGTTATGTTTTTGGTGCAACAGCTCGTTTTGTTCATTATGAACAAACGTCCAAAAGAAAATAAAATAATTTATTTACTCTGTGAACCTCCCTAAAAGATAACGGGGACCCGTAGGGGTCTGCAACCACACTTTGAAAACTGCTGACCTAAAGGCAATGTAAGAGTTGGCCTCGATATTCATGGGGAAAGGACGTTTCAGGAGGGAAAACCACACGCAGAGGAAGGGCCTAGGCCGACAGCACGCCTCGTGTGTGGGTAGAATAGCTTGGAGCTGGATGTGTCAACAGGCAGAGTAGGTGATGGCCAAGGATGGCCCGGGCGTGGGTCGCTGGCGGACAGAACTCTCTCAGGGCCACAGAGGGTTTTCCTTGGCGTATTCTGGGACGTCTCTGGGGAGTTTGGAGCAGGGGAGTGATTGATCTGCAAGTTGCACAAGTATTATGTTGGTTCTTGTGTGAAGAGCAAAGAGTGAGTATCTATTGAGATGGAGTACGCCAACGTCAGAAGCAGAAGGACCAACCAGAAAGCGACTGGAAAAATCCAGGTGAGTGATGATGACAGCTTAGGCACAGGTGGTAGCAGTGAGTGGGTGAGAGGTTGGAATCTGGGCATATTTGAAGATAAACCAAATATTTATTGATGAACTGGCTGTGCAGTGTTATTGCATTAAAATGGGGAAATAGCAAGAGTTTGGCTCGGAATATTTGCAATACCTATCGAACAGCCAAGCAGAAATACCAAGAGGCAATTCAATGTACTAATGAGGTTCAAGGTGGAACCTGAGCTGGAGACGGCGAGGGTTCACAAGTTATTTAAAAATGTTGTTTAGCTACTCTGGTCACATATAACGACTTGCAGAATATATTAAGAAAGCAGAGTCTCTGCCCTAATATATTAAGAATGTCAGGTAAATGACTACCATTCATTAAACACCCAGTATATGCAGGGTCTGTGCCAGTTCTGTCCATACGTAGTTTAATTGCTTCTTGCCAGTCTAAAAGCCCAGCCACAGACGGAGCGCCGAGACTCAGGAAAACGGTGCGCCTCCTCCGGGACCCCGTAGGTCACACGGGACGGGACCAAGACTTGAAGTAAAGTTAGACTCACACTCAATGTTTGTAAGTAATATACCCAGCGGAGATTTACATCTAATGTCTTTTTCCAGTTTCTCAGCAATAGAGCATAGAAAAAGTACTGGGTCACGGGGAAAATTCTTTTCCCTAAATACCAACAAGATGAGAATGCCTTCCAAGCAAAGCCATTGTGATTAGTACTGAAAACAGTGGCGTGTCTAATTCAACACTAAACAGCATCTGAACCAAAAATACATATTACCTTTGTCAACTAGGAATTAAACGCAGGCCTGAGGATCTTCAGCTCAATTCACTCTGTTGGGATTCCCAGGGACAATCTTGTGAACATTGAAATAAACCGCAGTGACTTAAACTATAAAATAACCCAGCAGCAAAAAGCAGTGAGTGTGTCTGAGTTACTTGGTAAGTGTTTTTTCGTGTTCCTCAATTTAGAAAAAATTACGTCAGTGTTTCTTTCCTTTCGCATTTAAGGTTTAGCCTATCAGTGGAGGAAAGGGATCCACAGGGCTTGTCATTCGCCTGCCGCGTAAATCTGACATCTTTCCAGCCCCGTGAGTCGCCTGCAGCAGACTCACAGGGGTGCTCACGAGTAAAGGCCGGGGCTCATCATGTCCTAGTCACACTCAGCATCTCCTTCCCCTCAGACGTGCCCCAACCCACGTCGGGGCCGAATGTCAGCGACGAAGACGTCTGCCCAGAACTCCAGGCAGATTGGGCTGCAAAGAGCCCGAACAAACCTGAACTTATTGGTAAGTGCTGAGCACCCTACGTTCCTTCCGTCCTTGGCAGATGTAATTGCTGATTTCCTGGATCTCACCGCCTACTCGAGGAGGTCGTGGAGGAGACAGAAGAGGGCATCGGGCTCAGGCAGAGTGAGCGCAGTCAGGCCCTGGCAGCTGAGCCCCTGAACGGGGAGGAAACACACAAATTCCTCAGTGCTCACAAAACAGCATCGTCCTAGGCACGGCCCAGGCAAGGAGCAAAAGATTAATAACGTACCTATTTAAGAAGGCAGTGCTACAGCAGTGAAATCCATAAAGACAAACGAAGGTGGTGGGTACACGGGGCTGGGGGAGGGGCGAAGAGCTAGTGCTTCACGGGGACGGAGTTTCCGCTGGGGAAGATGAGAAGGTTCTGGAGACAATGGTGGCGACGGTTTTACAACAATGGCTCTGTGCTTCATGCCTCAGAGCTGTACACTTAAGACTGGTCCACATGGCAACTTTTATGTTATACCCATGTTACCACAAAAAAGCACGAACAATAAGGACACATAGATGTTTAGAATTTCTTAAAAAGAAGTCAGTACTGCGTTAATATATTGTCGTATAACGAAATACTGCAAAAAGAAATCGTTTGGACACTTGAGGTCACAATGGCTTGGAAATTTGTTTCTGGAAAGTATCATTATCCAGTAATGCCGCCCTAATGTCCAATTTCTGTTCTCCATTCAGCACTCAGAACTGAATTTGTACTTGTCTAGGAGGTTTCATGAATTTGCTGAGATTTAACATCCTCCAAAGTCTTCGAGTTATATTTCTGGAAATGGATTTTATGTTTGCCTTTTCTCTCTTTCTTCTGAGAGAATATTACGACATATTAATTGCTGTTGCATTACTTATACCAAACAATATGATACCATTAACTCTTATTCATATATCAGTTACTATTAACTAATTAGCTTCAAATAATTTAAAAATTAGTAACGTTTAACTTGCTTTTCATGAAAGAACATGATTTATTCACTTTCTTTATTGGTTTTATACCAGCAGATCTCGGACGTCTGCTGGGCCTATTTTGTGGGCCAGCGTGATTACGATTACAGAAATCACTGAGTATCTATTCGCCAGTTTCTACTGGGTATGCATTTTGTTCTTGCTGGAGATCCCTGAAATGAGCCGGGGGGCTGCTGCACCTCAGATTCATCTAGGGAACAAAACCAGCACACAGGAATGCTGATGTCCACTTAGGACAAAATCTTCTGCTGTTCTTTTCATGATACCTTCAGATTGACTCGGGACTAACTCACTGCTTTGTGACTTTATGTTATAGTTCTGGGGGTTCTGTAAAATCCATTGTAGATGCTATCTCTTTATACATATCTTCATCTCTGTCTGTGTCTGTATTCAAGTATATATATTAATTTATATATAAAAAAAGAAACAGGCACTGCCTTGTTTTTTGGGGGTTTCTTTTCCACCGTGGAATTCCCTGCACCTAGAACAGTAGCGATTACGTAGAAAGCATTTTGGAAATATTTTTTAATGAATGGAAGCTTGAGTAATGGAAAAAGACATACTTTAGGGCTAACTGTATAAATCAGACCTGATAAATAAACTATATTTGAGGAAAGAAGATACTTGTTTATTCAGGAAATAATACATATAATCTGTTCTTTATAAAATTCTGAATTTTTTCATTTTCAGGAAAATTCAACATGATTTATTCTCTTTTATCCGGAGAGTTCAATTTTATAACTAACTTTTGGAGGGGTAGGATCTCTATTTCCTACACAGGTGGAGACTTACAATAAATCTGTTTGAAAGTAAAGTTAGATTTGTAGTATGTTGGGAGAACACGGTGTTTACCATTTCCTCCAATACCTCCACATACTTCTTTAATCTAAGGAGGAAATTCAAGTCTTGCAATGTTCTCATTGCCCCTCGGGCGATCAGTCTACTTCCAGCCTTCTTCTCTTGTGAGCCTGGTACTAAATGTGCCATCGAAGCAGCACGTGGTAACAGGCAGGCCAGGGGAGAGAGGGACCACGTGGCTGAAAAGTGCCATCGCCTGCCTGTGAATCTTGCTTTCTTCTTTTCTTTGAGTAAGAGATCAAGCGCAGATAACGGGAGGGTAAACACCACGGGATGGAGAAGACTCTTCCGGACGAGCGTTCACCTTCAGTTGGTTGCCGTGTTCAGCATTCACACAGTTCCCCAGAGTTTCAGATGTATGGGTGCTACTTCTTTTAGGATTGACAAAGGTAGGAACACAGAGAGTCCGTGCTTTAAAAGTCAAAATTGCAGCTCTGTCACCTGCAGAAAAATGGACTAGTCCTCCCGAAGCATTTGATATACTGTAGGGACAAGCAAGCCTAGGTTGGCAACATGACAGCCAGTGATGGGTCACCCTGGAGTGATACAACGCGGAAGCAAGGGATGGTGGTTGCCGATGAAGGCTTGGGCCCCTGATACAGACCTCCTCTTGAGGAGGGATGAGGCCACATAGGAACCTGAAGCTGTGGCAGGCGGTATCCTAAAGCCGAAAGGACAAGGCTGCCGCCGTGGACGCGCTAGAATGAAACTGCGGATCGGGGAGGAAGAAGGAAACAGACATCTCGTGATGCATTTATGATACGAGATAGAGGGCGGGCCATTATTGGCTTATGGCTTAAATAAGTCGGTTTCACCTTTGACTCCACTTTCATTTGAAAACCTCTAGAACTGCCCAGTTTCCACCCACAGTGACTATTTTCATTTAACTAAAGCGTACGTCGTTTTGGAAGTATCGTCAAATGGATGTAGGCAGACTAGAGTCTCTGGCAGAGACCTAATACTGCATCTCGGCATAAAATACTGGAAATTTAGGACCGTCTCTCACCAGATGCAGCAACCAGCTAGAACTCTTTCAGGAGTCAATGGTTTGTGTGTCACCAGCCTTTGGTGAAGACAGATCCTGAAACTGAGATATCACATCACTCTAAGCCCCTCAGTGACTGCACGGTCACGGGGACTTTTCAACAACGAGCAGCTCAGCAGCGATCACTGGTGCAGTGGAAACGGTGCTCGTGGGAGCACATTTGACGGCGGCTCTGGAGGGGTTGGAGGAGAAGAACATTGTGCCCTAGAGCAGCTTGTAGCTGTCCGTTTAAAGCCAGTGACAAAATCCCCCAGCGGCCAGCTCCTACTAAATAGCCTAAACGTCAGGATGCCCTCTCTGCTGCAGGAAAGGGGCTGCCTGAGGCACTGGTGGAAAACCCCTGACTGAAAGGTGTCAGTCAGTCTGGAAACCAGCCACCCTTCCCTCTTAGATGTAAAGCTGGTTGCACAAGGGCAAGGGTAAGTCCACACAATAGGCAAAAGAGAACTCATCCAGAAAGTGAGGCTTCGGATTCCCACCCCCGGACTAATGCTTGGATATTTACAGACTAACGTATGGCCAATCAAACGGGCCCCCAGTAACTGAACGATTAGGAACATCTCTCCACGGGGAAGGCAATTTTAGAAATCTGTGTTGGAACTCTGAAGGAGAATCAGAGTGGGTTATCGGATGCCCTCCTGAAGACCCTGCCGCTGACTCAAAAGGAACCTGGAATGCGAAGGCTGAGGCGCGCTGATTCTGGCCCCAGAGCTGGCTACTCGGTAGATGAGTGTAAGTGAGCACAGAGGTGTCCACGCCTCGTAATGATGGGTGGGAAGATGGCGTGTTGCTTTCCCATGCGGTCAGGCACAGCTGTGAATGCTGAGAGAAAAAGGACTGCCTTACAAGGCTCTGGGTAAGGTGCTTAAGAACAAGGGTTGGCAGGTAGGTTGTTAGAACCCTTGCCAGTAACCCCAGTGGCTTCAAAGTGGTTCTGACTGGAATAGGCATGATTTCGACTCTGGGCTTGATTACCCTTTGGCTGAATCCCGTCCCTTTAAGGGCTTGAAGCAACAGATTGTGTTTCTTTGATTCTACCAACTACATTTCATGGACCAAGGTGACAGGTCACTGCTGTCAATGTACCAGAATGGGGAGCAGTTCAATGTTGTCTGGTCTTAGTATGTCTCCTACCACCTTCGAGCTGGACTCAAAAGGCTTTTCCTAAAAGATGGAGGGACTGTGGTCGAGTCATGAAGAGTTGATCTGACTCTATGAGGAATGGTAGAGGAGGAACATCTTTGAAAAGGGTCCTTTCCAAAGAAAGGGGATGGGGATGAGAGGGAGGCTGGAGGACGCTGCAATCACGCAATAACTTCCTCATCCCTAAACCACGTTTCTTGTTTTCCTGGATCTAGTTGTCCCAGGTCGAGGGTTACACCTGTGTGTCCCGAAGAAGGAGAGAATCACCACGTGAACGGTTGACACCACGATGTCAATTCGTCTGAAAGTGTAAATATCCCTAGGGGAACAGATGTGCTGACTGAGGTTGCACATGACGTGGCTGACCTAGGACTGCCCGGAAGAGCTGGCCTCCGCCCATGGCCACGATGGTCCCGGAGCCTTTGCCTTTGGAAGGTGCTTCCTCTCGGGAATGGACGATAGGGGACATGCCAGGAAGGTGATTTCTGCTGCTTGTCTGTTAGTGGGTAGGACGGCTGAATCTGAAAGGTCAAGTCTGAGTTGAGACCGGCGAACAGTGGACAGGGAGAGGCTGGGGAAGGTGGGAAGGAGCACATGTTACAGGTAACTTCGGGAGAGGATGCGGTCGTGCTTTTCCTGAGAGAGGGCTTCGCCATGAGAGATTTCATCCTCTCAACTCTCTCAGGGGTGGCTGCAGCTCATGACCCATGCCGAGAAGACCCCTGGATTTGCTTTTCCTCTAAGATGGAAAAGGGACCTGAAGCCAAACTATAAAGTTAACCCAAGTAACTACTTGAGGTCATTGCAGAAAAGGTATCAATCAGCATCCCTTGATGACCTGCCTGAACGAGGAGCAGGTTGAAACCATCGCTGGGTTTTGTTTCTCAAGTGATGCCCATCATATTCATACTTTTGTATGCCCATATGTTACTGAGGAGTCCCCCAAAGAATCTTCAGAAAGAGGCACACCCCAAAGCTGAATATTTGAACTCATGACCTCTGGGGGACACTATTCATGAACGTGCATAAAATATGACAAGTACACAGTGGCTACCACACTTAGGCTTAAGTAGTATTGGTCTCAACGTCCTGAGAGAGTCGGTACCTGGGAAACGGGACTTGGGGCATTGAACCAAGTGGTCCTGGCATTGTTGGAGGCTGCCCGGAAGGGTAATGTGTAGACACGATGAACTATTGTATTTGCAAACTGATGGGGCATCAGACTCGCCAACCATTCCAGAAAAGCTTTTATATCTTCCATCAGGGCGGATTTACTAATATCTTGATTGTAATAAAATCAATTGTGTTAAAAGTGCAATGGCATAAAAAGAAAGGAGCTATCAAGCCATGAAGAAGACATGGCAGGACCTTAAATGCATGCCGCTAAGGGAAAGAAGCCAGTCTGAAAAGACAGCATATTGTATGATTCTAACTATGTGGGATTCTGGAAAAAGGCCAAACTACAGAAACAGAAGGAAGAAAAATCAATGCTTTACAGGACTCAGGGAAGGGAGGGATAAGCAGGTAATGCACAGGAGATTTGGGGGGCAGTGAAGGTTTTCTGCATGATGCTGTAGTGGTGGACACATGCTATTAGACATTTGTCAAAATCCATAGAGTGTATGAAACAGAGAGTGAGCCCTAATGTAAACTATGGACTTTAGCTAATTATAATATATCAATACTGGGACATCAGTTGTAACACGTGCGTATTAACGCACAACATCAATAATAGGGGATCTAGGGGGTGGTGGGGTAAGGGGTATCTGGGAATTCTGTAGTTTCCACTCAGTTTTTCTGTCAACCTAAAACTGCTCGAAAAACGAAAGTGTATTGATTCTTTTTGTTTAAAGGGCAGTGGTGAGGGCCGATGAAGCCTCAGAACAGAGGGATGCATTTGTGGGAACACTGTATACAGGCGGAAATGTGACAATGTGTTTCTGGTGAATAAGAACACTTATGTATCATTCCTCTTTTCTGGCCAGAGCGCCACGAATTAACAAAGAACTTTCCCCACGGGACAGTGAATGGGTCGGGAGGTAGAATGTCGGTGCTTCAAAATAATCCCTGGAATCCCGTGTCACTGCAAATTTGTTTCTTAAAGGTGAGGGTATGGGATGCTCTACCAGCCCAGATGGGCCTGAAGTTTAGGGACCACTGGCCTCCGGTGAGTCCTGTGCTAACCGGCAGTGCATTTCAGATAGAAAGAGATCTTTGGGGGAAAGTTTGAGAAGTAATATTAACTGACATGTGTTATGTAAAGCATATTTTTAAGCTCTCCACAGCAGCTGTATGTCATAATAAAAGATTCACAGTTTTACTTATAAACCTAAATGTAAATGAAACTTGAGTAAACGATAATCTCAGGATAAAAGTATGTTTTCAGGGGTTAACCTAAAACTCCCCAGTGATGTCATAACTCATGAGATTGATTGGCCAGAGGAAAAAGTAAATTTAAGTTTGGAAAAGTAACATATGGAGTTGAATTCCTCCATCAAACTCTACTAAAAGGTGCGAAAAAGAATGGATTAAGGAGGGAATTGAGTCATCCCAGTGGTTAAGGATTATCAGAAAACCTGTGAGACTTGTCATCGTCAGCATGTTTCGGAGAGGAAATTCCCGCCCTTCACTGGAAGCTACAAGTCCTGATTGCCGTCGGTGTTTCAGTGGGTCTGTCTCTATGGGTCAAATATTGTAGAAATTGCTGCAGTGAGAACTAGAGGCGGTACCTGGGGAGACGGGGCTGAGGATGAACTCTTGCTTCTGGCCTCTCCTCCAACCGCAAGGAGGAATGACCTTGAAACTCAGGGAGTCTATGGAAGTAAACCTGGCTCAGATCCAAGATAACTGAGCATTCGGCCGAGGACTGTGGGTCATGGGAAGCACCTGCGGCTGCATTTGGGGTTCATTGAGCTGTGCGGGACCCAAGCGCTGCCACACACCCTGAGAAACCCTCACGACCGGTGACGAGTAGAAGCTGGAGGAGCCGCAGGGCTGAGGGCGCAGCGCCGGCTTGCACGACGGTGCGTGCCGAGTGCACAGTGTCGGGGGCACACTGCAAACTCTTCCTGCCGTCACGAGACCTCTTCAATGCTGTGAGCATGAACTCGGTTAAAATTCAATGCACCAGGGCTTCCCTGGTGGCGCAGTGGTTGGGGGTCCGCCTGCCGATGCAGGGGACGCGGGTTCGTGCCCCGGTCCGGGAGGATCCCACATGCCGCGGAGCGGCTGGGCCCGTGAGCCATGGACGCTGAGCCTGCGCGTCCGGAGCCTGTGCTCCGCAACGGGAGAGGCCACAACAGTGAGAGGCCTGCGCACCGCGATGAAGAGGGGCCCCCGCTCACTGCAACTAGAGAAAGCCCATGCACAGAAACGAAGACCCAACACAGCCAAAGAGAAAGAAAGAAAGAAACCTCTAAGTTTAAAAATAAAAAAATTCAATACATCTTGAGCCTCCCTCCCACCCTCCCTATCCCACCCCTCCAGGAGGTCACAAAGCACCGAGCTGAGCTCCCTGTGGCTGCTTCCCACTAGCTGTTTTACATTTAGTGGTGCATATATGAGGAGATATGGGGACATATGTATATGTAGAGCTGATTCACTTTCTTATACAGCAGAAACTAACACACCATTGTAAAGCAATTATACTCCAATAAAGATGTTTAAAAAAAATCAATACAAAATGTAAACCAAGCTTGAGGATTCCCAGAGCAGACAAAACCGCTGAAGCCACTGAGAAGCTCCCGGTTCTCGAGCTGTTTTGTGCCCACTAAACTCTTACTAAGTACTGTTTATTGAGCTGGTGGTTTTAATTTTGCTGTTTCTGGATTGTTGACAACGCTCGGTTCCTGCAGAGCGTGTGTTCCACCTCCAATCACAAAATCCTGTCCTTTCTCCTTGGACACGTTCTCTCCTTTCTCATTTTCTCTCATGCTCCATGCCTTAAGGCAGGCTTTCATTCCTGAAACTGGACAATAACTAGTCTCCCAGAATTCAATACCTCCTGTCAACAATATAGTACATGAGAACGTGTCTTAGGTATTATGTTTCTCTTATCGTGGCGTTCTCTCATCCCAAATGATTTTACAGTTTCCAATTTCCCATCGCCCCTTGCAAGCTGTCCATCTTACGTAGTCAGCATCGTTTTTGACTTCCTTCTGGTCACGCTAATCCAGGGCAGCTCTTTCTCTGTCCCACAAAGTCACCAGGATGAATTGTTCCTCAGTAACTCTCCTCATCTTCTCCTCTTTTTCAGCAATATCCTTCCTTTTCATGGAAGTTCTGAAATCTTCCGCACTCTTCAAGGTTCTGCCTTCTCTGTTTACGTTCTCCCAGATTCTTCAATCTCTACTTAGTTCCTTTTTGTCTCAATACTGTATGACATTTAATCAGCACTCATTTTAAATTACTTAAAGGTTATAATAAATCGGTAGTTAAATAAGATAGTTGAACACTTTATATAGAAATTAACATAGAAAATGAGATATATGCAATTGACACTTTTATGATTATTAAATATAATGAAAAATTTAAGAAAATAATAAAATAAACAGCCATATGCCTACCCTTCATATGTAACTAACATTATAGTTTGCCCTGTGTCCCTCAGATTTTACATGGATTGAGTCAGTGCTATATATGTCAGTCTAAAACCTAGTTTTTTTATTTTACACGTTTACCGTGTATTCACGTTAACACATGAAGATCTAGTTTATTTGTTGCACAAAATTACATCAATAAATAGACCATGATTTATTTACTGACTTTTCCCCAACTAATTCATATTTACGTAATTTCAGTATTTTACTATAGCAAAGATCTTGCAATGGAACTGAACATTTCCTTTGGGTTATGTTATTAGAAGCGAAATCGCTGGGATTTTCTGGAACGTGCTTTTCCACCTTGACTGTCTACTGCCATGTCAGTCTCTGACTTTGCTGTCTTAAATCACACAGACTGTGTTTCCCATCAGATTACAATGTGAGCCTTTGAAGTGTCTTTTTTGTCCAATCTGGTATGTATGCATCTTATTTTTGCTGTAAATATTCAGTAGACATTAAGAGGCAGGATGGAAGTTGAGATTCTCTAGAGAACAAGAAATTACCGAAAAGTAAGGAGCTACTGCAGCAGAACCATGACCAGGATACCTATGGAATAGGTTACCTCCAGGTACCTATTAATTAATTGGATTTCATTTTAGATCTGTTACTCAGACTCTCCAGATTTTTCCCTTTTATCCCCAAGTAGCTGATTCATTTGTAATTATCTCTATTGGAATTACTCCATAAGGAAGAGTTGTCCTATCTCCCTCTTTTATTTATTTTTTTCAGTCACTTATTTAAATCAGCATGGATTCAGAAAGTTTTTTTTTTAAATACTTTGGTTACAATCCAATATTATCATTATTTATTTTATTGCTCAAATAAGATTGATAATAAGAAACATTGAAGAAGTCAGGTCCCTCCTCCTTTTCTTGGAAACTGATATAACACCAGAAAAATAAATAAAGAGTTTATATTTCACTGTCACAGAGATATCTGTTTTTAGTCATCAACATTAGAACAAATAGAAGAATGGAAATGGCTTACATCCAGGTACAACAGAAGATGGGAAATAAAGGAAATGTCTTGTATATTTCTGAGAGACCTTGTTTGAAGCCTTAGAAAGGAAAGTCAAAAACGTTCCCTTGGTCACAGCAGCCCTCACAGATAAACAGAAAATGCTAGTGATGGGGCAGGTGCAGGACGGTGAGGTTGCCACCCTCTGGAGGACTTCCGCTACATCCAAGGAGCCAGCAGTCTGCACTCTGAGCAGGTGCCTTCATGGAAGGACTCAGCCAATGATGTTCTTCTTCTACTCCCCCTCCAGCCCAGCAGAGCCCCCTCTCGAATTAGTCGGTCTCACAGCCTGAAAACTCTATGGCCAATCTGGTCTTCAGACACAATGGGGCCAGTTACTAACAGGACATCTCTCCTAGTGCACACCATATGGGTTCTCTTGTTGTATCCTGTGATTGCTGCCTTGTGTCCCTCTCTAGACCTGCATTGGTCCCTTGCCTGTGCCTCAGGCCTCCAAATCCTGTTCTTAGTGTTAGTCATCAGATGCGGGACCAAAACCACCTGTCATACCTCCTTCACGCTCTTTGTCCACCTGTCCAACTAGAACTTTATTACCTGACCGACCATCTTCTGAGGTTTAGACACACACTGGAAGTTCATCACTTGCCGCTGCTCTGCTCAGCTGTACCGAGAGACCTCAGAGAACACTGGTTGGAAGCACGGGCTCTGGATCTGATTACCGTGTATAATTACTGGTTCTTCACTCACTCTTGTCTGACCTTAGGTGAGGAACCCAAACGTTCTGTGCCCCAGTTTCCTTCTAAGTAAAATGGAGGTGATAATAAGGATATTGACTCAATGGCTTGCTACAAGGATTCAACACACACAAGATGTTCCAAACAATGTTGGGGACAAGGGCATTCTGTAGTGACTGTAGTATTGCCCCCTGATTGCCACCTGGTGGTGTAGGCTTTGTCCTAAGCTTCAGGGACAGCAGGGGATCTGATCACCCCTTAGCTTGTTCTTGTCTTCGAAGTTCAATTAGTAGTTTCAATACAGACAACACTTAAAGAAATGCACATTTTAAAAGGAGTTTGTAACTTTTATTATAGTGTGTTAACACTATTTTTACAAGAACTCTTTTTAAAAGGGATTTACCTGTTAAGGAATGCAAAGAGCCGTATTTAAAGAGTTATGAATCTCAAAAATACATATATCAGGAGCAACTTTTTGGTAAAATCACATAGAAGAGACTGTGGTCAGTGTGGTAGGGACATTTGCTCCCACTAAAGTCTGAAGAGTCCCTAAAGTTCTGGGACATTTTGTTGAGCACAAGCAAAGTAAAAACTGTTCGTGCATATACATGTGCAAAACTTCTAGCAGCTGCCTTTTGCATGATTAATTTTTAGTTAATACCTGGGTAATATTCCTGTCAAGTGCAAAAATAGCAGGTTGGGTCGACAGGGAAAGAACAATCTTTAACAGGAATACAAATGAACAAGACAATGGAGTGTGGGTGGTACCTGAGTGATGAACTAAATCTTTATAAAGAGTCTTAGCTTTGTCAAAAGATAACAGTGCTTCATAATTGCTTCTTATGCAAAAACACTGCAAAAAAATCGTCACGTGAAAATGGAAGGTCCTTTATCATCTGAAAACGCTAAGTTGCTAAATGTCAGCAACTTATAAAAAGGTCCAATTTCTTTTTCCTTAAATATTTTTCTAAAAATCTCAGATAGAACTCATTTTTCTTTATTACACTTATCACCATTTCTACTGCGTCATAGTACCTAGAGTGTTTACGTTCAAAAGAAATGCTCTACTCAAAACTGCATATGATAAATGAAAAAGTACGAACATGCATATACTTTTTTCTTTACTTAATGACCACTTTCAACTATTCATCTACTTTTCTTGTTTTGTTTTTATAAATAACAAGGTATGACTCAGTGTACTGACAAGGAGCAATCAATCAAGTATCTAAAAGGACTATTTGCTTTTCATAGAAGATCTGAGCACATGCAACAACACCCTGTGCATCTGAGCTGAGCTGTTCAGTGATGACCACCAGCTTCACATGATCTGTGAGCACTTGAATAGTGGCTGGGTTAAATTAATTAACAGGAGGCTGTTAGACAGAGGTGGCTCTAACGCCCTGGCGGCGGACATGAACAATCCAAAACCCGAGCCTGTAAGTGTAACAAGGTTATAAAATTGAAACCTAAGAGCAACTCGTCAGTCAGTCAACAAAGCTTTAAACTATAGCAAATCAGGAATTCCATTACTCTGCTCCTGCCTTTTCTCCATGAAAGTGAAACCAAGAAGGACCCTGTGAGGCCCTCCCAGGTATAGGCCCTTTCCATGTTCCCTGTTTCCTGTTTGTTGGAAATAGGGTTTCTAAGCCTCCTGGACCTTCCCTGAGTACCAAACAGTTGCTAATCAGGGAAGTGAGGGAATGCAGAAACAAGGGAGGAGCAGTTAAGAAACAATGGTGCATTCATAGCAGCACTATTTACAATGGCCAAGACATGGAAACAACCTAACTGTCCATTGACAGGTGAATGGGTAAAGAAGATGTGGCACATATATACAATGGAATATTACTCAGTCATAAACAAGAATGAACTAATGCCATTTGCAGCAACACAGATGGACCTAGAGATTATGATACTAAGTGAAGTAAGTCAGACAGAGAAAGACAAATACCACATGATATCATATATGTGGAATCTAAAAAATGTTACAAATGAACCTATCTATGAAACAAAATCAAGGACATAGAGAATAGACTGGTGGTTGCCAAGGGGGAGGAAGATGGGGGAGGGATGGATTGGGAGTTTGGGATTAGCAGATGCAGACTAGTATATATAGAATGGATAAACAACAAGGCCCTACTACATAGCACAGGGAACTATATTCAACATCCTGTGATAAACCATTATGGAAAGAAATTTGAAAAAGAATGTGTGTGTATATATATATATATATGTATAACTGAGTCACCTTGCTGTACAGCAGAGATTAACACAACATGGCAATTTAACTATACTTCAATAAAAAATAAATTTAAAAAAAGAAACAATGGTGCAGCCTTGGGGCAGGGTCCTGGTCCCTCCTGAAGAGATACACATAACAGTAACTTTGAGCTCTTCTGCAGGAACTGAGGCCCCCACCCAGGTGGAGGGTGGTGATTTCAGGCTGAGCACAGATTCCTGGAGCCCCGCCCTGTTACCTGACTACCAAGCACTCAGAAGAAATTCACACACCCTGCAGCCCTCACCCCAGGAGTTGCCTTTAAAAATTCTTCCCTGAAAGCCATCAGGGAGTTTGGGTGTTTTGAGCACGAGCCACCTGTTCTCCTCGCTGGGCTCTGCAATAAACCCTTCTCTGCTCCAAACTCCAACATTTCGGTTTGTTTGGCCTCACCATGCATCAAGCACACGAACGTGCATTCAGTAACAAAAGTCTCTCCCAGCATCTCTAGTGGAGCTCTCCTAGCCAATTCCACTATAGTGCTGCCTGACCGGATGGGGTTTT
Source organism: Neophocaena asiaeorientalis asiaeorientalis (assembly GCF_003031525.2). Lineage (NCBI taxonomy): Eukaryota > Metazoa > Chordata > Mammalia > Artiodactyla > Phocoenidae > Neophocaena > Neophocaena asiaeorientalis. The sequence goes on from NW_020173335.1 coordinate 4,453,945, forward strand.
GCTCAAATAAACCTTAACATTTCCAGTATGCCTCGGTTTATCTTTCAACGCTGGTCTGCACTGAGATGTGCACCCAGGGTTACAAAGTCTTAGGAGGAAACACGGAATGTAAAATGTTTCAGTAATAATTTCTGGTATGGACTACGTGCTGAAATGATAATATTTTGGATATATTGGGTTAAATAAAACATATTATTAAGATCAATTTCACCTGTTTCTATTTTTTAAAGTGTGTCTACTAGACACTTCTGAATTTAAAACTTCACATCGGATGTGACTCGCATTACGACTGACATTATATCCCTATCCGACCCTGCTGAGAGAGAGCGCCCTTGTCGTTTCCTAATCAGACGTAAAAAATATTGTGCTTTGGAGGAAAAAAATAGCTATATTAATACACAAGGAACAGCCACCCCATTATTTAAATCTTCTTCTACACTTCAAATTGAGGCTATAAAACCATTAAACAGATGTGTTCCAAAAACATCATTGCACAGGAACTGGGCACCTGCAAAGGCCTCGGGCTCAGACACCTTTCACTCCCAGATCTGTCCTGCCTCTAACCCTCCAAGCCGCTGGCTTCTTCAAACAGGCTGCTAGACTTTCTTGGCAGATCCTAAATTTGAGTTCTGCATACTTCAGGACAGTGATGTTTTCCTCAGGCCCTGCCTCCACCGTGTCTGATTCCAGGATACAAACCCCTCACTCCTACGGGCCAGCCCGCCCACCCCCATCCGAGTGCCAATCGCCCAGGAGCAGAGGACTCAGCTGGCCCAGCCTGTGGCTTCACCATGATGATTTTTACACAAAAATAACTGAAATCCCTTTGGGGATGTTATTTGTACTAATACATTAAAAGCCACGTGTAATCACTATGTCAGGTTTCGGTGCTGTGGTTGCCCAGAGCTTTCCGATTTTATTGTAACCATGGGTATATAAAAATTATGCAGAAGTGTATTCATGTCATGCAGAAAACCACAAAAAGGAAAGTATTTATGGATTTTTATTTATTTATTTTTTGCAGTACGCGGGCCTCTCACTGTTGTGGCCTCTCCCGTTGCGGAGCACAGGCTCCGGACGCGCAGGCTCAGCGGCCATGGCTCACGGGCGCAGCCGCTCCGCGGCATGTGGGATCTTCCCGGACCGGGGCACGAACCCGCGTCCCCTGCATCGGCAGGTGGACTCTCAACCACTGCACCACCAGTGAAGCCCCTAAATTTATTTTTTAAGTTGGTAAAACCATTTTTTCTCAGCTTTACTGAGGTATCAATGACATAAAAACTGCATATGTTTAAGGTGTACCTTGTGATGTTTTGATATTTGTATACATTGTGAAATGATCACCACGATCAAGCTAATTAACATAATACATAGTCACCGTGTGTGTGTGTGTGTGTGTGTGTGTGTGTGTGTGTGTGTGTGTGTGTGTGTGTGGTGAGAACACTTCAGATCTACCCTCTTAGCAAATTTCTCGTGTACAAATGATAGGAATCAAATAGGAGAGTTACACAGGGAGTTTTAGAAGTCCCACCAGGGGATTATAGAGAGGGAAATTTGGGAGACCACTGTGAGTCCATGACCGCTCAGGAAAGCTATCAGAACATTGTGGAAGGAAGCAGGCTTGCTTAACTATAAATTCATAAATAAAAGCACGAGATATGCCCCCGGCCACTGAGCGAAAAAATGAGGCCTGCATCCTGCTGGTCGAGTCCAGCAAGATAATGATCCTTAGGACCAAGGATAGGAATATAAGGGAAAGGTGACATTCCGAAGTAGGAGACCCTCATTAGACGAAACCTGAGATGACTTGACATGTTTCAGTCTCTGTCACCACCCTTCTGCTGGTTTGAATGAGCACTATGTCTGTCCTAGTTTGACCTCATAGGGTCAACCAGTCTCCCGCCCAATACGAAGGAGGATCTAGTGATGGCAACTCCAGGAACAAGAAAGAAGACGGTCTTTTCCCCTCCCCACTTCCCTTTGGTTATAAGAATGTAGCCCGCTTGATTCTCAGGGCAGAGCCCCCTCGCCTGCCCGCTTGTATCCCTCACAAGCATCCTCTTGCCTATCTCTTTGCCTCTCGCTGAATTCCTCCTGCACTGAGACACAAAGAACCCGAGGCTCAGGAAGTCCTGACACCAGGAGAGTGATCCTCATTAAAAGCCCGTGGGTTCGAGTCCCAACCTGGGGCGCACGGTGTCACAATGCGTCACGAGCCAGAGGCACCCTGCTGTCCACTAGGTCTCCAGAGCTTAGTCATCTCGAAACTGAAAGCTTGTACACATGGACCAACAATCCCCACTTCTTCCAACTCCCATCCCCTGGAACCACCCTTCTAGTCTGCTTCTATGAGTTCGCCCTTCTTAGATTCCACACATAAGCGAGATCATGCCGTATTTCTCTTTCTGTGTCTGGCTTGATCTCACTTAACATAATGTCCTCAAGGTTCATCCATGTTGTTGCAAACGGCAGGATTTCCTTCTTTTTAAAAACTGGACAATATTCTACCGTATATATGGACCACATTTTCTTTATCCATGTACCCACTGATGGATATTTAAGTGGTTTCCATCTCTGGGCTACAGATTTCTTTTTTCAACAGGAAATATTTTGCAAGTTAATACAAAATGGGCAATACATTTTATTGGTAATAAGTTTTTTAAAAAACTATATGTACCACTCACTGACACTTCCTGTCTTTAATTTTTAAGAGGTTATCTTCTACTCAAAAAGATTACTGCTTGAAACGGAGGTACATTTTCTCCCCTTATTTTTAGAGAATCAAAAGCCCAGCTCTTTACTAAAGAATTTGAACTTAACATAATTAGGGAAATATTATAGGGCCAGTTTTTAATGCTTTATTTAATACTTGTATACACTAATATGACCTAGTCATTCTGATTTTTAGCTTGGAGTCAAAAGTCTTCAGCAGGTGTTTGCCGGAGAGTTGTTTATTTCTTAGAAATTAGCTTTAAAATCACCCAGTTCATCTGCTCATCGTTACTTGACTTAAAAAGAGTTAAGACTGGATTGTCTTTCTAAGAATTCCCCAGAGGGCCAGGCCAAAGTCACAGCATCCCTGCCCTGAAATTTTCACCACAGAAACGTTGGAATTTTGGAGCAAGAATTAACTGTAGACACCATCTTGTCCAGCTCCTTTCACAGATTAGGAATCTAAGATGCCAAGACCACAGGGTTGGCCTTGCCAGAACTGGACTCAGGTTCTTGACTCTCCGGACTGTGGTTTTTGCTTTTGTTTGGTTTTTCACATCTACCCTATACTATTTCCTCTCTCCAATATGGTAGAAGCAAGAGAAAATCATTTAAATGCATTTGTTAACGCAAAATAAGGGGTTTTCCAATTTTCTCCTTGTCAATAAACAATACTTTTATTTGTATTTGATAGATTTTAACATGGGCTACATGCAACTCAACTTGCCTATAATGATTCTGGACGAAATTATAGCCTCTAGTACAAATGGCCTGTTGACACGTTTACACACCTTCCTACAGAATCAGCAGGAAAAATGTGGGTGAAATTTCTGAACATGGTGCATGGGAGTAGATTGCCCGCTACACAAACGGTCAGAATGGCGTAAAAATACTTTCATGACGTTCCTTTGACCGTAGGGGACAGTGGGAGGGATGAACTCCAGATTGCACGCAGGGAGCGGCCTTCGGTCCGGAGCCGAGACACGCCAGCGGCGCTTCCTACTACGAGAGCCCCGTGTCCTTCCCCTCCCCGCTCCGCCCGCACCCCCTTCGATTCTGCACTGCCCCCTCTCCTGCCCGCTAGCGGTCCTAACAGCCGGCAGCGAGGCTGCAAAGAGAAACCTACTTAATGGTGAGCAGAGACGTGACTCTTTTCTTCCCCTGTAAGAATATGCACCCATTTACAGTGTGGGGTGTTTTCCCCACCACAGAGCAACTCTCAGGACTCCGGCCGGGTGTCCTACAATGCAGCTCAGTTCTGACACCATCTACGCCAAGATCGCCTCTGATTCCTCAAGTTCAGGGCTCAGCCCTACAATACGTACCCACTTGGAGACCAAAGCAAGGCCAGGTGGTCACCCGCGCTTGCGACCAACCGGCTGCAGACCCAAGGTTCCCTGCTAGAAACACAAACCGAGGGACCCATTTTACTTACTAGCTGCCTTGTAATTACAAGAGGATGTGACTCAGAACAGCCAGATGGGAGACACGCAGAGCTTCAGGCCCACCCCTGCCTCGCCCCGTGTCCACCAACCCGGAAGCTCTTCGACCTCTGGGCTTTTCTGGAGGCGTCATCACACAGGCCCACTTGATGAGATCACTGGCTGCTGGCAAGCATTTAACCTCCAGGCCCTCTCCCTTCCCAGGAGACGCGGGTCAGGGTGGGACTAAAAGTTCCCACCCTCTGAACTCCAGGTCGGTTCACCTGGCAACAAGCTCCCCGCAACCCAGTGCAGGCCCCGAGTCACGTCACTAACATGATGAAAGACACCTTTGTCATTTTCATCACTTAGGAAATTCCTGGAGTTGTAGGAGCTCCGAGCCAGAAGGGGACGGGGGCTAAGACCAAACGTATACACCTCTTATCACAAACCACAACGTCACACCTTCCATGACGAAGAGGCAGAACATGTCATCTGGTGAGTCAATCAAGATTTAAGTAAAATGAGATAACGAACTGGTTCTGAAATATATTTGTGCGTGGGTATAAACTGCTATTCTTCTGTAGAAGTTTAAAAACATGTACATATTACCCTCAAATCAAGCTGAGAAACTTACCTTTCCATAACATTTGGTTCTATTGGTGCTACCCAGAAGGGCTGAACAGATGGGACCCAGAGGCACTGAGAGCAGGCTTCTCCAAGGGGCGCATTAATTTACCTTCAGACAAAACCATCACAAAACCCAGCTGGTCTCCCGCCGCCTTCTTCCCACCCCACTTCCGTCCTCTTGTTTCTCACGCTCTGAGTATTCTTTCTGTGTCTTGAACATGTTTCATCGCTACGAATATCAGACGGTTTGGCTATTTGTACGTGTCTTTCACCCCTAAAATGCCGGGAGCTCGTCAGTGTCACTTCACACGTATCTGTGCATATATCCCCCCGACCCCTGCCAAGGCTGGTCTTGCCGCTGTCATTGGAGAAAAATACCATCTGGGAATGGGCCTGATGAAGAGGGACCATTCAGCTTTATCCTAACAGCAGGGAATCAAAATGAAAGCCTGTAACAGGCAAAGTGACAAGATGTATTCCAAAAATGGCACTAGGCAATCAAATGACCGACAAGACTATCCATTTCATTTTTATTGAATTAAAAACTGTCTAGAGACAAGTGGAAAAAATAACTTATTGCAGGATCTCTTACACATGAACACGGAACACTTTACACAAATATCAATGTGCTGATAGGAAATGCTAAATTTAAAGACAAACATTTTTACACAAAACTAACTGTACTATATTTTATAAAGATAGATGTTAATAAATTATCAGAGATACTGAAGGATGACAGGCTAACGAGTCCAACAGGAATGCGTTCTATGTTGGAATTAAAGTAGGTCTTCTGAACACGATGCCCTGGGTATAGTCACATTCTTGTAAGCTAAGAAAAAGGAGCTAATTTCTGGGAATAAAGGGCCAGCAGGGGCTCTGACGAACAGGAACACCCCAGCCACGCTTCCAGCTTTTTCCTTGGATGTGGTCAGAGCCCCTAATGTTTACCCCAAACTAACGCAATAGCTCATTGTGAAACAGTGCCGCTTTAACAGCTGCATGGGAGTAGTGAGACTTACAATTACACAAGGGGCACAATGCAAACGACAGCATTTTAGAGGAATTATAATTGCCACGTGATCTGAATGAATAACCCAATAGTTTAATGACAGAAATGTGCGTTCTCTATTTCTGAAGGAAAGTTAGCATAATTCAAAACGGTGAGTATTTTCTTAGCACGATATATTAATTCTTATTTGGGGAGTCTGAAAGTAAATTGCATTTTTTCCCTAAAATTCTGAATTCACTCCTTTAGAAAATGATTTCTATAATGATATACACCAACATGACAAAACTTTTTTATATGTTATAGTCATTAAAATATACATATACATATAGAGAGAGAGAGCACGGAACAGATTTGGAAAACCATGGGGTGTGTGTGTATATAGATAGAGATATAGATGTAGACACATGGCCAGATACTGTTCTGTTTCATTTAATTAAATTCAACAAATATTTATTGGGTGTCTACTACTTGCAAGTCACCATGTTAGGTGATGCTTGTAGTAGATTTTAAGACATGTGAAGCTCACATCACCCACACGAAGCCAAACTTCAGATAATATACTAAACCTTGAAAATACTCACAAGCAGAGCTAAAGCTGAATAATGAATAAGGAAAGAGATAACCAGGAGAAAGGCTTGGGGAAATGGAAAAGGACCAAGGGAATGACTGCTCCCAGGCTTGGCAGGAGTCAGGGGAAGACTGGACCTCACCCCATCCTCTTCACCTCAAGGTCCAAGATTCAGTTGTCATCCTGCTTTGTTTCCTTTACAAAGTGGAAAAAATAGGGTATTAATTTTCAGTGATAATAAAGCTTGTAGGACTCCCAAAAGATTTTCGTCCTCTTTTGAAATAAAATTTGATCTGCATTCGTATCTACAGTTTTTCTCAGTCATTCCCAGCATCACGCTGGATGAGACGGAAGCACCCAAGTCAAATGAGCGATGCTGGCGGGAAGCTAATTTATCAGAACATTGGGAAGCAAGCTAGCACCAGAGATGAAAACAGTGAAGAGAAGATGAAGAGAAGTATTTTAGAACGTGGCATTCCATTCCTTTTAGAACTTCTACTCTAAACGTATTTATAACGAATGTGTACATCCAGGAAAAGACATATAGTCAAGGAGTCTCCCCCTGCCTAAAGAACCAGCGCATCAGCGGGGAACAAAGCATCAGACTTGTTCCTGATGCAACCCACTGGGAGGGGGCAAGGCTGGCAGGACCTCGGTGTCACGAGCCACCCTGGGTCACAGGACCACCGAGCGAACCCCAGAGTTCTGAGGCCCCCGAGGTGACAGCGTGGCCCTTACAAGGAGCCGGAGCGTCATGGTTAGGAAACCTCCCGTGAAGGCGGCCCTGTCTTGGCCCTGGTGGTGCCCTCACAACAGCTGAGGGCGCTGGGGAGGGCCCGGGGGCGCCCCTCACCGCCCACTCCCCAGCTGGGTCTGAGCCAGATTGTGGAGGAACAACCAAAACCAGGTCTCCTCCGTCTACTGCTTCAGTTTTAATCTCATTAGAGGACAACATCAGCCACTGTAAAGTCCCCGTTAAGAAGTCTGTATTGCTCTAACCGGCTCACTAACGGTTCAGTATCTCTGCTGCTCCACTGAAGAGTTCGCGTAAGCAAGAATTCTTTGCAAATGAAACGTGTTTTCAGTGATTATGATTTAGCTCCCATGTTTATAGTCTGTCTTAAAAAAGGAATTACACTCTGATGAGTCATACCTCTGTTCCCGTAATTTTTCTGGATAGAAACCAAACTTGCATTGGCTCTTTTTTGCCCTTCATGGACACTGGGCCTCTGTGCTCCAAATGGAATTGTGGGTCTGAATTTTCTGGTGTCATGAGACATCTAAAGGGGACAGGGAACAGGGAGAGAAGCGTGGAGTATGGCTGCACAGAGAAAATGACACACACCAAAGCTATTTAAAGGTACCTTGAGGTTTTAGTAACAATGATCATGGGAGAAACTTCCAAGATGGTGAAGAATCACTTAAATTGGAAATAATGACACCATCTTCTCAAATAAATAATAAATAATCTTAAGAGCAGAGGTGATAAATGTTAAAGGTAATAAAAGCACCCAGGGAATTAAAACACATGCAAAGAGACATTTTTCAAATCAGTAAATACCTAGATGTGTCTCTTACCTGTATGTATATTCAGACACATTTATTTTTCCTTTTTGTCCAGTGGTTTCTGTTCGGCTTGTGAGGTTGACAGTATTTCCAAAAAGACAATAGCGAGGCATCCTCTGTCCTATGACACCGGTGACTACCTCCCCTGTGTGAACCCCTATTGTTATCTGCAGAAATCAAAGCTCTGCCTTAATAAATTCAATACTATGAATGATTGCTTACTCTATATTAAAGAATAATGCAGTCATCATATAAAAATCGTAAGAATTCTCTAGAACTCCAAGCATATTACAGACAAAAACCCTCACAGAAATCTTTCAAGAGAAACATTCTTTTTGTCAAGTTTGAAGCTTTCAAAGATGTGAATCTGGCAACTTACATGAGACACAGGAAAAAGATTTTAAAAAATAAACCCGAAGGGACAGGGGTTTTTAATTCATCCTCATGACTTTCAGTACATGGAATAAAGAAGATTTCACACAGGTGGACAGGTTTCCCATTTCTATGGAAGAATGTAATACAATGGGTTCAATACAATATGAGTCTTTGTTTATACAGATGGCCAAAAGGCACAAGAAAAGATGCTCAACATCGCTAATTACTAGAGAAATGCAACTCAAGATTGCAACGAGGTATCACCTCACTCCAGTCAGAACAGCCATCATTAAAAAGTCTACAAATAACAAATGCTGGAGAGGGTGTGAAGAAAAGGGAACCCTCCTGCACTGGTGGTGGGAATGTAAACGGGTGCAGCCACCATGGAGAACAGTACGGAGGTTCCTTAAAAAAACTAAAAGTAGAGCTGTCATATCCAGCAACCCCACTCCTGGGCATATACCTGGAGAAAACTATAATTTGAAAAGATACATGCACCCCAGTGTTCACTGCAGCACTATTCACAATAGCCAAGACATGGAAGCAACCTAAGTGTCCACTGAAGGATGGATAAAGAAGATATGGTGCATATATGCAATGGAATATCACTCAGCCATAAAAAAGAATGAAATAATGCCGTCTGCAGCAACATGGATGGACCCAGACATTATCATACTCAGTGAAGGAAGTCAGACAAAGACAGATATCATGTGATATCACCTATATGTGGAATCTAAAATACGACACAGATGAACATATCTACAAAACACAAACAGATTCACAGACACAGAGAACAGATATATGGTTACCAAAGAGAAAAGGGAGAGGGAGGATAAATCAGGAGGAGTTTGGGATTAACATACACACACAACTCTATATAAAATAAATAACCAACAAGGATCTATAGTATGGCACAGGGAACTATATTCAATATCCTGTATTAAACCATAATGGAAAAGAACATGAAAAAGAATACACGTTATATATGTGTAACTGAACCACTTTTCTGTACAGTAGAAACACAACATTGTAAATTATACTTCAATTAAAAACACATTAAAAATCTTAGTCTTTGTTGTCAGGATGTTATTCCTTGTACATAATTAATGATTAGCTGGTCAAGAATATGAATCGGTTGTCCAAAAGGTCTATTACTACCATTATAATATCTGTTTTATCTACTAACCTGAACAGATTCGCCATCTACCTGGACCTGGCCGGCAATTTCCATCATGTCCAAAGCCAGGTGGCAAATGGAACGTGCATGGTGGATGCAGGGCTCTGGTAAGCCACTCACCGTCATGTACTTATCGCCGACCGTTTCCACCTGGCAGGGCACAGATGGGTCAGTACAAACACGACTGTTTCACTTGCTACCCTTACACAAAACATGTTCTTCCAATTGCTATCAATAACTTTCAACTTTCCTCCCCTGAATCTCTTAAAATTCTGATACCTTCAACTCCAACGAGAAGGAACGTCATTATTTGAAATGTACACATCTGGCACTTGGAGTCTGATTACAGGCATTATTTTTCCTCTAGTTAAGTCCCAGTTTCTCAGCTCAGATATGCTTACTACCCAGTAGAACAATTTACTACCCTGTTTCCCCTTAAAACGCTGATGGTTGGATGGGCCAAAGCTCCACTGCCCCCAGTTCAGTGATTTACCCTGGTCATTAACCACTGATTTGTATGATGTGCTCACCAAGTGTTACACTGTTCCTCGGAAAAAGACTAAAAAATAAATAGTCCTTGTGGCACTTCCATGACTCCAGATGCCTGGGGGTGGTTTAGTTCACATTCTTGCCCTTACGAAGCAATATTCCACTGACTTCATTTTTCCAATATTATATTTGTTACTGACTGAAACCAAGGGCAGAAATGCCTTATAAACCTTTCCCTTCAAGCTGATGTTATCTAGAAGCAGGTCTGAGTCCCCTTCTATGCTCCATGGCTTCTTTACTGTGCAAATCACTTTTACCTTTCAGTAAAAATGTCGCTTGCAGACCAATGACACGAATGCCATGTTTATATTACGTGTGATAAACCACCTGCACGGATTTAACATTTTATTTTAACTAGGGAATCGTCTGTTCCATTCATTTGGGTTACAAGGAAGAGAATGTTTTAGAACGAGAGGTAATTATTTAAGAAAATGGTAAATAATGAAGGCATGAGAGCTGCCCGTACCAAGCGTGCAGGGCTACAGTCAGGGAATGGTGACTGCAGTGCCTCTGGAAGCCACGGCTTGAAAATTCAGAATCATGAATGGCACTGCATTAGGACAGGACCTGGACTTGCCTTGTAAACAAATGGATTTTTCCGGGAATCTGTCAGAGTGTCGAATCTGGTATACAGGTCGTTGAGGAGGTTGACAATCTTCATGGCCCCTTCCCCAGACGCATGCTTGCTGCAGAAGGCGTTGAAGCCCACGATGCCGCTGAAGAGGATGGTCACGTTGTCGTACCTCTTCGCGGGCACCGGACGCTTGTGCCTCAGCTCGTTGGCCACGGACGGAGGAAGGACAGAGTACAGCAACCTGCCCAGAGGGGTGAGGACAAAGCCACAGTGAGAGATGCTGAGAGCAGCTTCAGTGCCTCTCCGGCCCACTTCGTAGACTTCAATGCCATGTGCGCTGTGCAGGCTTGGGTTCTGACAGGACACCCGCTATTAGCCATCTTTGTAAGTCAAGTCGAGAAAATATAAATAATTGGTTTGTTTTAATCCCATAGAACATCCCCAAATCCAAACCAATTCAAAGCAAATCAAAATAAGCCAAACAAAACAGACAGACAAAACAGAGGACTGACACCGGGAAGTCGAAGTTGTCTTGCGTGGTCTTGTGTGTCGACGCTCCTGCTGGGATATTCACAGGATGAAAGAAGCCATTCAAGCACTCAGCACTGTTTGGATCCCACAAAACCAGGGATACGTTCACCTCTCAGGGATAAGCCATCTGCCTCAACGTTTGTCATCTGACGTGAAAAGCAGATTTCCCCAACAAGGACCTACTGTACAGCTCAGGGAAGTCTACTCAATATCCTGTAAAACCTCTAACAAAAAAGAATCTGAAAAAGATTACGTATATATAACGGATTCACTGTGCTGTGCACCTGAAACTAACACACATTGTAAATCAACTAGACTTCAATGAAAGAAAGAAAGGAAGGAAGGAAGAAAGGGCAGATTTTTCTGTTTCATTCCTGCCTCACTCCTTCATGGAAGAAACGGATAAAGCAGGTAGAAATTGGCCTAGGCAAGAAAAGATCCTACTTCCGTTGACAATTCTGAGACCACGCCGACGGGACCAGGGGCCCTGGGGAGCAGGGAGAGTGGTGAGCACACGGGAGGGGGGAGAGCTGACCAGAGAGGCGGAAGCACGCAGACCTGCGGTTCCTTGACGTGACGGCGAACAGGAGGAGCCACCACCTCTGAGCCTCTTCCTCCCTAAGCCAGATGGCACCGGGGCCAAGGTTAAGGCACAGAGGTGTCATTTTTTCGCTGCCTTTAGTGGAATTTATTCAGTGTTTCACTTTTCACTTTCAAACAGAGAACATTTTATACAACATTTTAAAGCTGTATTTGAATATTAAATGTGACCAGTACAACTACTTCATTTCAACAAAAATTCCTAGTAAATGTTTATAATTAAATCACCTGGAAAACCAAACACCAACGAAGATGGAAACCTTGGTGGTTTTCTAATATAACAGGCAGAGCAGGGTCCGAGTAACTCAGACTTACAAAGGCAGGTGACTGTGAGCCTTGGTGCTAAGTGCTATCTCACAAGCTCCATAAAATGTGTTACCTTTCATGGTGGAAGCTGTACCACAGATGATAAATACACATTTTGAGTTGTTTCTCGAGCAGCAGGAGGAATTTGACTGGCCCACCTCATCCCACACACTTTTGGAAATTTGCCAAATACCTGGAACGCTTAAGGGGTTCCCTTCAGGGCCGTGAGGAAAGTAAAGTGGTGTCGAAGAAACTAGTTTTCAGCTTCATTATACAAAGTAGGAGAAGGGCAGGAAGAAGCTAGGGATGACGACAGACATTTACGTGGATTCTCTGTCCATCTAAGCTGCCAATAAACAGTTAATTGATGTGTTTACCTGTGGGCACAGCATCCAACCATAGGCAACACACACACACATCAATGCAAGAAAAGGACAGGAAGTGGTGCTGTTACCAACCCTATGGTGTCAAGTAGAGTGACACAGTTCTTACACGAAGGAAGATGAGGTCAATTCTCCAAGACAGCTTCCTATTATACAAACGTTAAAAATGAACACGCAAGACCACCGGAAAAATTATCTTACGAAAGTCAGTGATTGCATGCTTTGGATTGATTTTAATTAATATACTCAAGCAAGGCCAAGCAGTATGCACGATGTGTATTTGTTTAAATGAATTACTTGAAAACGAAACATTATCTTAAATGTTACTTGCCCAGTAGTTCATAATTTAATCCACCATTCGTAGAAAAATAACAGTTTTGTGTTTTGATACCTTTGTTCATGTATCAAATTACAGATGCAACTGCTGTCATCACAGATGACACTACAGTCTGTCAGACTCACACCTGCCGAACTCAAAAATAATTTGGAGTCCAAGAACAGAAGGCTTTTAAAATATAATGGCCAAATCTAAGTTCAGTGTTCTGTGTCCCCCAGCACCTGGGCAGCCCTGGCACCTAGAGGAGGCTCGGTACACCTCTTGTGTGAAGAAGCCGATGAACGGGTAGCTGGACTTGAATGCACTTGAATTCTTCTTCTAATGATTTCCAGAGACGTGCTTTAGCGTACATTCTTCCAGCGCGGTTTGTAAAATCACTATCAGGACTGACTGATTTCTGTGTGCATAACTTCTGTTGAAGTGATGTGTTAGAGTTTTACCTAGGACTCCAGACCTACGGCAGGTCCCGCGCCTCGGAGTCTTGTTATAGGGAAGAACCTCTGTGTTCTATGACAAGCTAATCGCTAACGGCGTGTTGCTTATCAGATTAAATTGTACACGATGGCCCATCTCTGGGAACCCTGCTCCCCAGGTCATGAGCCTTAAGCTAAATACCTTTGTTTAGCTCCCAGGAAACAGCCTAACCAGGTTCACCAGGGAGCGGCCGCAGGAAGGAAGACATTCACACCTCCCAGCCCCAGACGCCGCCAGGAACCAGGAAGTGCTTAGCTTTAGCCCCGCCCCTTTGGCGGGTCCCACCCACCTCTGGCTTTAGCCCCGCCCCTTTGGCTGGTCCCACCCCCTTCGGCTGGTCCTGCCCCTTTTAGTACAAAAGGAGCGCGAGAATTCTAACTAAGGCCAGATGGTCGTTTGGGACACGAGCCCGCCATCTTCTGGGTCTGCCGTCTTTCCGACTACGATCGCTGTTCCTTGCCCCAGCAACCTGTGTCTGGATTTACGGGCCTGCTGCGCAGCGAGCAGCCTGACGGTCAGTCTTAACTACGGGCAGGGCCACCGGCTACCACGCAGGCCAGCCCTGCCAGCCCTGCCCGCCCTCTTTAAGCACAGGGCACGTGCTTACGTGTCTGTCTTCTTCTTTTCATCCTCCAGGGCACGCAGTGTGAGCTGCAGCCTGTCCGTGAGGATTTCCAGCTCCTGGGTCAGCTTGTACTCCTCTCGGAACTGCTCCCCCAGCAGCACGAGGTCCCGCGTGGCGTCGTGCAGGGGGATGTCGCTCAGGTACAGCCCTCGCCGGGTCAGGTCGTCCAGGTTCATGACACTGTCACAGGGAGAAGGAGGCACTGTCAGTCCCCAGGGTCCCCACGGTAACACTGCCCTGGCTCCTGTCCAGGAGTCTAATCCCGCCGCCTGCCATTCAGCAGGTCAGGCGGAAGAAAATTTGGAGAAAAGCGAGAGGAATGTGCTTCATTCTTCTCAATATTTAAACATGTCAAAAGAGCAGTGAACTTGACATGCAGTTTTGCCAAATGGCACTTTCTAACGCCATCAGCCTAAATTAAAAGATAATGTGAAAAACTGCCCTACGAAACCCGCTCGGGTTTTGAACACAAGTCTGTTACTTATTATTGCCACAGTTTTCCCTCATTATGAAGAGATGAAGAAAACGTTATCTTTCCTCTCTTTAACAAGGATAACAGTGTTTCTTCTGAGAAGCTAGTTCATTGTTGCCTTAGGGGTTCTATGACGTAACTAGGTATCTTCTCTTTCACAGACAATGATGAAAGGTTTACAACCTGATTTATGACCCATCTTCAACATGACTTCTCTGTACTCATGACTTTCTAACATGCACTTTCTATTCTACTCTTATTTCTGGCTCTAATTTCTTCTACTACTCTTATTTTCTTTGACAAATTTTCTCATTTATTTGAAACAGTATTTGCTCTTGCTGAATTTGATGCATCTTCGTAACTTAAGTCATTCTTAGAACAACGTGATATTTATTGATTCGGTGAAGATCTACCAGTAAAAAGTTGACTTTTAAAAAAATTTAGTATTTGGTTAAAATGTCTGAAGGGTACATTCTTGGTTTGAATTCTTTAAATGCAAAGTAATTATTTCTAGTTGTGCATAATAACTTCTCTAAAATGACATAACTGTGTTGAGACTTTACTAAAGAAATTGGGATTAATAAAATGTTTCCCTGCGATATATTCTCAGCAGAAATGTCCATAAATCAAAGCAAAAATTAGCATGCTAATAAAGAAAAATAAAATGATCAGTTTACTATTGACACACACCCTTCAGGAAAGAGGCCAGATCATCCACCAAATGGTTTACAAGACCTGCCAGTGAGCAGAGGAAAAATGACTATAACTGTAAAATGAAAATGAAGGGTTAAAATGCTCATACTGAGTGAGAAAACTTAATTTATGTCTCATTGTTCTCAAAACATATTTATTATTATTTTAATGAGCTATTTTTTTTCCTGTTTTTTTCTTAACATCTTTATGGGAATATAATTGTTTTACAATGGTGTGTTAGTTTCTGCTGTATAACAAAGGGAATCAGTTATATGTATACTTATATCCCCATATCCCCTCCCTCTTACATCTCCCTCCCACCCTCTCTACCCCACCCCTCTATGTAGACCTCTAGGTGGTCACAAAGCACCGAGCTGATCTCCCTGTGCTATGTGGCTGCTTCCCACTAGCTATCTATTTTACATTTGGTAGTGTATGTATGTCCATGCCACTCTCTCACTTCATCCCAGCTTACCTTCCCCCTCCCTGTGTCCTCAAGTCCATTCTCTACATCTGCGTCTTTATTCCTGTCCTGCCCCTGGGTTCTTCAGAACCATTTTGTTTTTTTTTTAGATTCCATATATATGTGTTTTCATACGGTATTTGTTTTTCTCTTTCTGACTTCACTCTGTATGACAGACTCTAGGTCCATCCACCTCACTACAAATAACTCAATTTCATTTCTTTTTATGGCTGAGTAATATTCCATTGTATGTACGTGCCACATCTTCTTTATCCATCTGTTTGTTGATGGACATTTAAGTTGCTTCCATGTCCTGGCTATTGTAAATAGAGCTGCAATGAACACTGTTGTACATGACTCTTGGAATTATGGTTTTCTCAGGGTATATGCCCAGCAGTGGAATTGCTGGGTCATATGGTAGTTCTATTTTTAGTTTCTTAAGGAACCTCAATACTGTTCTCCATAGTGGCTGTATCAATTTACACTCCCACTAACAGTGCAGGAGGGTTCCCTTTTCTCCATACCCTCTCCAGCATTTGTTTGTACATTTTTTGATGATGGCCATTCTGACTGGTGTGAGGTTATATACCTCATTGTAGTTTTGATTTGCATTTCTCTAATGATTAGTGATGTTGAGCATCCTCTCATGTGTTTGTTGGCGATCTGTATCTTCTTTAGAGAAATGTCTATTTAGGTCTCTGCCCATTTTTGGATTGGGTTGTTTGTTTTTTTGATATTGAGCTGCATGAGCTGCTTGTAAATTTTGGAGGTTAATCCCTTGTCAGTTGCTTCGTTTGCAAATATTTTCTCCCATTCTGAGGGGCTGTCTTCTAGTCTTGTTTATGGTTTCCTTTGCTATGCAAATGCTTTTAAGTTTCATTAGGTCCCATTTGTTTATTTTTGCCTCCATTTCCATTTCTCTAGGATCAAAAAGGATCTTGCTGTGATTTATGTCATAGAGTGTTCTGCATATGTTTTCCTCTCAGAGTTTTATACTGTCTGGTCCTACATTTAGGTCTCTAATCCATTTGGAGTTTACTTTTGTGTATGGTGTTAGGAAGTGTTCTCATTTCATTCTTTTACATGTAGCTGTCCAGGTTTCCCAGCACCACTTATTGAAGAGGCTATTTTTTCTCCACTGTATACTCCTGCCCCCTTTATCAATGATAAGGTGACCATATGTGCGTGGGTTTATCTCTGGGCTTTCTATCTTGTTCCATTGATCTATATTTCTGTTTTTGTGCCAGTAACTGTTTTCCTCTTGGGGTTATTTATTTTGTAAGTAAAACTGCTTTCAGTTGATCTCATTTCGTGTGAGTACTGGTTTCTCTATACACATGAGCAGGTCCCATATGACAACGGGTGAGTGTGTCACTATGTAGCCAATTTCTACATATGGTGATTAGCAAGTAGACTCTAAATTTCCTGCTTCTATTTCCAAAGAAACCTTTCTCTCCATGAGTAGAAACTGTCCTTATTGAGAAGCTGTCATTCTACTGATGCTCAACTTGGAAAGAGGCAGAAGGAAGAACACTTATTTATAGCAGTTGAAGATATATAGTTAGATCAATGGAGTTTATTAATAAAAAATATAAAGAGTTTATATTCCCTAATTTTGTCTCTTTTATTTTCGTAATATATATTCTCAGGGGAAAAACCTATAATTAGTCTTATAGAGTCTTTAATACCATATTAATAATTTCCAAGGAAGGTGTTACAAAATTCATTTGATTTTTCAGAAATTTTAAGACAGTATCTTTAAATGAAAAGTGATCAATTGGACTTTAAACTCAATTTTTAATCAACAGCCCACCAAAACATCCTTTCTTGAGTGTTACTAAATAATGTGCATACATTTTGCCTGCACAAAGTTATAAATACACAAAATATCACCTAACAACAAGTTCTATAGTTATCTATGTCTCCTGCTCTCAAGTAAATTTATATATGTGTTTCTTATTCTGAATTCCCACGCATCTTCTAGTAGAATGCTTGTCGCGATGGGAAAATACCAACCTACAGTTTTACTTCCCTCTAATGTTTATTATATCTATTTTTTAAATTAATTAATTAATTAATTTGTTTTTGGCTGCGTTGGGTCTTCGTTGCTGTGCGTGGGCTTTCTCTAGTTGTGGTGAGCAGGGGCTGCTCTTCGTTGCAGTGCGCGGGCTTCTCATTGCGGTGGCTTCTCTTGTTGTGGAGCATGGGCTCTAGGCGCGTGGACTTCAGTAGTTGTGGCATGTGGGCTCAGTAGCTGTGGCTCACAGGCTCTAGAGCACAGGCTCAGCAGTAGTGGCTCACGTGCTTAGCTGCTCTGCGGCATGTGGGATCTTCCCGGACCAGGGCTCGAACCCATGTCCCCTGCATTGGCAGGCAGATTCTTAACCACTGCGCCACCAGGGAAGTCCTGATGTTTATTATAAATAACGTTATTTACATAAATGTCAACTTAAAACTATATTTTGAATAGTATATCTCAGTTAAAGTAGTGAAATAGTTTTAATATAAAATAGCTTACATCCAGAAATCATTAGAAAAGTAATTTCTTGGTGCCAAATATAACCATGTATTTCTGCCATCGCATTACATGCTTTATAGGTTTGCTTATGGACATATGATGTGTCTTTGGAAGGTACAAAGCTACAGAGTTAGCTACCTTCAGATTAGGTATCCCCTGATCTAATGGCATAAACACTCAGCAAATTGACTAAGATACGGCAAACAAAACAGAAGACATGACTGCTTCCGAGTTTATTGCAAATGTTCAATGAAGTTATCCTTGTTATAGAGAGGCGTATAAGAAGAGTTGTGAAGTCTAAGCATACTTTGTAGAAACAACTGAATAGAAAGATATTGGACTCCTTCATTAGCGTCAGATGGGTACTTCTATCTATTATAATTCACCTCGAAGTGATTACCTTGGTGAGCACAGGAAAAGTATGCTGTCTGCTTCAGGTAAGTAGATCATCTGGCCCTTGAGCCGTAAGCAGCTGATCTCAGTGCCCGTCAGTTCATCCTCACACTCTGATTTCTCTACATCCAACAACCCTTCCTGGAAAAGGCAAGACACAACCGTCCACTCATGCCTTTGTCTCTACCTAACGACTCAGCCGAGAAGGACACAGAGACCTCATTCCCACCAAACCGTAAGGGAGGACATCGGCCCAGGTAGAACAGGAGAGGCGTTTCACCAGAGTCCGCCAGGTAACAAGCAGACAGCCTTACATCACTGCAGAAAAGCCAACTGACTGTTTCCTTCGAACCCAGAAAGACAGTAGCTGTGCTACTTTCACATCTTTATGGAAAGCTGCAGTGAGTCTTATTTCTGATTTTCCACCATGGCCACAGCACGTAATCCCAGGCTCTAGCAAAGACCAGACCCAGTGTCCCCGTGCCCACCCCTACATGCACAGAGCAGCTGGAAGCAGCTGCTTCCAAATACAGGATGTAGGTGCGGGGAAGACCTTTGTAGGTGGAGGGTGGAAGGGAGGATGAGCTTTGTCCTCTGGAACACTCTGGCTACACCAGCCCCAAGAACAGAAACTACGAGATCTGGGTACCACTAACTATGAACTGGATGAAAATGTTATCACTTGTATTTCCCCACAAAAATGCCCTGAAGAATAACAGACAATTCAGGGAACAACAAACCAGCGGCTTTGGGTGAAGTTTAAAAAATCTTTATTAGTTCCCCAGATTTCTAAAATAGGAGTCTGTAGCTGTATATTGAGTAAAAGGTGTTGGTTTCATGGTGTGCACCCGGGCAGCCTGGGCGAGGCCTTCTCCAAACTCTCACGCGTTTATTCTAACCAGAGGAGAGGGTCCCACTTCCCTACGGGTAACCCCCAAATCAGCACCGTTGCCTTTGAAATGGGACTCCCTTTGGGCTCTGGTGTTTCTCTCTCTACACCTTCTGCATCTCACAGAATGTTTTTGCAGCTAATTATCCCTGTGGAACACTTCTAATCTGTAACAGACCTTACTTCCTCACATGTACTGAAATAATATCTCAATTACCTTGCTTCTCAATACGAAGACCGTATTGATGTGTGAGAGGATCCCATGGAAACTGATGTCAATATGAGGACGGACCAGGGAGAAGACAGACAGGAGGCTGCAGGTCCCAGGCTGGAGCTAAAATGCAGATGAAAAGAAAAGGATACTTAGTCAATAATTCTTATGACCTGATAGTAGTTATTAGATCAGACCAGCTCAACAGCACTTAAACATAGAAAATCGTAATTATTTTGTAGGAAAGTGACCTCAACTGTGGACTCACACCATCATCTAAGCAGCTTGGCAACTAAAGGAACGTCCAGTAGTTGCCTGAACATGAAACCTAACGTGCAATCAGGGGACGAATATTCAAATATGAGCTTTTATCTAAACAAGAGGAGAATTTTTGGAGAAAAGAATGGAACTTAGCTTTTAAATTGTAGCATGAGGTGTTAGATGTCCGCGGCCTAAAATGAAATTTAAATAGCAAAACCACCGACGACACTCATAGTTTATCGGGAGACGGCTAATTACCAATAAAAGGGAAAGTGGGTGACTGCTTACACTAAGTGTAGCCTCACAGTACAACAAGGGGAAAGCAGGCCAAGTGGGACGTGACACGGTCAAGGTCATCAATGGAGGAGAGGCAGAGGCAGCGTAACAGCCCGGTCCACACATGGTTCTGCCTCCAGATTTACGGGTTCATGCCAGACCCCATGGGAGTTCATCCTGAATTAAGAGTCCTTAATTACAGGCAAAAAGTATCTCTAGACACACGTCATGTGCAATTCCAAAAGTCAGAAACGGAGAGAAAAGAAAAAGTAGGAAGAGAGGACTTGACAACAGGTCTGAATAAGAAGATAATATAACAATACAAGTCAAACGTACATTCCTGGCATCACCCAACTGCTGTCCTTTGATGCTTTTTCTACTAAACCCCACGGTAACCTCTATCGCTTTCCTCTTTGGTGTATTTTAAATTCCTTCCTTTTCCCTGCAAATGTCAGTGGTTGATTTTGAAAGTTATTTTCAGACAGTAGATATTCAGTGACTGTTTGCTCCATGTTGAATAAATTAAGTGAAAACTGATTGTTACTGGAAAGTTACTCACTTCCTCATTAAAACAAGTACACTATTCCCACAGAATTCTCCCACTGCCCTTGTGATTAAAACCGAAAAAAATAAGTAGCTGTCCCAGGCAAAGCTGCAGTATGCTGAAACATACTTAGTGTGTCGTTACGGAACTTCTGTGACGTACAGTGTGCTCCACGTTACCTGATACATAAGCAAAGGGTTAAAGGTATGAATGGTCACCTGTAATGACAGTGTCTTTGTGGCCTTTTGTCTCAGGCCCCAAGGGAGTGTGATGTACTCTTACCTGGGGAAGGACTCTGTAGATGGCATTGCCACACTGAGTGACCACGAGATCCCGGTTGAATATGATGTGAAAGGGAAAAGCTTTGCAGAAGGTATATGGGCTGATGCGTGATTCCTGGGTACCATTTTCTTCAAATCTGTCAAGATCTTCATAAAAATCCTCTTCTTTTGACTCTTTTTCTTCAATCAAAAATTGAGTATGATCACATTCTTCGTTTCTTTGCTGAATAACCTGGATGCCAAAAGGGGAAATGGTGTTAACTGTCTGCATTTAGTTACAATACCTAAGAAACTGGTGATGAGAACTTCACTTAGCAGGCTAATTTTAAAAATTCAGTATATGTAAACACTATACACGCCTAACATAGAAAGCTACTGCTGGACATTGATTTATGAAATCTGAAGACTAAGTAAATTCACAGAAAGATAGCACATCTGGTACGAGTACCCTAGTGGTCCATGCAGCCTCTTTGGTAGAATTTGGGGGAAAGCACCCCCTTGTCCTGGTGGGCTCAGCACCCCTCAGCCAGGCACACGTACAGCAGACGCCCTACACATCATACAGAGTGGTATGTTTAATATGATCAAAAATGACACGCACAAACAGGGAAATGAAACGACAGAAATACGTATTTAATATGCCATGTCATTTTTTTAATCCATCGATCTGCAAGTATATAAAAATTACAGTACCAAATGAGGTAGGATACAGAAGAAGAGTCATTTCACATGCCACTAATGGGGGTATTTTGACTAATCTTTCTGAAGAACAGATCGACAAAATGCATAAAAATCCCCCCTCCCCAAATTACCTTTTTTGATTTAATTCCAAATCTAGGACTTTATGGGAGTAATCATGATCACGAGCGAAGCTCTCTAAAGAATAACTACGTTTCTAAATATTATTCACAGGCAAACAAATGATTAAGCTTTAAAAAAGATTTTTCCTTTCGAGTTTAAGAAACTTCAACCAACACATCCTCTTATAAAGGGAAAAAAACATATCTCAAATTGCGGCCAGATCAAAATGGGAAACAGCTGAATGAATATTTCTTCAGTTGCAGCTAAATGAAGGCAAAACATTGCTCTTTTTCACTTTTTTCCTTAGTTCACTGCAGCCAACTCTGACACTTAAGAACAAATCTCAATCAATATGGACGTTATTGTATATGTTTTCCCAAATGTAGTTTCACGGTGAGATCAGGATATTACTACTAAACCTGTCACACTAACCTACTACACTGCTGAAAGATTAGCATTCTTACTTATGATTGGAAAATTCTGCCCCACGAAGATTAATTTCCCTAAAGTCTCACAAAGAAAACAAAACAATCTTAAAATTTGGATGTTCTGCTGTGTTTCCATTTCAGCTAGAAGAACTGACTTATATGCAACCGAAATTTACTAATGAATCCCTCAATTACACCCTTTGCCTTGGTTAAATCAGTGAAATGAACAGCTTTTCTGATCATGTTTTTAACCTCTCCTTCGCATATCACCTTCATGACATGGTCTAATATTCCTGAAGTAGTTAAAGTGTCTGGTAGCTCTGGACCTATTAAACTTAGGGATTCAACATAAGAATACCTCAGGAAATTAAAACAGTGCCTTTGAAAAACATTAAATATACCAAATATAATTACCAAATGCAAATATTTCAGACATCTATATTGGAATACTTGAATAAATGAAGGTCACAAGACAACCCACACTGTGTAAGTGGGATGCATAAAGTGAACCCCATAATTATACAGAGCGCTACTGCTGTCAACCTCCCATACCAAAGGCTCTAATAACCATGGCAACTGCGGTTTCCAAGGGTGCCCAGTTTATGCTGCTTTCCTGAAGTTTCTATGCCCTTACTTCTTGCTCAGCATGGCTACGTAATGAACAAACCAAGAGCAGACCCAGTGTTTACAATCCCCGTGATACAGGCTCATGTACTATAAGTGAAGTGTTAGTTCGGTGTCAGGATCCAGAGCTGGAAATGAAAGGCGTATACAATTTTAATTGAATTCCAGTGAGATTCCTAATCACGGGTGAATTTCAATCCTTGACCCAAGTTTTTAAATGTCTCTGGATCTGATAATGTTACGCTATCCATACTCCCACTTTCTAGTTGTAGAGAAACTAAGGATGCACCTGGGGATCACGTAAAAAATGACACCAACTCTTGAAAGTAAAAACACCCGTGAAATCTCATGTGACATTACTAGATTAAATATACGGCATACTTTTCTAAATTAATCAATTTAAATGTTACAATTTCTATTTGTGTAATACTGTACTTAAAGTGTGGGCTTCCCACACATGTTAGAATGTAACTATAGATCTAAGAAAGCACTGCCTATTAGATTTTCCATAAAGAAAGCAAACCGAAATAGGGTACCCTCGGCCCACTTTTCTCAAACCTAGGGCCACTGAAGAATGTCTCTTGGGGCTGAGCACACAAAACACAGCTCCCTGGGAGCGACTCTGGATTAGAAATAAGGAAAAATGATGGCTCCCTGGGAGCGACTCTGGAATAGAAATAAGGAAAAATGATGGCTCCCTTCATTGCACAGCTATTGTATCAATACCTTGAAATGATCACTCAAAACTGACAGTGTGAATTATCAACAGCAACGCATTTTTTAAAGTCTGAGACCAGTTTCTTTTACCAAGTGATCTAATTTAAAAAAAAAAAAAAAACAAAGGTTTTAGCCCACAAAAATGAAATATTCAAACCACATTTCAGGGACAGACCAAAAAATCCACACACACACACAAACCCAGTAAAATAATACTTCATCTCATATTATTTTAGAATATGTCCATGTTACAGGGTTTTTTTTTGTATTCTGAAGGCCACAGCTCAGCCAGACAAAGGTCCTCCTGCTTCCCAGCTAGTGTGAGCTCACAGGAAATGCAAATTAAATTTCCCGTTGCCTTGAGCAATATATATAATTAGAAAGAAAAATCTGTTCCCACAAGGAAAAACTACCCTGTGTATGCATTCCAAGCCAAATATAGAAGACTGCCAGTGTTACGGCTGGTACTACCCCTGCTGAGCGCCAGTAGCAGCGCTGACCAGGGGCACGTTCAGAGCACCTTTCTAACACCCCGCATGTCACGTGTGCCCAGAAGAGCCCCAGGTACTGACCATTACCTTCATGTCTATTTCAGTGTCGTGGATCTGCTGAGCTACCGTCTTAATGATCCCGATGACAATGTCCTGCAGGCCTTCCCTCTCTGAGTAGTAGTGCAGGATAAGCCCTTTGCCCTTCTCTGCATCGGTGCACCTAAAGGAAGGTGCCCGCATACCCGGGTAGATGGTAGCAAGGTGGTCGTGCAGGGCATCGAGGTTCTGCAAGGAAGAGGACAGAGTGATGAGTAGGTCCTGCTCCCATGCGGCAGCTGCCCTCGGGAGAGAAGGCTGAGGAAGCAGACTCAGGTCTGAGCTCATGTGCCCACGGGCCGTGCGAACTTGCACAGGGCACAGCCTTCCCTGCTGCATCCAGATGTCGGTAAGGCAAGAACCACGGAGAACTTGAAACTAAGGTGATGAAATTAAGAACATCTGTGTGAATGGATAAAGAAGATGTGGTGTACACACACACACACACACACACACGTCACGTATATATATATGATGGAATACTACTCAGACATAAAAGAGCATGAAATAATGCCATTTGCAGCAACATGGATGGACCTAGAGATGATCACACAAAATGAAGTACATCAAAGACAAATACCATATGACATCACTTATATGTGGAATTTAAAATATGACACAAAAGAACGTATCTATGAAAGAGAAACAGGCTTACAGACATGAAGAACAGACTTGTGGTTGCCAAGGCGGGGCGGGGGGGGGAATGCACTGGGAGTTCGGGGTCAGCAGATGCAAACTACTGTGTATAGGACAGATAAACAACAAGGTCCTACTGTAGAGCACAGGGAACTGTATTCAATATCCTGTAATAGCCATAGTGGAAAAGAATATGAGGACTTCCCTGGTGGCGCAGTGGTTAAGAATCCGCCTGCCACTGCAGGGGACACGGGTTGGAGCCCTGGTCCAGGAAGATCCCACATGCCACGGAGCAACTAGGCCCGTGTGCCACAACTACTGAAGCCTGCGTGCCTAGAGCCCGTGCTCTGAAACAAGAGAAGCCACCGCAATGAGAAGCCCGTGAACCGCAACGAAGAGCAGCCCCCGCTCGCCGCAACCAGAGAAAGCCCGCATGCAGCAATGAAGACCCAACGCAGCCAAAAATAAACAAAATTTAAATAAATAAATAATAAACCTTTGCATTAAAAAAAGAATATGAAAAAGAATGTGTATATATATGATAACTGAATCACTTTGCTGTACAGCAGAAATTTAATTTCCATAAATTAAATTTAAACTTAATTTAAATTTAATTTATTTCCATAAATTAAAAAAAAAGAAAAACATCTGTGACTGCTACCAGTGGAAATATTTTAAAGAAGGTAAACAAACAAGGGGGTGTAAAACGGATACCTGAAGCAGAAAAAAGAAACACAGTTATGAGCTAAGACAAAGGTATGCATATTTACAAGAGTCTGGGGCAGTTGTATATTTGTTATGATAACCAGCATGGAATGCCCAAAGTGATCACGTGTTACACTTTGTTTCCACTACAATCCTAAAACTTGACTATTAATTCAAAAACTACACCAGAGTTATAAGCATATGAAAATATAAGCATACTCTTTGTGAAATAATATTTTAGTAATTAAAATTTTTTTAGAAATTATATCAGTATAATTTCTTCACGTTCATTTATAGTCTCCAAGCAAGGTACAGCCTCATAGCTAACCTGTGAAATTGAACCTTTTGGAACTGAAGTCTTGGAAAACTAATAAATTTGCAAATAAATATTTTCTGTTCTGATAGCCTTGTGATTAATTTTTTTTGATTCATTTAGAATGTACCAAATTCCCCACTTTCCTGTATTACTCTCTAATATTAAAAAAAAAAAGTTTGTTTAAAGATCACCAGAAGAAATGGTACAAGCTATACTCCTGACTGGGTGCAACATGGCTTTCCAACACTTAATTCGTAATGCGTGTTGTGTGTGCATGTGTTGCACAAATATAGGAACGCACACACATAGCAGAGCATGGTACAGGAGTTAAGAGCAAGGTGGCTTTAGAAGGAGTAAAGACGGAGACGTAGAGAACGGACTTGAAGACACGGCGGGTATGGGGAAGCTTGGACCAAGTGAGAGAGTGGCATGGACATATATACACTACCAAATGTAAACTAGAAGCTAGGGGGAGCAGCCTTACAGCACAGGGAGATCAGCTCGGTGCTTTGTGACCACCTAGAGGGGTGGGATTGGGAGGGTGGGAGGGAGGAAGACGTAAGAGGGAGGAGATATGGGGATATACGTATACGTATAGCTGATTCGCTTTGTTATACAGCAGAAACTAACACACCATTGTAAAGCAGTTATACTCCAATAAAGATGTTTTTAGAAAACCCAAATATAAAATTAATCACTTATTATAAAAAAAAATCAAGCTGACTTTGGGAATTTGCCGGTGGTCCAGTGGTTAGTGGTTAGGACTCTGTGCTTTCACTGCTGAGGGTCCAGGTTAGATCCCTGGTTGGGGAACCAAGATCCCGCAAGCTGAATGGTGTGGCCAAAAAAAAAGAAAAATGAAAAAAAATTCAACTATTTAAAAAATAACTAAATAATAATAATAAAAATAATCAAGCAGACTTGGATTTAAATCATGACACTGTCATTTCATGATAATGTAGCCAACCTACCCAACCTTTCTAAGGCTTGATTTCTTCTGATAAAATGGAAATAACTAAAGTGATGTATACAAAGCATGAGCCCGCCCCAGATGTAGTAGGCAAAATAATGGTGTCCCCAAGATCCCAGACCTCGTCCCTTTGAACACGTTACCTCACGTGGCAAGAGAGATTTTGCAAATGGCACTAAGGTTATGGACCTTGCTTGGGAAGATTATGGTTGGGCCCCAGCCTAACCCCATGAGCGACTGAGTCCTTAGGTGCCAAGAACCTTTCCTGGTTGCAGGGAGGGATGTGGGAACTGAGGAGGAAACAGGGTCTGAGGAACAGGACACCGTATGCAGGGCCTGGGGAGAAAGCCCCCCCCCCCACCGCCCCCTTATGGCCGGTAAGGAAACTGGTCCACAGCCCTACGTCTGGCCCCGGGGGCTGAATTCTGCCTACACCCGAACGAGCGAGGAAATCTTCCCCATCCCCCATCCCCGTCCGCAGCCCTGCTGGCCCCTGACCATGGTCCAGGGAGACCCCTATGGCCTCCCAACCTACGCAAATGCAGGATAATAATGTGTGTTGTTTTAAGCACTTACGGTTGTGGGCATTTGTCATGGTAGCAGTAAAAAAGCTAATTCACCAAATAGGAACCTGTCAATAACTGGTGATTATTACTAAAGAGAATGGGAAAAGCAAAACGATCTCAGGATGCCCTGAGCCTCAAGGAGCACATCTGAAAAGGAGGTGTGGAAAGGGGCCAAAACGGAAGGACGGTTCTCGTTCCAGATGTCTCAGAGAGGCCAGTTTAGGGAAACAAGGATCCAGTAAGACGTCAGTTAGGACGCGGCACGAGTATGGCAGGAGGTGGCTCCCTGAGGGCACGTGCGGCCCTGCGTCGCCAAACACTGATCCGTGCGCTGTCTGTGCGGCGTATAAAGCATGTGCGCTGCGTGTGAGTCACGCAGGTTGTGCGCTGCAGCCGGGGGCGGGGGGCAGGGCCGGCCCAGATCTGCACCACACGGGCCCGGACTGTAAGCGGTTCATGGTTTAGATCACAAACCAATGTGCAGAGTGGCTTTGGGTGCCTACGAGGGTTAGGGTTAGACTAAAGGACGCGGTCCAAAGACGCAGAGTGCAGGTAAGAGCTGAGGTCACGAAGGCTGACATTCTGATTGGGATACCTGGCTCAAGTCCCCTCAACGGGTGGAGCTGGCTTCTTTTTGAAATGCCTTCAGGCCTAGGGCTAAAATTTGGTTTTCTGCCCCCCAGTTCCACCTGTTATAATCAAGTCAGGCCAGTTCTTAACTCAAATACCAATTGGTCATGATTGCTCCACAGGCTGCCGTTGCCAGGTAAAAGGAACCCAACACGGCAGATGCTAAGGGCGGACAGTCTACAGAAACCTCGAGCAGCTGAAGGCCTGAGACGACTTCACTTGCTAAGTAACACGGAGGGTTTTCCTATGACGAGGTCTTCCCACGGGAACCCTTTCCTGGGAAGGGAGACACGAAAACTGCCCCTCATAACCCCGCCAGACCCCTTACACGTCTGCTGATGCTGCAAAAACGCTGTCACAGAAAAACTGGTGAGAAAAAAGACCATCAAGAGAGTTTCGTATGTGTTTCCCGCAAAGTCAAAATTCAGCCTGTTGCTGCTAACTTAAGTTTCTGTCCTCGTTCCTAAAATAATTTCCTAACGTAGTCAGGCCCGGGCACTGTGCTGCGGCTCATTTTCAGGAAAATATTTAAAAATGAGCCAAACGGTAACTTGAAATATGTAGGGTTTTTTTCAATTTCTTTTCTATAAAATGTTCACATACAGTACATCTTAAGTCAATATGCCTAGATTACTTTCACACTCACCTGTTTTCATCTTGTGTCATATTATATGAGCACATTTCTACACGCAGGTAAGCAGATGGCAGGAGGCGGTACCGATGGTACCATTCACCTTCTCTGCATCACTGATGCTAAAGAAAGTGAGAGATGGGCCAGGAGTCACACAGGGACATGCACTGCTCCCTAAATGTGGGGACATTTTAATTTAAATAATTCAATTAAATAATGCCATTTTAATTTAGTATTTGCCTTAAAGGTATTGTTAATACTAAAGTATTAATAATAAAATGTTGCTTAAATTTATCAATTCAAAGCAAGAGGGAAATCAAGACACGAGGTCATGTCAATCTTTTAATAAGTCTCTGTGGTAACCAACTCTCCAGGGATTGACTGTTTTGTCGAGTTTGCTATTAATTAGACAACTAAAGTGCTTTCCTGGAGCATAAAAGATTTAACACTACTTAATGTAATATTGATTTTCTTTAGGTAGTATCTAACCATAAAAAGTACTCCTGGGATTTCTTTAGTTACAGTTTCCCTTACTGGGTCTTACTCTCTCAAAATTGAAGTGATTACCACTGCCTGTCTATTATGAGAAATGGAATTCATGATTATATATTAAATTATTTTCAACTGAGTACATCTGTACTGCTAAAAATGTACTTTCTTCACAGACTATAATTGTTTGCAGGAACCTCAAAGGCCACAACGAAGATACTCAAAATAGCCAAGAGAAAAACCTTGTCTGTCTACATTTTATAACACCATCTATACAAAGCTAATTATTCATCCACATGGTTGTAGCAATATATTTTGGAAAACGAGTTTCAATTAAAACTGGTTTTGTTTTATTTCTAAATATACCCGTGGAGGTGGCTACACAAAGAAAAGAGCTGAATGGCTAGTTACAAAGAAGTACACAAATAAGAGAAAGAAAAAAATATAAATGCATGTATTTCAGCACAAGTAGATTCCCAGGAAACAGTAAAGCAAACCTCAAATACGCTTTCATGTCATTCTCCTTAGCTTTATGACGCTAGGAAACAGGAAAGGAACAGAGAGCAGGTTCATTCATCTACTTTGCCTCAAGATGCAAAAGGTTGGTCTGAGGTTTCCATTTCATTTCTCTGAATGTCCTGGTATCATTTTACTGCTTTCTCTACAAGCAAGATGAATGTACTGTTTCTCAGGAATTCTGCTACTTCTAAGTCCTCCAGCCTTTATCATTTACAGAAGAAAAAACTAGTGCTGGCGTCCTGGGATTTAGTACACCCCACAGATTTAGGACCAAGAGAATTTATTAATCCTTTGAGAAATATTACTTTGAAGTTCCATATTTTTAAAGATCTTGGAATGCTTCAAATTAAATGCAAAATTTCTCTTTGTAATATGCATGGCACAAATAAGCTTATACATACTTACAGAGGCAAAGTTTTCCGGGAATTAACTACCTCATTCCCCTGTTTCCAGGGCATCTAATTAAAAATTCCTAAATGATGCACATAAATGGGTGTAGTAAGACCCTGCCTTGAAAGTGTTGAGAGAGAGAGAGAGAGAGAGATTTTTCAGCATTCAAGAATCCTTATTCTAGGGAGGTCCCTGGCGGCCTGGTAGTTAGGATTCCGGGCTTTCACTGCCGTGGCCTGGGTTCAATCTGTGGTCGGGGAGCTGAGACCCCGCAAACACAGAGCCAGAGTAGCATGGCCAAAAAAATCAATTAACTAATTAAAAGAAAAAAAGAGTCCTTATTCTAGGGGATGGGGAGAAGGGAGCTGTCTGTGTTACTTGAGAGCATTACTGCAGTCTAGAGCTGGAAAGAATCTTAAAACTCAGTCACTGCAAACCTCCCTGTTTTTAAGGAAAGAGGATGAGGGACAGCATTTCCTTTCTTTCTATTCCTCACACTTCTGAAAAGCAAGACCAATATTTATTTGTGAGAGTCGTGCAATTTGAAAAGCATTTTAAGTTTCAGAAGAAAGATGTTATGTTAGAATCTGAATGTGAAAAACGGAAACGTGCAAGACGCAGATGAAGTGGGAAAGTCACCCCTACATACCGGGAAGCGGTAGGTCCGGAAGTGGAAAAGTCACCCCTACATACCGGGAAGCGGCAGGTCCGGGCGTGAGTAGCGGAAAAGTCACCCCTACATACCGGGAAGCGGCAGGTCCGGACGTGAGTAGCAGAAAAGTCACCCCTACATACCGGGAAGCGGCAGGTCCGGGCGTGAGTAGCACGAGCTCACAGCAAGTAAGGGGCAACGTTTAATGATACTTTTCTGCCTTTTCTACTTAAAGCTGCTCCTTGAGAAACAGCCTTCCAACCGAAAAGCTACAGGGAATCTTTTTTAAAAGAAATAATGTAATGCCTTATTTAAAAAGAAATTGTACCAGAGTCACTAAAAATATTTAAATGGTGATATTTTTAAAACTACTTATAGTTATCATTACCATCCTCTCAAGAGAAAATTTAATTAAAAAAAAAAGGCAAAGTCATAGAATTACGTGTGTAAGCTATTTCACTTATTATAATACTGCCTTTAAATTCATGTTTAAAAAAATCTCGTTCATATACAACTTCTGACAATCAATACCTTGTAAAATTGTGAAAATATATACGAGTTATTCAAAGAAAAAATTCTTAGAATTCTAAAATATTATCTTCCTTCAAGAGT
The DNA here is from genome assembly GCF_003031525.2 of Neophocaena asiaeorientalis asiaeorientalis. Taxonomy (NCBI): domain Eukaryota; kingdom Metazoa; phylum Chordata; class Mammalia; order Artiodactyla; family Phocoenidae; genus Neophocaena; species Neophocaena asiaeorientalis. Next base: position 4,485,056 of record NW_020173335.1, read on the forward strand.
TCTAGCATGTCAACTTTAAAACTGCAGATGCCAACTAAGGGATGTCACTCCTCGCCTGGTTCTACAAGAATTTAGTCGTTGAGCCCCTGCAGTTGCTGACCTTCAATACACCCAGGAAAGAATTCAGAGTGAAGATCAGGGATGAAAAAAATGTCAGAACAGGCTCTCAGGTAGTTAGGAAATTCTGATGAGCCTGGATTCTTGCATCTTCCACCACTCAGAAGAGCACTACAGCCATTAACTAAGATCCCTGCTCCTGGTGGCCAGCAGACGCCTGGTACCGAGACGTGCGCCTGACTACACATACCCCTTCACCAACACCACATACACACTGACCTGCCCCTTCCATCTGTGCCACGGTTTCTCAGAGTCACCCGAGAGGCTGTGTCCCTGGCTACAGTCCTCAGCAAGACACCAAATCAACTCAACTCATGGCTCTTTCATTGTGCGTTTTTTTTTTTTTTTCAGGTAGACACAGGTTATAGAAATTGGTGTTTGGGACTTTGAGAAAAGCTCTTCTTGAAATTCAAAAGTTAAAAATAAAATGAACGGTGCATTTTTTTCTAAGAAACATTATAAATAATTTAGGGAAATATTAGAATTTCACAGCTGTTCAGGAAAAATCCCATTTCCCGAAATAACACTTTGCACAAACATGTAAGACTTTCAGATCAGCCATCAACCCCAGATGGCTCCTGGCGGGCTGGCCAAATTACAGTGTAGTCTTTTAGAAGCCAAACCCTGGAGCCGACACAGACTGAAGAAGATCCCGTTGCAGGCTGAACAAAGGCCCTGGCAGAAGACTCTTAGGTCTATGAACCGGGAAAGTAAGTGAAAACGCCACCAAACCCAAAGTAGTGGGAGAAGCCAGCGTTTCCAGTGAACGATGACAGAATATTTGTTTGCTTATTCCACTGAGATTCCTATGCATATTTAAGCAGGCTCACAATTTAAATCCTGACTGGTCTCTAAGATTGCAAATTGCTCCTTTATTTTTCAATAGTCAGCTTCCCACGCTCATTTAGGTTTCATTTTACCTCTGTAAAATTATTGGGGAAGTAAAAAATATATAACATAATAAATAACAAGACACCACCGGAAATGAATCAGTAGCCCTGCTGTGTGGACTGACTTGGGTTACAGACCCAGAGGTCGTATACCATCTCATCTCTTCAAACATGGACAACTCAAAGCTCTATTCATCCATCCGTAAATACGGGTACACATGTACACACACACTAACAGACACAAAACATAAAAGGAAAAACAACACACAGAGTGCTGTCCCAATTATCCACCGCTGCGTATCAAAGCACCCCAAACTTATTGGCTTAACACGCTAATATTATTTCTCATGGTTTTGTGGGCTGTCTGGACTCAGGTGGGAAGTCCTCGGGTTGGAGTGAGACAGAGGCTGGGACGGACTCAGCGTAACAGCTGAGAGCGCAGCCAGCAGCGCTGTCCGAGGGCCTGCACAGGCCCCTCCTGTGGCTTGGGCGTCTCGTGTCACGGGCTGGGTTCCTACAGGGAACCTCCCAAGAGCAAATGCTCCCAGATACTCAGATGGGAGCTTCAAGAGTTCTTATGAACTAGCCTAGGAAGTAAGTATCAGAATGTTACTTCTGCCATATTCTACTGGCCAAATAATCACTAAAGCCAACCCAGACCCATGGGAAGGGGACTCCACCCTCTCATGGGGGAGAGGCACAACCACACTGCAGGAGAGCATGTGAGATGGGAGACAGTAGTGTGGCTGGTTGGGGAAGAGACAATCTGCAGCAACGCAACAGGGCATCAGAAAGTAAAGGGGAGCGTGGCTCAGGCTGGGAATACCATCATCGGACTGGACATTCCTTACCAGCTGTGTGTTTTACGGAGCTTTCAAATCCCATCTGTTCTCTGCATTCTTTTAATCAATACACTAGAAGCTTCCGATAGAAATTTACTACAGCAGCAGCATGAAACCACACTTTATTCCTAAGTTGAGAATAAGGAAGTGGCAGAATAGAGAAAAGGTTCTTGCTGAAATATAGTCTTACCTTTAAGACAATAAATCCAGATAAAATGTGTAAAATCCAAAAATCTAAATCAAAATGTCTTCCTATTCTTGTTTATCTCTTTTTTTTCTTCTCTATTATTTTATTTTATTTTATTGGCCACACCACATGTGGGATCTTAGTTCCCTGACCAGGGATCGAACCCCCTGTACCCCCGGCATTGGGAGCACAGAGTCTTAACCACTGGACCGCCAGGGAAGTCCCTTGTTTAACTGTTTTTCATAAATCATGTTTTCGGTTGCTAAATCAGCAAAAGGATAATAATTAATTGCAAGGACTATCTACTTTTATCAATAGTCCACAAACTGATGGTTTCATAGGACATTTAACAAAAATCAATTCCAAATTGTGTGATGTCTTTGGAAGAATAATGTTTCTAAAAAGTTTCCTCTAAAACCTGTATTTTATTACATTATCCATTTAAGATGTGTAGCTCTTTCTGTGAAAGTCTTGAGGTAGACTAAAAATAGGCATGATGTAAAAATTCTTAAAATGACTTTGAAAATGCAAGGGAGAGTGTGTAAGCAGAGCCGGGAATTTGCTATTGGCAGCCAAGCCTTTCAAAGGAGAACTGTCCATTATTCAAGCTGGTAAATTGTTAAAGTTCACTAATCAAAGGAAATGACAAAATCCATGAGAGAAACAAACATTTTTCCGGAACTAAACTACAGATACTATCTATACAGCATCTCCTTGAGTATAAAATGTGCATAAAGGAACAGAGGTGTTATCTGGACAATACAGCCTGGGCCAAATAAAAAGTATACACAAAGAACTCAGAATTAACTAATTCTACCATTTGAAGACTTTTTATTGATTGCCTGTTATATGCTGTGCCTGGTACTCAGAAAACTTAAAAATTATTTCAAGAAAAGCAAAAATATGTATATTTAATAGGGAGTTGCTGTTAATAATGTATCCCACTGAGAGGCCGGGAGAGACACCCCCCAAGGAAGCCCTCCTCAGAAGGATGGGAGTGGACGAAGGAACCCAGCCTGACGCATGGCCAGTGGTCTACCGTGGTACAATCTCAGTAGCTATTTTCTTGTTGCCTGAGAGCCTCAGATGGAAATATTAGGACAAACATTTTAAAAGTTTCAATAGATACAAGTAATGTCACTTGTATGTTAATGAATAAACAGTAATATGCCACGCCCGCATGAAGAAGAAATTGGTCTAGAGTGTGTCTATTTGTCTATATTTCAATCTATAATCAATCTCTAAACAAAGTTATATAGCCTCACTCAAAATGGATTTTTATTATTCTTAATAAAAAATTAATCTTGAGCTATTGGGGTATTTGCTTCCTATTTTTGTATAAACATCAGATATTCATTTTAAAAAATGTTCTTTCATTCCCAGATAAAGTCTGTGATGATACCATCATTAAGAGACTACACATGACCTCTGGCCTCATGGCATTTACATTCCAGCCCCAAACAGGAAATGATCTACGGTGCGAGACCTCCTATGGGTGAGGAAATAGATGTACTGTGAAAACATGAGAAATGTCAGTTCCCTGATTCAAACAGGGTAGAGCCAGGAGAGAGGAGGGGAGCCTTCCTGGAAGAAGTAATTTGACCAGCAGGATGAAGAGGACAGGTCCAGCTGAAAAGGAGCAGGAACAGTGTTGCAGACAAAGGGAAGAGCAGGTGCAAAAGCGCAGAGGACAGAGAGAGCAAGTTTAAAAAAAAAAACAAAAAAACAAAAAACGTTCTGGAAGAAGTCCTGTTTGGCTGGGCTGGGGGAGCGTAAGAGGAGAGATAGACGGGGATGTGAGTAGTTTCAATTATTTTAGTTGCTTTTTACATTTCCAGTGAGCAATTGGGAATCACTGAAGGGTTTAAGCAAGTAACTGATGGGAGGAGGTTTATGTGCATTTCAGAAAAGTCACTAGTTATAGAATGGAGAGGAGCTGGAGGGGTCATGCAGAGAGATGGGGAAACCGATCCGTCACTGTAGATAATGGCAGACTGTCCCACGGAAGGGTAGGGAAATGAAGAAAAGTGGTAGGATTCTGAAAATTCAGTACTTACGACGTAGAGTCTAAGGATTTAGTGACTGTGTAAAGTCAGGTGGTGAAGGACAAAAATAATCTTTTAACGATCCTTAGAATAAGGCCCAGTTTATCTAACTCTTTAAAGTCTACCATGAAGAACGTTTTATTATTTTATGTAATGAAAAACGTCAATTTTTAAATGCAAGCTAGGATCTTAAAACAATTTAAGAAAATCAGTTGCTTTATTTCATAGTCAGTCTTACAGAAAAATGGTCCATTTAATTTGTTTGTAATTAACCTACTCATAACACAAATATCTACTTTTAAGGAAAGCAGTATGTTAATGTAGCCAATTTGCCATTAAGATATTAATTTCAAAACCAGGAAAAAAAAACAATTCAATCAAAAATAGATAATACTGATGAAAACTTTACAGTACTCTAACTTTCCAGTTTCCTCATTGTTCACACTGGCACTGAAAGAAAAAAATAAAATAAAATCGTGTGTAGTTTAAAGGTATATTAACTAAAATGCCTATTGACTTTGAGGAAAACAGACTCAGGACTATTTAAAATAATGCTGCCCAGGGAAAGTAAAAGGCATTAACAGCCATTAAGGCAAGTCACAAATATTAGTCTTCAGGTCATGTTAAATTTTCTAGTGGCCATGTTTAAAAAAGGAAAAAGAGCTGCGTGAAATAAACGTCAATGATACATTTTTATATAACTCAGCATTTCCAGTATTTTACCATTTCACCATGTAATCAACATCAACTAGGTAGGAGCTATTTGCATTCTTTTCGAAGCCTGGTGTGTGTTTTACCCAGAGCACGTTTCACAGGCTGAGCGTTCACGTGGAGACCATCCTGCCGGGCAGGGCAGCTCTAGAACAGGAGAAACCTCCGGAGCTGCCCATCCTCTGCTGTCCCACTACACACCTAGCAGTCGGTCACAATGAGTAAAGGGTAAAAAAAAAAAAAAAAGTAAACCGTTTGTTGACACAGATGTGGCCACTGACAATGTTAAAATTAAGGGAGAGGAACTGCAACTGAAACTTAGCTGAGGTGACGGCAGTCAACAGAAGTATTAAAAATGGAAATGTATTCAAAACCCCCAAATGCCAAAATACTTGTACATCTCAAACTTTAATCCATGTAAAGTAATCCATTTAGATACAACCTGTTAAAGGTTCATTTAAGTATCTCCTGGCAGCTACTTCCTTTGGAAGTGGCAGCTTTTTCGGACACCAGTAGTTTCGTAAATCCATGGCAGGGACCACAAACCAGTTTCCATCTTGATTTAAGGCTGTTTTTAGTTTATAAGAAAAATGTCACTATGTAAACCACCAACATTTTGATTAAACACTACAGTTCTTATTTTGGCTGTTAAATCAATAATGCAGCTGGACTGCAAGTGGTTTACATTCCCCCCAGACTGGGCTCCGGTTCAGCTAGTATTGCACTGACATCATTTTCCAGCAAGACCTGGCTGCTTTCAGCGGCCAGTTTAGAAATACCCTTTACAAACAACCACATAACATTCAATGTTAACACATTTCAAGAAGAGGGTCTCACAAATGCCTGCGCTTAAAATAGGACAGTCAGTCCCAAAATAGTCTCCCACCTAATGTGTCATTTGCTAGTATAATAATAAAAAAAAAAATAAGGTAATTTTAACCAGAAGACAAAGGCCTTTGACGTCATTATTTACCTTTGACTTCACCTGAGACTGCCTTTGGACAGTTTCCTATTTTCCTCTCCAGAGGAGATTCACTAATATGTAACCGGCAGCAATGATTCTCAAATCTGTTTTGGCGGCAGGTGCATTCTCCGAAGCAGCGAGCTTCAGGTAGAACATCACAGATACTGATACACTCTTTAATTACGCTATGCAAACTCGGAGTGCCTTGCAAGCAGAAAGTAAGCCCACGTTATGTACATAAAACCACAGCTCCCAGCACAAAGAACTCTTTTTAAAGAGGCAGCTGCAAAGATCACAACATGCTGAGTCTTTCAGAGACCACTACTTTACAACTTGAGTATTCAGCATCAGTACCAAAAATTAAAGAAAAAATATGAAGGAAAGATGCTAAAATGTATTCAAGACCATCCAATAATTATTATTTTACGGGAATTAGGGAAAGTGTCACTATGATTCCATTTCAGCAGTTAGACACTCATCCAGCTGGCTGAATAAAAGGATTCTAGAGCCTACATTGGAAAATCAAAGCCTCAGAACTTTTAGCTCCAGGACCTCAAACTGCTCACCTGCAGAAATTCTCTGACATTAGATCCCAGCACACGCAGGATTGTGTCATAACCAGATTCTTGACAAAAGACGAAAAACATCTTCCCAAACATTTGGAGGATTTCTCCAGCATTGAGATCTAGTTTGTAGATTTGAGAGGCAACAGAAAGAAAATATATTAGAGATGGAAAATTGTTAGTGGGAGGAATGAAGACAAGTGCATAAAAAAAAATGTTAAATATCCTCAATTTCTGTGCAGAGTGAACAGATCACAGGAAAAACATCTGGCCAGGAAAATGCAATGAAATCTGAGAAGACGGCGTATTGACGTGTTAACAGGGTAAGTTTGTACTTAAAGCAAAGCAGTTTCTCAGCTTGCGTGACAAAATTTTGAGCTTTTTTAAACTTATACTTAAGGTATAACCTACTTTTTCCAAAAACTACAGAAGGATCTTGAAAATCATCAAGAATGCACATGATAATATCGTGGTGCAAAATTATTTTTCTTTATATAAATATCCATATTTAGTAACTCGGTTGCATACAGTATGTACCCTAAGACCCTGTGTTTTTCTTAATATCCAATTATTAATATTTCCTAAAATTTAAAATTTTTTCTTAATATCAATTTTAGTCACTATTTTATCCAACACAGATATGCAACAATTTATTTCACCAATGCCTGCTTGTTCAAAATGTAGGCTTTTCCAATTTTTGATAACGTAAGTAACTCTGAAATGAAAACACCCATAAATCTTAATGTTAATAAATCTAATCATTTCTTTAAGAAAAATTGCTAAAGGATTTGAACGTTTTTTAAAAGATTTTGACTGATGATGCAAAATTATTCTCAGAAAAAACTCTTATCTTACCAACAGATTTTAAATGTGCGCCATTTCCTCTTTAACTCTACCCTTGACTACACTAGATATTTTTTTTAATTGCCAAATTTGTATAAAAACGATTTCACATTTGTGTCAATTTTGATTACCAATAAGGCAAGGTATTTTTCTTCTTATTATTAACAATTTACCATACTTTTTTTTTTGGTAATTCTTGTATCCTGCAAAAGGTATAGCACTTGCTCTTCTAGCTGTATTTGACAAAGACAAAACCCATCCATCTAGTCTATCCAACCTGTAGCCTAGCTGTAAATTAAGTGCCATGAGAATGCGAGACACTACTCTGAGAACATTTTTCCCATGAAGTTTTTTTTTTTGGACTTTGCCTTCCTTGCATGAGTTTTGCCTGATGCAGACCTCAGTTTCTTGTTTCTTTTACCAATACCTAACAAAACCTGTGATTACAAAAGAGATCTGGAGATAATATTTTCTTTATTCTACACTTTTGAAATTACTGTGCTGTTGACATGGCAACATTAAATTATTATCATGTTATTAACTTATTACATTAAGTATCAATACTTTTTTTCCTTCCTCAACACATGGCTTTTTGTGGGGAGGGGCAGAGAGCTCCTCTCTTCTCTAAAGAGTCTGTAAAAAGAGCAGTGGGACTCAGTGTGGCCTGAGGCTAACATTACACGTGACTGTGCCCCAGCGGGGCTGGGCAGCACGCGTCCTGCGCAGCTCACACCGCAACCTTGGGCCACGCATGCCTTTGGACGTCTATGGTGGCTTTAGCCAAAGAAGGAGAGTCACATGTAACTTACTGAGGACTTTGCTTGCGGCAGCAACCAGATCATAAGTTTTAGAATCTTCGTATATTATTCGGACAAGAAACTGCCCTTCTTCATCTAACTGTGCCTCTCTTCTAGAAAACAAAAAGAAGACAGACAAATAAAAGAACAGCTACAATGATCATATAAGAAATGGCTGCATATCTGGAACAGAATTTACTTTTGGCAAATTTGGTTAAATCAGTGACAGGTACCTAAAAGTCTCGTGATTGCAAAGATCTTACTTCACATCCCCCTCCCCAAATTAAAAATGATATATTTAAGTATGTTTTAACAAGGTTAACATTTGTACAGTACTCTAATGCCCAATACCATACCTGATATTAAATATGCTCACGAAATAACTTTTGGTGAAATTAATAGGCAGCAAATATGTGTTGAGTCCCTCTATGTGCCAGGCACAGTTAGAGGCACTAGGGATACAGCCTTTAGTAGGAGAGAGTACCAACCTCTTGAAACAAATGTATTCTAGGAGGGGAGACAGAAGGGCATAAAACTAAGATAGAACTAAGATATACATACATACACACACACACACACACACACACACACACACACACACACACACACACACACACACACACACATATAATAATGGCAAGTAGTTTGGAGAAAAGTAAAGCTGGGCAAGGGGGTAAGGGACTCAAGTACGACAGCTGGGAGCATCAGTGAGAAGCTGGCAATGGAGTCAAATGCGAAGCATCTCTGCAGGGAGCCCTGAGCAGCCTGGGAGCCCCGGACGGGGGAAGAGTAGGTGAGAGCGCTGGCAGGGGCAGCCCAGGGCCTTGGAGGAGGAGCAGAAGCTTCAGTGAGGGGACGGATCCTGGGGCTGCACTGAGCATGGATGGAAGGCATATAGGATGGAGCAAGGTCACAGCAAGGTGACAGCAAGGTCAGAGCAAGGACAAAGACAGAAAGGTCATAGCAAGGTCACAGCAAGGATAGAGCAACATCAGAGCAAGGACAAGGAGAGGACACAGCAAAGGCATAGCAAGGTTATAGCAATGCCACAGCAAGGACAAAGCAAGGTCACAGCAAGGACAAAGAGAGGACACAGCAGGGACAGAGCAATGTCACAGCAAGGTCAGAGCAAAGACAGAGCAAGGCCACAGCAAGGAGACCAGGTTAGAGGCCACCGGGACATTCAGGCGAGAAAGGCCCGTGACCTGAGTCGGGGTGAAAGCAGTGGAGGGAGGGAAGTGGCCCAGATCCCGGTGTACAAGAAGGTTCCACGTGGCTCGCTGATGAAACGGACGCAGGACGTGAGAGAAGGGAAGGACACAAGGATGACACTGAAGTTTTGGCCGGAGCAGCCGGAAGGATATTGCCACCAGAGGCTCAACTGGGACAGACGGCTGGCCGTGGACCAAGGGGTAAGGCCCGGAGCTCTGTATTAAACACGTGAAGTTTGAGGTGCCCGGTGGACAGGTAGCATCGTCCACCACATCCTCAGCGTGTTAAGTGCAGTAACTCAAAATACACGCAGGATTAGTGACAGGAAATCACAGTTGCCAGTTAAATAGTGGTCATGGTTATATATTCATTTTGATGGGATTTAGCTTGTTTTTCTCAAACTAGTGTCTAAACGGGAGGAGAAATCCATCGTTCAAAACACTGCCTGCCCTGGAAGAGCGCAGCCGAGGTCCCAGACACCCTGTCCACATGAGATGCACAAAAACGGGCGGCTCGGGGAGAACGTAACTGGGTGACGTTTCACCACATCGCGGGGGGGGGGGGTCCTCCGCACCGCCTGGCAGCCTCCCGCCTTCTGCCCCTCGAAAGTGGGGCTGCCACAGCGGCCACCCGTGGCTGTGACACCAGTGTCTGCTCCAAATGGTAGCACAGCTTGGGTCCAGGGAGGATGGACATTTCTTCAAACACCCCGCGTTCTTCCGAGCAGTCCAATTATTTGCCTGCGGTTACGCGCAACAGTGCACGTGGGGGGGGGAAGCATGATTTTGGTGGGCACGAAGACGTGAATTTCAGAGCCCAGGATTTCCTAGTCGAATGAACCTGGACAAATCACATAAAGCATGTGAGCGTTAAAACCCCTCTCTCTTGGCGGAAAGAAGGATTGAGAGTTTGGGGTTAGCAGATGTAAACTATTATATAGAGAATGAATAAACAACAAGGTCCTGCTGTAGAGCACAGGGAACTATACTCAGTATCCTGTGATCAACCGTAATGGAAAAGAATAGGAAAAAGAATGTATGTATGTGTATAACTGAATCTCTTTGCTGTACAGCAGAAATTAACATTGTAAATCAACTATATATACTTCAATAATTTTTTTTCTAAAACCCTCTCTTCTACAATGGGAGCAATAATATAACCCACCTTCCGCAGCTGTAGTGAGATGAAGAGTGCAAAAGCGTGTTAAGCCGCTGAAGCATTTTATGTATATAACTGATATACATAACTGATGACCGCAGTGCTTGCCATGTCTAACATCAAAGAGCTACATACAAGCTGTGAAACTCTCCCTTTGGCTGAACATACGCTGCTGTTAAGTGAAAGGAACACATCTTCAAAACTGCAAGTCTTTTTAATACCAAAAGTCAGTGAAACATCCCCAAATTATGAAAACAGAATGTAAAAACAATTACTTATCTTTTGATAAACGCTATTGTGTAACTTACACATTCTAGTTTCTAACTGTATAAAAAAATAAAGTATATGAAATGAAAAACTTAGAACAATCCTCCACTACCCTGAGACAACCACCGCTGGTATTACATTCAGGTTGCTTACGCTTGAAAATAATTGCGTATATAACACACACCAGATCATAATGCTTTAAAACCTCCTTTAGTGACTTAACTGTTTGATGGACGTCTTTTCATGACAATAAATATACCTTTCTATACCTTGACTACATAAAATTGCATTGCTTAGACACATTGAGGTTTTAGTAGATATTAAATTCCTTTTATTTTTTCACAAGTCCAAACAAAATGTTGTGATGAATATCTTTGTAGCATTATTTATACTTGTATGTAAAAATTCTAGATGTAGAATTAAATTAAATTCTAATTTATTCTAGAATAAATTCCTAGAAAAGAAATTACTGATTTGCAGGATATGGAGAGTCTAATTTTTCTCATTTTGTCACTGACATTTTATTATGAAACAGCATTGGTCTACAGATTGGAATTTTGAAGCCTCTGATTTAGGGCATTCTAATAAAATATAAATAAATTTTAATTAAATATATAATAAAGGACAAATTAACTCATGCTCTCACTATGCCCTATTCTTTTTCTTCCAACTGAGATAAATCAGATGACATAAGTTTTTGTAATGAACTCAGTTTCTCAGAAACAGTCACCAGTTCATAACCGTTAAACAGAATACAAAGTTCTTCTGCACAAAATAGAGAAATGGCCATTTCCCTAGAAATCCCCTAACCATGAGTCAATGCATTCCCTCTTTTCTTTCTCTTGCTTTAATAAAACAAGCGCCCGTATCTTTTAAGCTTTACTTCCTGGAATAATCAGCCCAACATGCTCCCAGGAGGGAGGCTGAGATATAAATTAAACAGCAGTACATGAAAGGAAATAATCGTCTTCTCAAAAATCTCACACTGAATTCCAATAAATTATTCAAAATGATTAGAATTCCTTATTTACATTTGTCTTAGAAATCTTTGGGAACTCTGGGTCGCCCTTTGGGTCCTTTTCCCCCTGGGGGACGAGTCTTGCCACAAATAACTGAGCACCTATTATGCTCCAAGCCCTTTCTGAGCACTTTTAATATATGAATGAACGAAACAGATGAAGATTCCTTGCCTTCAAAGAGCTTTACATTTCAGCAGATGGAAACAAACAACAAGCATGTATCATTATATTCATGTATTATCATATTTATATATTATGTTTACATAATATATATGCACGTTTTATAATTTATTACGAGGTGATAAATGCTACAAAAGAAAGGAGATCAGGATAAACAGGTGAGGGGAGGGCAGCGGAGGAGGGGCAGTATGCAAGGTTAAGCAGTGACCACAAGAGGCTTCCTGAAGCTACCTCTCAGCAAAGGGTCCAGAGGCAACACTTTTACCTCTGGGACCTTGTCTCTCTGGACCCAACGCACGTCCTTCTGCAGCCCATTCTTCAGATTCTTCCCTTTTCGGGGTAAAAGCTAATTGGAGATACTGCAAACACTTACGGACAACTGGTCTGCTCCATTACGCTGAACAGGAGAATTTACAGAGCCAAAGCAGCCATACCCCAAGAATTAATTTCTGGCAATATGGCCATTGAAGCCAGTAGACATTCTGAGTGGGTGTCTCTCAATTCTCAACACTGCTTCTTCTAACTTTGAGGTAAACTTAGGTTCGTTCAGACTCTCTGTTGTCAAATGTTTCGGCCTCCAGAGAGCACAGTCGTGATAACAATAATCTCTCGGTTGTACCTGTTCTTTGAGGGAAGAAAATGTTTTTTCACCAGCTACCTGAAATCACAGAGGGTGACCAACAAATGAAAGAAAGGTTGGGAAGTAAGCTACTATTCAGATTACATAAACACCGTACGTAATTCAGGTAACATCACCTTATACTTCTCTATCCCTCATTTTGTCATCCCATAACTTTCAAGTTTTTTTTTTCCTCCTTAAAAGCAAAGTAAAGGATGACTCAAATATACGCATACAACATTTCTAACAATATTTGATTTATTTTCTTGATATGTAGAATTCCTTTTGTGCTTAAATTATCCAAATTCAGCCATGCACACTGACCAAATTTTCTAGACTCATTCATTACTCAGAGTATATTTTTGGGGTAGCAATTTTGTTTAGAATGTTGCATTACACAAGACAATTATATCATTCCCCGTTCTTTAAATTACATGCGGTTTACATGTGAGGAAAACACAGGCTTCTCTGAGAAACATGATTGAAAATTTTCCCCAAAATGAAACACTTTGGACATGTTTTTTTTTTTCCCCAATAATTTTTAGCTGACAAAAAAGACCATAAGCAAGCCATAGGCAAACTGGATTAAAGTGTATTCAACGCTGTTCGCCTATCAAATGGCAACCGATGAAACACTATCACCAAATATCTTGCTGTGTGTGATTACTCTGTTGTTTCCCATTATGACTGTAACAATCCCCCGGATAAACCCAGGCGACCACAGCCTCCCACTGTTTCCAAATAGCGTGACTGACCGTAGTCTGTGTTATCTTTCCTGGACACTGAATAACCGTGTTTGGTGGTTAAGCATTAGACCTTTCTACTTGGCGCATCACCCCCTGAAAGAGGTCAGCAGACAATAATAAATATTTAGAGAAGGCTTAGTTTTAAGCTTGCCTAGGTGAGGTGGGGTGAGGTAAAAAGGCGCTTTCTTTGACCACCAAGGAAACCCAGATGGAAAGAAGCTCAAGTGCTTTCAACCCAGGTCACAGTCTCGCCTTGCACACGCCGGAGAGGAAGGACCCCACACGCATCGCCCCGAGGATGGGCGCGCTCGCCTCTCACAGGCAGAACCGCGCCACCTGGGGCCGTGCTGGTGGCAGAAGAATCTAGGGAGAAGGCCTCCCACATTCAATGTCCCGAACATCTAACTGACGGCAGTCAGCAGCTGAAGACGACGAAGGCGGGAGGACGAGGAAACGGCGAGTGGAAGAAGCGGGGACAGCGCGGGGAGAGGTTTCCACTCAGCATCCGAGCAGTTAAGCTAAAGTTGCACTTAGTGTGCCGCTTAGCTGATAGGATTTATTACCTCAGAGAGCCAAACCCAAACAGGCGCCACCTCTCCCAAGAGCTTTGAAAACAAAGTTCTAACCTGCACCTGGAAACAAAACAAGAAATAACTCTATTCTATATATGTGTAGCCATACGAAGTATTTCAAAATTGAGTCTGTATACGTGAAAAAAATGTTCCCACCAGCAGTTCATTTCCTACTTACTTTCAGAGGTGGCTGTTCGTTGGAATTTGAACTGATCATTTATTTACACAAATTACCTGTCCCCAAAAGGGTCGCAGCTATTTTTATCATGGTGGGGGTTTTATGGTTTTGTTTTTTTAATCACTGGTGCCTAACCCAGATGCCTGGATTAGAGCACGCACTCTGTGAATGTGTGCGTGTTCGTAAAGAAGTGAACGAATGAATGTGTGCGTGTTCGTAAAGAAGTGAACGAATGAATTCACTGGATGAGTTTAATTCAATGAATTAAACTGAATCAATGAATGAATTAAATACAGTTCCCTCCGAACTCCCTCCAAACTCCCCGCCAAAAATCCCTCCAAACTCCCTACCCAACTCCCCGCCAAAAATCCCTCCAAACTCCCTACCCAACTCCCCACCAAAAATTCCTCCAAACTCCCTACCCAACTCCCCGCCAAAAATCAAACAATCACACGTTACCGGCAGAAGTTCAGAGTTTGTTTTCAAACTTGGGAATTTTTTTATTATTTAAAGTTGTCAGAAATATCCAGGCAGCACTTCTCACGACTCCATACCTAAGGAGATATTCCTTATCTTCAAAATGTGAACGTACAAAACTGAATTCATATTCTGACACCGAGCTCCTGCTGTTAGACACCTTTCCAGGAAGTTTAGGGTACTACAGAGACTGCTGGCTAGTAGGTAAAGAAGCTTCCCAGCGAGGTATGAAAACGGGAATTCTTAGATGGGACAGGCTGAACACAGGAGTCTCAAAATAAGGTCTGGTCTCAGGCAGAAAAGATCAACACACGTCAAACAATCGACCTGACCAACGACAGCTCCCAGGGGTGCATATTCCTGTAAAAACCATTATCCCAGCACATGCGGTATTAAAGACAGTAGGCAGATATCGTCCTGACGATAAATCCTAGGACGGTCCATTTTAGTGAGAGGTAAGAACGTTCAAGGCTGGGCTGTGTCCACCTGGTATTAAAATTAAAACCTCCCACCACAAAACAAGGCAATTACGATGCATGACACCTGAAAATTAAAATACCTCTCCATTTTCAACAGCACAGTCTGCCAATTCCCAAAGTCTGCATCCCCAGAGGAGAGACTAGTTTAGGGGGTTTGGAGGAGAGAGGCCCCCTGCTCGGACCCCCTTCCAGTGGTGAAGGTCAGTCCTCTCAAATCAGTGTCTTCACTCATCCAAGCCCTATAAACGGTGGCGGTCACATTCTCACAAGTGACACGGATTTAGACAAAGTGCCACTCTGGAGACATGATGGTATTTGTTTCCTGACTGTGTCCAGCTTGCCATGAGACAGCCTCATAAGTAAACTGCCCCAGTTCTGGAAGCACAATCGCAAACATTTCAAAGGAGCTCTCGGCAGCAGCTTCATCAAACAAATGAGTCCCTCAGCCCTGTGTGTCCTTTACCCTGAGCACAGCGGCCCAGAGCGCTTCCAAAACTACATAAACTGCTCAGAATTTCTGAGGCTCTGATTTTCTTTAGTAGAGGTCCTGTTCCTGAATAAAACCGCCTGTAAAAACGTAACAGCCACAAGCACCTGGCAAGCACGTGAAAACAAAAACAAAGACGGTGGTAGTAACACACATATATGTTGCCCATTTCCATGCTAAATTGTCTTTGGAAAATCGGAAAGGAGAAGCTCGTTAAGTCCTTGTCTGGGGAAAAGCACATAATATGATCATTACAAGCCTATCTGGGTCCAAGTCTCTGCTCTGATGATTAACAAATGAGTGGCTTGAGGCAGGCGTTTAAAGTCTTGAAGACTCAGTTCCCTTATTTATGAAATAAGAATAATGAACAAATCTATCTTCTATGGTGGATGTGAGGATTAGGTGAGGTAACAAGTACAAAGCTTTTAGGACCACTACTGCGGAACATATGGTAAGTGTCCAACACGTATGAGCTGTTACATTCAACACTGAAGGTCCTGGTAAGCATTCTCGTCTGGTTTTTAAATTTAATTTCAGCATCACAAACGTCTACTTACAGTCTATGATACTGACTTTAAACAGCACCTTTGAGACACTTGCTAAAGGATTCAATCTTGCGCTGAATCCAACCCAATAGTGTCTTGGGGTTTATGAAATTGGTAATCCAACAGCAGTGCTCTTAATCCTTTTATTATATCCATGTGTGAACGCTGACCCTCCCAAAGAGACGTTATAGTTTACTGCTACATCTTCCGCCTTTGTTAGTATCAGAAATGCCCATCTCAACGGAGCTTATATTTTACTAAACAGTAGTTGAAGATGTCACCATTCTGACATAATAAATCCTGGTTACAGAAAAAAAAATATTGTGATGAACATACACGTGCTCTATTCTCTGGAAATTAAAAAATGAAAGATAATTCATATATATATTATAGATCGATAGATACAGAGAGAAAGAAGGCTTCTGCTAGTTATAGATGCTAGACTTTAGTGAGATAAGACAGCTGTTCATCAAATGATACTACAAATAAGTAATTATAAACTTGTGCATGTTCTAGGAAGGAAAAGTACAGCTGTGGAGGAGAAAAGTCTTCCCTTAAGAAGTAAGATTTGTCTTGCCATCGCAAAGCTGGCAAGTATTTCCATTTGCAGGACAGAGTGGGGCATGCGGAGAGAGACCCTACTGAGCACAGGTGTCCTCCCTGCTGGACGGGAAAGGCCAGCCTGGCTGAGGAACTGACCCCCGGCCCACAAGGGTGCTGAGAGTAAGCGGGCCGTGTGGGCTGCAAGGTCCCACGTTTGGGTGATCTGAACACTGACCACAAAGACTTTCAATAGAGGAACAGATCATTCTGCAATTTACAAGTACATCTAATCCATATATCGCACACCTTAAACTTACACAATGTTATGGGCCAATTACATCTCAATAAAGCTGGAAAAAAAATTGAGGTAGAAAGGCCTTTCTTATTTCAAATGGGTACTGTAGCACTCATGTGAAATTAAAGAGGAAAGGACTTTGGAAATTTTAAACAGCTTTTATAATAAAAAGTACTGTTAATATTTTAAGACCTACTCGAGCAAGAATATAGGAAAGTATAGAAATTGAATTATATCGCCTCAGGAATAGGAAAATCTGATTAAAACATGGCGAAATGTGGTCCACTATTTGGTTTTAATTTGTTTTGACAAAATGATTAAGAGCATATGGAAGCAACCTAAGTGTCCATTAACAGAGGAATGGATAAAGAAGATACAGTAGATATACACCATGGAATATTACTCAGCCATGAAAAAGGACGGAATAATGCCATTTGCAACAACATGGATGGACCTGGCGGGTATTACGCTTAGTGAAATAATTCACTACAGAGAATGAAAGACAAATACTGTATGTTACCACTTATATATGGGATCTAAAAAATGAAACAAACTAATTACTGATTTTTTAAAAGAGCATATGCTGCATCTTCAAATAACAGCACACTTAGAGGGGTGTGGCATGTGGATTCAATGGATTACTCTTATGTAGGCGGAGCTGGGGAAGGGACGAGTTGAAAAACTCTGGATCTAGAGTGAAAATCGTTAACAGCTACCACTTATGAAACAGTTATTTATCGAGAACTGTGTTCAGCGCTTTACAGGCATCATTCAACGTATGACAACCCTATGAAGCAGTTATCATCTGTCTCCTTACAGAGTTGAGTCTTGGAAAGTTTAGGCAACTGGGAAAGTTGCATAACCAGCTTACAGCCACGCATTTGCTTATATGAACTATAATGATTAATTCGTGATTAGCAAATTCAAGTAGATGCATTAATTTCAAAACTGGAAGATCAGGATATGCTATCCAACAGCCAAATGCTTCCACGTTTGACTTACAGGCAGAAAAATCAAGATATAATAAGATTAGAAATATCCTGATATCTCTAGACTCGATTTGAAAGCAAGGATTATGTCAAACATTGTTCCATCCTCACTGCCCGAACACTAGACCGTGCTCCTTAAAACCAAGCTTAACTAGAGAATGAAAGCAGGTTTGAGTCACTGAATGAAAAAGCACGCTGCCCTGCTACAGATAAACCTCACAACACATACCAAACACGTCTGTGTTCTTCACACAGGGAAGTAATCACCTTCCTGGCGGCCTTCTAAAGGACATACCCCAATATTTATCAACTAACAGTGTCATTACTCCGCTTCCAAATCACACACCAAGATTCTGGACCCAGTAATTTGATGCAGTGTGAGTGCAGCCAGGGCCGACGGCAGGGGGACAGAGATGGTCATTAAATCAAGTATTTAGGTGCTTTTCTAACACGTATGTCCTGACTTGATGCTTTTCCTGAAATGCTGATTGGTATTTCTCATCCCTTAGGACCCATGGCTCCCAGAAAGGGCCACCTCAAAACTGAAAGGACGCCAACAAAACAAGATCTGAGGTAGATCCAGAGGTCTCTTTGACTTTTTTTACATATATTTATGGTCTAGATCAGAGGCGCAAACTACAGTCTCTGGGCCAAATCTCAACCAACACTGGTTTCTGCTCTTTGGGGATCTAAGAGTGGCTTTAACATTTTTAAAGTGGTTACACTTCAATGGTTACACAGGTACGCATGATATCATCAATATTGACTCGTGGCCTGCAGCACCTAAAACGTTTACTATTCTGCCCTTTAAGGGAAAGTTTGCTGACCCTCAGTCTTGACAATTTTTCATTTTCTTACAAAGAGGAATTTAAAACCGTTGTGAAATGGTTATATTGTTGGTAACAGTGTAAGTGGATACGGAGTTTACAGTGAAGCATTTCTGGCTCTAACCCACTTAGAATTTTCTGTCTGGAATCTGTTACTTAGGATTTCACTTGTCCTTAAATGTTTGGCATACTTTCTGAAGGATGGATGGCCACTTCCTCCTAAACCAACAGTATTCTATGAAATTTTATAAACGTCAATTTAGACAGTTTCTCACAGAGCAGAACGGAAGCTCGAGGAGACTGGAATTTACTGAGACAAAAACGTTTTCTTTCATATATTCAGTTTCCATAAAAAGGTAAACCTGAAAGTATCTTGGACCAGTGACTGCAGCAACCCTCCCTGGAGCAGATGGTGAGGTCGGAGGAGGACTCAGCATCTCCAGGAAGCATTTTAAACTTAAACCCTGCCAACCTCTCCTGTCCCGCCCCCAGGCAGTGAGAATCTCTAAATACTCCTCCAGGGAGCACACGGTGATCCCTCAGGGGTCCTGACAGTGAGCTGTTCTGAGGTCCTCCATGCAGAGAGCTCAGCAAGGTTCTCTGGTCCAGATACTAAAGCATATCCAAGACAAGATGGGCTCCCCCAAGAGGGATGCTGAGACAAAAGAGGAGCCAACTTAACACCTGGATTGCCAACACTAGTATAACTAATGGCATTTCTCTTGCAGGGGCAAACGATCCTTGAGGTCATTTTGTAGGAAAAAGATCCATGATTTGCTTCACTTTACCAGAAAACAAAAAATGTTTTGTACGATTTAAATTATTAGCACTTAAACAGATGAAGGATACTGCTTGATGCTACTTAAAACTAAATTCATGAGTTAGACGATATTGATGTTTAATTCAAAATTAATACATTTTTTAAAGGAAAATGAAACAACATTCTTAGCGTGATTTGGTAGAGTTAAGTTCTCACATCGAGGGGATTTGTAAATTTTTAGATATTTTTTGACCTTCTCTGTGGAAAATACGGCCAACATAAACAAATCACTCGATACTTTAATTTTTAAATTTCCGACACATTTCCCTATGAGGTCTTATTTTCCATTTCTGTATTTGACAGTGATTGAAACTGATAATGGGTAAGACACACGTTCTAAATCCAATAAACATACATAAGACTGTTTCACCACAATAGCCATCCTGTGCTCTCAAAATTCTAAACATATTCATTGCCATCGCACATCCACCGGGAAATTTGGGGACTTCTAGCTTACGGATGAGACATTACCACGTGGGAGATATATATGGTGCTTTCATACCTTCACAGAGAAAGCGGCTTAAAAACAATCCTACACTGAGGTTACATCTGCTTAACATCTTCTCTTGATGCCTGCTTTCTCTATAACTCTGTCTACGAAGAAACATAAAAATTATGAAGGTATTGATAAGGTGGAGAGAAAGTTCAAATCCCAAAGTAAGCTTTAGATGCCTGCTTTCTCTATAACTCTGTCTACGAAGAAACATAAAAATTATGAAGGTATTTATTAATAAGGTGGATAGAAAGTTCAAATCCCAAAGTAAGCTTTAGTGCCTAGATTCTCATTTGATTGAACCACATAACTCTCAAATCCCCACTTCTCTTTATAATAAGTAGATGTGCTCCGTGGGCAACATAAGTGGCTTATGGAACCTGAAACAATGCTCAAGGGTACAGACCCCAGGGGAGGAAAAGTTGCATTCTACTGCTTAATATTTAATCCTGGGCATTTCCTCGGAAACAGATCTGTAGAAAAAATCACTATCGCGGAACTGCATGGTAGAGCCTGTTGGCATTCACTGCCACTAACTGTAATATTAGGAGCAAACAGCATAAAGCATCACCTACTTGACGTAACAGAAGGAAATCCGTGAGCACAGGCAATGAGAGTGAGTAACAGTAAGGTGTTCTCTGCCCACAGGGGAAAACACCCTCTCTCCCTCTGGTTGCCTGTGGCAGTCGCACTGCTGTCCCAGGATGCAAATCCAGATAGTACTGAGTGTCGGTGTGGCGACTTGGCTGCGGTCATCCATACACGTCACACGCAAATTTCACCAGAGTGAGAGGGAGAAAAGGAGAGAGCGCTGCTGGGCTGCAACGCTCAGGGGTCCACAGGGACGATGCCCCGGTCGCTGCAGCAGGTCTAAACTCCCAGTGGCTGCGGTATTTCCGCGCACGTGCAGAGCACTGGGCTCACAGCTCTGGACAGAAACTAGGGTGCCCTCCTACCGCTGACAGCCT
>NW_020173335.1:4506046-4541105 GCF_003031525.2 Neophocaena asiaeorientalis asiaeorientalis
CTGCGGTGCCGCCCCTCCCGCTGACGAGCTTTCGTTTGAGGCCGCGGCAGGGACGACGGAGCAGCCGCAGCGGCTCCGCGCACCAATTCTGGGGCGGGGAGATGCAGCTGCTGGCGTCCTCCCACCAAACGTGTTCTTATGCAGAGGTCTGCCCCGGGGGGGAGCACCTACTAATAAGGAGGGGTGTGTGTGTGTGTGCGTGTGCGTGTGTGTGCAGACTAAGGAGGGTGTGCGTGTGTGCGCAGACTGAGGGTGGGCGTGTGCGTGTGTGTGTGTGTGTGTGTGTGTGTCTATCTTGCAGCGCACACGCCTTGCAAGGAATACGCCCTCGTGGCCAGCATCCTCCAGTTTAGCGTAGTGCTGCAGATAAACGCTTCCTCTGTGGCTTGTGCCCTCAACATCGTTTACAGCAAACTGAAAGCTAGTAAGACTGCGCTCATCACGTGTCACTTTTCGTCAGTGAGACTAGTTGAGAGAGCTAAAATTTTCAGTAACATAGTTTGGATGAGCATCGTGTCAAACAGATCTGCCCGTTACTCAACTGCCCTGCCAGGTCTGGGGGGCGCTGGACTCCATCCGGGTGGGACACCTGACCCCGCACCACAGCCAGGAGCCACGACTCCAGGGAGTCCGCAGCTGGCCACAATTTGGCCTCTGTTGCACTTTCTCCGAGGGAACTGCTGAACTGGAAAAGGCTGACTGGAAAAGGCCGGGTACCAAACGAGCAGACTTTTAATTAATCTACTTCCGGTCTCCGTTCTACCAGGCACTTAGGTTAGATACTGCCCCGAGCTCCACCGCGGGGAGAAGATGACCGAGCAGGAACTGTCTGCTGGTTAACACTCTGTGCCCGAGATGCATGGACACGGTTGACTAGTGTTAGGTCAAGAGTGAGGAAGGAAAGGCAAGCCGTGCTTCCAGGCACCAGTCTCACTGGAGCCAAGAAGCCAGGATGAGATTCTATGAGGAGAAAAGAGAAAAATGTCAAAGCAATAAAAATTGTACTGGCTTCTGTACCCAGAGACGGATGTTGAAACGTAATTGACACAGAAATGCTATATAGCAGACAAATAAGACAACCTATAAAAGTACTAATTTCTATCACTAATGGTGGATTTTTTAAATAAGTTAGAGGCTTTCATACCTTATATAATTATTAAAATATTAAACTGTTATTTAGTATTAACTACAAATTTTTAACCATTAAAATAGCAATCATAAAAAAGCTAGATACATAATGACACAGAAAGATGCATTTTTGAATAAACACGTGGCACATGTGTTCAATTTTTTTATATATAAAATCATTGTACAGAGTAAGATGCTATTTGGATAATAAGAACACGCACATTGCTATAAACATAACCTTCTGGGAAGATGCCTAGGAAAGCTTTGAGATGACTATTGTCTGTAATTTGAACCAGTGGCTGGAGGAACCAAGATTTTTACTTTTTGTATCATGACCTCTGTACCTTTTTATTTTTTTCTATGCAGATATTTTATTTAAAAAAATTTTTTTGGAATATAGTTGATTTACAGTGTTCTGTTAGTTTCAGGTGTACAGCAAAGGGAATCAGTTATACGTATACATATATCCACTCTTTTTTAGATTCTGTTCCCATACAGGCCATTACAGGGTATTGAGTAGAGTTCCCTGTGCTATACAGTAGGTTCTTGTTAGTTATCTGTTTTATATATAGTAGTGTGTATATGTCAATCCTAATCTCCCAATTTATCCCTCCCCTTCCCTTACCCCCGGTACCCATAAGTTTATTTTCTACATCTGTAGCTCTCTTTCCGTTTCGTAGATAAGTTCATTTGTACCCATTTTCTATATTCCACATATAAGCGATATCATGTGATATTTGTCTTTCTCTGTCTGGCTTACTTCACTCAGTATGACAATCTCTAGGTCCATCCATGTTGCTGCAAATGGCATTATTTCGTTCTTTTTTATGGCTGGGTTATTTTTTACTGTATATATGTTTCACATCTTCTTTATCCATTCCTCTGCTGATGGACATTTAGGTTGCTTCCATGTCCTGGCTATGGTCAATAGTGCTGCAGTGAGCATTGGGGTGCATGTGTCTTTTTGAATTATGAGAAAAGACAGTCTCTTCAATAGTGGTGCTGGGAAAACTGGACAGCTAATGTAAAAGAATGAAATTAGAACACTCCCTAACACCATACACAAAAATAAACCCAAAATGGATTAACGACCTAAATGTAAGGCTAGATACCTTAAAACTGTTGAGGAAAACATAGGCAGAACACTCTCTGACATAAATCACAGCAACATCTTTTTTGATCCACCTCCTAGAGTAAAGAAAATTAAAACAAAAATAAACAAATGAGACCCAATTAAACTTAAAAACCTTTTGCAGAGCAAAAGAAGCCATAAACAAAACGAAAAGACAACTCTCAGAATTGGAGAAAATATTTGCAAACGTAGCAACCGACAAGGGATTAATCTCCAAAATATACAAACAGCTCATGCAGCTCAATACCAGAAAAACAAACAGCCCCATCAAAAAACGGGTGGAAGATCTAAATAGACATTTCACCAAAGAAGATGTACAGATGGACAACAGGCCCGTGAAAAGATGCTCAACATCACTAATTATTAGAGAAATGCAAATCAAAACTACAATGAGGTATCACCTCACACCAGTCAGAATGGCCGTCATCGAAGTATGCAGATGTAATATTTTTGTAACGCGTTAAAAAGCCCTGTTGTTATATCTCAACCTGTCTTCCTCTAAACAGCAGTTGTGTCGTGTCTCAGTCCAGAGCAGGCTGCAGTGTCCTGCACCTTAGACTCTGCAAGTAAAAGGGAGAGCACATTGCTCTGTCGTGGTGGAAAATGAGGAAAGTTCACCCGGAGAGAGATGGGAGAGGAAGTGAGGGATGAGCATTGCTGCCAACTGTTTTCCCTCTCTGAAGTTCACACTTCCGCCCACATGGACCTTTTTGTCCAACAGCCATTTGCATTTGTCAGTATATAATACTGTCTGCTTTTCTAATTATCTCATAGTCACCTGAGTGTAAAGGAAACTTTGCCGATGTTCCTTTGGCCCACGGATACTACAGAGGATGTGACATTTAGGGAGAGAAGGGAACCTGCCAGCCATGAGAGCCCCAAAGCGGGTCGCTAGGCTTCTGCCAGCACCCTACCCACTGTCGCCACTGCTGCCATAGGAGCGGAGCAACCAGGTCACAAGTAGATTGTGCTGTGTTCTCGGAAACAATGTTACTGGGCTCCCTTCTGGACGGCCAAACTGAGGAGAACCAGCTACAGAGGAAAAGGAGGTGCTTGGGGAACAGCTTAGCCTGCCCCCGCCCCCCGCCCCAGAGTCAACGCAAACTACTTGAAGATCAGTCTAATTCATGAAAAATAAATAAGTAAAAAGGCAGTACGTGGCCTTCCAAAATGTCAGCTGAAATGACTCACATTTTCAGCTGATAAAAATAAATGCGTTGGGTAAGTTAAATATTCAGAGTATTGTAAGCATTGTTCTCAAGGCTTTTCCAGTGATGGGAAGATAACGAACCTTAGGTTGGGGATAAAGAGGAAACCTCCGGGGGCTGTTTTCGGGTCTGTGCGTTGTTTTTCAATGCTTTGGTGTTTTCCCAGAGTTTTTCCTACCAGGGACTTAGGGCTTTTATTTTCGGATCGTGTCGTAGAGCATCGTGCGCTTTAATTTCAACGATTCCTTATACAATGTTTCGCTTGATACTCACATGCTTCTTTCATCTGGATGGCTCAGAGCCCGATTTTTTTTTTTTTTTTCCTCCGTAAAACTTCTGCTGCTTAGTGCTGGGTAAGCACAGAGTAATCACCCCTCCTGTGATTTTCACTAATACAGCCACTTCAATACTTCCAGCAGAGAATTCAGAATGCTTACGAGCAAAGAGAAAAGTAAGTTCTGGATGGCATGTTATGTGACGGGGTTCCGGACCAACGGAAGAGAGGAGATTCAATAATTCAGATTCCTAAAGAGGTGGCGTTCAGACTGCCTTTTAATTTGCAAATTAACTGTACGTTTAGTCACGTGAAAAGGGTATTATTGAATATTAAAAGAAGCACTTTCTGAAGTTACTCTTCTGTACCAAATTCCTTTCAATGTTTATAGTGCCATCAGAATTTATAAACAAACAAAAAAATGCAGTCACACACATATACATATATATGTTCACGTATATGTATATATATACATGAATATATATATACATATAAAATGCTCAAACTCTGTAAATAAATGGAAAGAGATTTAAAGAGAATTTAAAATGATGCTTCGTATTGATGTTGTAATAATTAGAAGCTTAAAGGTAAGTCAACTCATCACCTATATTTATACTGAAATATACGTAATTAAATAAAATATATTTTATTTCTGAGAAAAGCTTATGAAAACCAGATTCAGCTCTCATATGCTTCTACAGTCAAATTGATTAAAATAAAAACTCACTGAGCTTACCTTGGCCACAGTCCATACTTACAGAGTTTTTTAAATAAAAATAGATCTACCACGAACATGTCGAAGATTCATCTGCTTTGAGCTTGGAAAGTTATTTTAAAGGCCATTTAGTAAAAACCTTCTTTCTCTATATCGGGAAAGCTCTATGCACTTTGCTTTGTCAGGGAACAATGAAAATTTTAAATGTCAGCCATTTATTTAAGAAGTGATAATTAGCAAAGTAATGAATTATTGTCCTCAGAAGCCCTGGCGGATTTTAAGATTCCCATGAAGCCAGAGCTAAATATACTTTCCTCTTTTCTCATCCACTAGTGGTTGGAATCTAGCACTTAAGCTCTGTGTGTCTTTTTCAAAACGGTCCACAGCATTAAGAAGCCTCTAGATACCGCATTAAACTTTCTAGTCCGTGTTCAGTTACAACTGAGCATTACTGATACAAAAGGAAATAGGGGAGAATGAGAGCCACACATTCAACTGTCTGAATACCTTACTTTTTATCTTTTCTTAATTGAAAAAGAAAAGAACAAGGTCAGCTATGGGGACAAAATACAGTGTCGTAGTTAATTGCACAGATTCTTCAGACAAACTCCTTGTTCTCCACCACTTAGTAGAGGACTGACACGGAACAAGTCACTTTATTTTTTGAACCATCGTCTTCTCTCTTGTCAAATGGGGAACATAACAGATCAATACACTCCATTGTTGAGGAGATTAAAAATATTACCAGCCTCACAGATTTATTGTGAACAGCAAATGGCTTAATGCAAGTGTGATGCCTGAGCCGTGAAAGGCGGGTCTGAAGTGTTCAGAAGTGCTTTCGACCTTGGCTGTCGCTGGTGCTGCTGTTTCTAGAATCAGCCACGACTGTGGCGAAACTCATAGTGTCCACGTTATAAAAGTGTGATGTGTCCACTGGCACCAGATGCGCAGTGAAAAGAGCTGACCCCTGGCGGTTTGAGCATCTGGATCAGCACTTCTGGTTTCCTGCTTGGCGAGGTAGCCGGGGTCTGCAATCCCCCCTTTTATAACCATGACCAAAGTGCCTGGCCCGCTTTCCTTGGCTAAGGTGCCAGGGGGATCAAAGGAGACCTGTGTGAAAGCGTCTCACAAACTGTGAAGAGCTGCCCACTCTGTCCCTTACTGACTGGAGTTCGTAAGTGAGTGAGCCAAGGACTCAGGTCGGAAGCAGTGGGTGACAAGGGACAATCTGACGATCTCTCGGCTGCGTCTACCTTTCATCTCCTGAATTCTGTCCTCTTCTCTTGTGTTAAAAATTAACTCCAAACCTAACTAAAAGATACAATAATATTATGAATTTTCTAACAAACATCAGTTAAAAATAGTGAAGAGGAAGCAAATTATCCATTAATCCATTCATATGGAGCACGAGCTTTTTTTCCGGAAGGGGTGCTTTATTAGCAACGTAAAAAAATTGAAAATTATCCTCTGCTGATGTGATAAAAACCTTCCTCAATTTCACTGACATTTGAAGCAAAATAACTGTGTTGAATGTACCCATTAGTATGTTTATCAAACATATGTATTTATTACAATGGCATTTAGAATGTATTTTGCAGGATCTTCCTTCACATGACAAAGGACATGAAACCTAAAAATGGGCAGAAGACCTAAATAGACATTTCTCCCAAGAAGATATACAGATAACCAACAAACATATGAAAGGATGCGCAACATCACTAATGATCAGAGAAATGCAAATCAAAACTACAATGAGGTATCACCTCACACCAATCAGAATGGCCACCATCAAAAAATCTACAAACAATAAATGCTGGAGAGGGTGTGGAGAAAAGGGAACCCTCTTGCCCTGTTGGTTGGAATGTAAATTGATACCGCTGCTATGGAGAATAATATGGAGGTTCCTTAAAAAACTAAAAATAGAACTACCATACGACCCAGCAATCCCATTCCTGGGCATATACCCTGAGAAAACGATAATTCAAAAAGAGTCATGTACCACAATGTTCACTGCAGCCGTATTTACAATAGCCAGGACATGGAAGCAAGCTAAGTGTCCATTGACAGACAAGTGGATAAAGAAGATGTGGCACATATATACAATGGAGTATTACTCAGCCATAAAAAGAAACGAAATTGAGTTATTTATAGCGAGGTGGATGGACCTAGAGTCTCTCATACAGAGTGAAGTAAGTCAGAAAGAGAAAAACAAATACCATATGTTAACCCGTATAATGGAATCTAAGAAAAAAAAGAAAATGGTTCTGATGAACCTAGTGTCAGTTCAGGAATAAAGACACAGACATAAAGAATGGACTTGAGGACACGGGGAGGGGGAAGGGTAAGCTGGGACTAAGTGAGAGAGTGGCATGGACATCTATACACTACCAAACATAAAATAGATAGCTAGTGGGAAGCAGCCGCACAGCACAGGGAGACCAGCTCGGTGCTTTGTGACCACCTAGAGGGGTGGGATAGGGAGGGTGGGAGGGAGACACAAGAGGGAGGGGATATGGGGATATATGTATACATATGACTGATTCACTTTGTTATACAGCAGAAACTAACACAGCATTGTAAAGCAATTATACTCCAATAAAGATGTTTAAAAAAAAAAGAGTATTGGTATGGAGAGAGTACCCAAGATTTTCTGAGCAGGTCTAGTGTCATCACAAAAGTCCATATAATAGAGAGTCAGGGGTGTCAAAGCCAGGGAAGATGTGCTGGTAGAAGCAGAGGTCAGAGGTGTGGATGGCACTGGAAGGTCTCCCGCTTGTTCCACATGTCCTGTCACTACGTGCATCTGTCTCTTTTCCCCTGTCGGCTGTGCTGTGACTCAGACGTACATCTCAGTGATGTACCTTGTATATGATGTAGGACACCCACCCTGGAATGGACAGCCGCAGCCTTCTCTGAAAGAAGGATGCTTCCCCAGGATTAACTGTCATGGAATTTGGTCTCTCCATCAGTCAGAGCTCTGTATTGCAAGCAACAGAATCTTTGGCTGACTTGAATGTAAAAGAAATTTAGGAATAATGAGAGTCATGAGGAAGACTATGAAAATAGTGGGGAAAACGTAAATAATGTGTAATTCTACTCGTTTCCTCCTTGAAAGGTGACCCAAAAGAGTCAGTTGTGTTGCATGTATTACATAAGTATGTGGATTGGGGGGGTGACTTTTTTACAAGGATATAGCGGTATTTAATAGTTTTTGGTTTGGGGAGTTCTTTGTGCTGGTAGGTGCATTACAGGGTCTGAAGTATTTTCCTGCCTGTCTTTTCACCATCAAAATCCTTGGTCTGTTTCCAAACACTGTTTTATTATTATTATTATTATCACATTTGAACATCAGGAATATGTAAAGGGAGATGGCTCATCCCGAGAGCTGAGACTGTGATCTGAGAAACAGCCAGCAGTGAAGCTCGAAGGCTGGGAAAAGAGAGGGT
Source organism: Neophocaena asiaeorientalis asiaeorientalis (assembly GCF_003031525.2). Taxonomy (NCBI): domain Eukaryota; kingdom Metazoa; phylum Chordata; class Mammalia; order Artiodactyla; family Phocoenidae; genus Neophocaena; species Neophocaena asiaeorientalis. The sequence goes on from NW_020173335.1 coordinate 4,513,950, forward strand.
CAGCAGCAGATGAAAGTCTTCATCTTGGGGGCAGAGAAAAAACCCACAGGAAGTGAGTCACGTCTCCGGGATGAGCTTGGGAATACAAACCCAAAGCTGATTTATCACGGATTGCAGTGAAGATACTGATTGTACAGTTGAGAACAAATGCAGGAAGAAACCCCTGTGGACCCCGTGGTTGGCATTTCTAGATCCTGGTTCTACTGTTTCATCTTTGGTCTGTGGCTTAGTGACCACCCCGTGGCACAGGTTCTTACTGACTGTCCTTTTGTCTTCCTGATGGTGTGTGGTCCAGCATGGACGGTCTATCTCTTCTGCTCTAGACTCAGGGTACTGGACCAGGCGGATCATTCCTCTAACCTACTGAGCCGGGGAGAGAAGCCCAGAAAGCTTGAGGTCCCTCCACCTCCGTGACTGTGGCTATGACCCAGGAAGCAGGGAACTGCGGGTTGCAGTGCTTACATAGCAAAATCCACGTGGCTGGAGAGGTATTTGCGGTTAGCAGACCCTGCCATCGGTGGGTAAACACTGGCAGAGTTACCCAGCCCTTTGAGGAGGGCTGCGGGGGTCTCCTGGAATTGAAAACTCTGATTAAAGAGATCTCTTGAGGCGTTTGGTTAAAATGCAGATTCTGGGGTCCCGACCCTGCCATTCTAATTGACGGGTCTGTGGTTATTTGTGCAAATCCGCAACTTTACCAAGCACCCCCTTCCTCCAGTGATTCTAAAGCAGGTGGTCCACATTTAGAGGGCCTCTGTCCGGTCCCCAGGATACGTCTCATGCTCAGTTCTCCTGGCTTCTCTCCCTTGATGCCAAGGTTGGAAGACGAACGGCAGGAACTCCCCCTGGAAAACTACAAGAGGTTCTCAAGCAGGCGTATTGGCGACCAGAAAGTTGTGTGCAGACAACATCCAGCCCTGGCAGCAATAAGCTTCTGTTAGCATAGCAGTCGCTTGGCAGGCCCCTGCTCTTCGTGTGACACTCATCCTGGGAAGACACTTCCCTCAGCGTGCAGCGTCCACGGCCTCCTGACGCGGGAGGTGGGGGGGCATCCAACTCCCTCCGTGGAGGAACGTGTGGGTTTTGCCGCGTTGTGATTCTCTCTCTCTGTCACCTACTCTGCGGGTTTCACTGCTCCTGGCAGCACTGACGACGGGCCTGGTCTGGCCCACATCACTCATCTCCTGGTTCTCTGGAAACTTCCAGTACCGTGTGGCACTTCTTCCTGGCGCCCCTTCCAGGGAGGCTGGACACGCCCTAGGGTTCTAGCCAACGGAGGGGCATGTTCGCCTCCAGCCCTGGACATAACCCTCCACAGGGGCTTGCCCATTTTCTTTCCCATCTGCCCGACGGGGTGGGTGTCTGTGCCCGGGGGGACACTGCAGAGGAGAGCGCTTGGTCGGTCAAGCCCTGAATGGCTGGTTATGTGAGAAATAAACAGCTCCTGTGGGTGCCAGCCCTCGGGGGTCTGTTGGAGGATCCGCCTGTCTTAATGAACACGGCACCAGCTGGCAGCCTTGCAAAGGGAGGATTGCTTACGCTAGGGATGCTGCAGCCTCCCCGGGGGCAGGAAGCTGAAGAAATGGTTTCCCCCAGGCTTTGTCCGTCCAGACTCGGGTGGGCCTGTGCCTGCCCTGACGTTAGGGATCCAGATTGCAGTCAGGATGGCTGCTCTTTCCGTACGCAGGAAGCACAGGTGTGAGCTGGGACTCTGGTCTCAGTCAGAGTCGTCAGGCAGAGGGCTTGGGATGCGTCACGGCGATCGAGCAGTGGACCCTCTAAGGACTGAAGCCAGGGCTGTTAAATCCTGTACTATGGCCAGTTCCGGGATGCAAACCGACCACCACAGTGGCATCTGCAAAAGAGACACGCACAGCTGCCTCCTGCCGGTACTAGGGCAGAACTGTGTTAAAGCGAACCTCACTGTACAGAACCTGTATTCTTGACAGCACACACAGTTCTCAAGACCATGAATCAGGTCACATGTAGTCATGCCAAGGGGAGAAGTTTAAGGCAACCCTAGTATGAGCTATGGGAGTTGACAGAGGAGGGCTGTTGACATGGTGAACAGTCCTTTTTATCATAATTCTCACAGAGCAGGTTTTGCTCTACTAGGGAGGTATGCACGGACCATGGCTCTAAAGCCCACGGGGCTGTAGGGAATGGAATCTGATGGGGCAGTGTGGGCAGGTCTGTTACCCAGTCCAAGCTCCTACGGTTCACCACTGGACAGGCCAACAAATCGAGAGCCGAACTGTTGGCACGGCACGAGGAATAACGCTGTTACCGGGAGGGCCAGCAGGCAGAGCAGATGGTGGGCTCGTCCCAAAGAACCATCTTCCCCAAGTTAGCATTCAGGCTTGTTTTACACTAAAAGCGGAGGGGGTGTGGCTAGTTGTTGCAAACTTCCTGGTGTCGGAATCCTTTGTTCTTATGCTCTGTTCTGCAACTTTTTATCTCCGTTTGAATGTAAAGTGTTACACCTTTAAAGGTCAGAGCCCTGAGAAGAGGCTACCTCGTATATTTCAGGCTGTAGGCAACATTCTTAACTTGTAGCAAAAGCAAAGGAATACACAGGTTACAGTAAAAGAAGCCGCTCCAAGGTGGAGTCTGTTCTTCCCTAGCACAAGTTTCAGACAACAGGGTGTGTTGGAGACTGCAGTGGGCTGCCGCAGCCTTACCAGCCCAAACGCGGCAGCTGCGATTCAGGGACAGATATTCCTTGATAGGACAGTGATGCCAAATGTACTGAGATTCCCGAGTGAGATCTGTGATCTAGGCTTCTGTGCAAAATGGTCTCATTTAAAAATGCTGGCACCCTATCCTAACCACACCCCACTTGCAAGCCAGCAAGTTAGCCTAACGCTGTTTCAAGGATCCTGGCAGAAGACACGACACTCCTAGAATGGTGGTAAGTACTGCATTCCTCACAGCCACGGCAGTAGCCAGAGAGGTCAGTTTCCCAAGTCCCAGTTCCCACAGGGAGACACAAAGAAGGCCAGAGGACAGCTGTGCGTGCAGTGGGCTTTCTTCCAGGATAGCAGCCCTGGGCTTAGGGAGTTGAATCCTACATACTGGATGGTAAGCATCCCTCCCTCTGCTCTAGAGGGAGATACTGTCTCCATTTCCAAGGCACTTGGCTATACACACACCCTTGGAAAGACAGTGTGGGCCAAAGGCAGTCAGAGCCTCTGGTCATAAGATGTGCACACGTATGAGGGGCCCGTGGAGAGTTGTCTCGCGACGAAATCTACCCCTAGTTCTACACCATCGTGGCATCTGGGGAAGTTTACCAATACAGCACTTGGATCAATCTGATTGAAAGATCTGCACCCAGATTTGTTCAATTTGCCTCATACAGCTTTTAATTCCAGGTACCGTCAACAGAACTCCAAGCAGCTATTAGGCCACCCTGCAGGGCTGACCCTAAGCACGCCCTGCCCCCGGATGCTCTGGACCCGGCCGGCGGAACAAGTCCCAGCGACCGCCAGGCCTGTCTTCCAAAGCCTGCGCTCGCCAGCCCGTCCCGCTAGTGATGGCTCAGACTCCACACTGACCGCAAGGGGAAAGTCCAGGGCAGCGTTATCCGTCATTCCTAAGGACCCTGACCACTGAGCTGAGCCTGAGTGGAACGCCTCCGGGACCTGGGTGGTGTCTCTGACGTCAGCTAAGGCCGGGGAATATTTCATAGCAGCCGTCTCATCACAGGGGTAACAATCCGCAGTAGATGCATAAAGAATCCGTCAGTTGCCCTCCCTGAGTAGCCAAGGATGGCCTCACTCTGGAGAGATCCAGGTCCTCACGTCCAGGCCTCTTCATCAGTTCCTGGCGGTGCACCGAGCAGTTGAAGATTTGGTATTTCCTCTTAATTCCTCCCTGCCTGGCAAGCCGGTGGGCGTGAGGGTTCCTGGTTTAGCTGGAATAAATGAGTCTAGTCTTTTCTGATGGAGGCCCTGCCTGAGGGCAGCTGGCCCTGCGTGCGTGCCCTACAGACCCACACCAGCAGCCGAAGACAGCCATTTGGCCCCGGAAAAGTCCAAGCAACAGCTACTGGAGTGGGTGGGGAAGACAGACAGGTGTGTAGGAGCTGCAGAGCCGGAGCTACACCCTGCTGCGCCGATAGAATGCGTCAGGTTAAGGGGAACGGGAATTAAATCATGTTCAGAGTTGTCTGGGAGGAAGTGGCAGCCCCAGCAATCAATACAATTCAATGCATTTTAAACAGTTTGGGTAGCCACCCTGGGGCCTTTTCTTTTGTGAGAGAGGCTTCAGGGTTGACACGGATGATAAAGACCATGAATACCCTTCGCTCGGCCGCATCTGCCGTATCTCCTGGGGTCAAGGTGCTCCCCCCACAGGGGCCACTGACCGCCCACCGTGAATCTGTGGTCCTATTTCAGTAGCCATGACTTCAGCCTTTTCCCAGTTCTCCCAGACCACTCATCTGGAATAATCAGGTACGGGAAACACAAGGGCATTTTTTATAAAACCTGGAGACATGGGTTCTCTTCCCCGCTCGTGCCCGGGTGAGCCACTGTACGGGGACTCGACAGGACGAAGCTCAATCAGGAGCCCTTCATCCCTACGATCTGGAGCCAGGTCACTCCCGCAAGGGAGCCCAGGCGGATGAACCAGAATTAAGTCTGAATTTTCTAGGTCTTCTTGTGTCTGGGCTGCCAACCCAGAGGCTGTAGAGCTGTGCTGGCCTGGCTTCTGCTGGGAGACAGAGGGGAGCATCTTGTGCAGAAAAGCTCAGAGCAAAATCCAAAATTTTCAGATGAGGCCTCTTTCCCCCCATTACCCTTTTTTGTTGGAGTGTAGTTACAATGCTGTGTTAGTTTCAAGTGTACAAAGTGATTCAGCCACACACACATACATATATATACACATTCTTTTTCAGACTCTTTTCCTTATAGGTTATTACAAAATATGGAGTAGAGTTCCCTGTGCTATACAGTAGGTCCCTGTTGGTTGTCTGTCTATTTTATATATAGTAGCGTGTATATGTAAATCTCAAACTCCTAAGTTTGGTAAGTTTGTTTTCTATGTCTGTGGGTCTGTTTCTGTTCTGTAAGTAAGTTCATTTGTATCTTTTTTTAGATTCCGCATATAAGTGATATCATAAGACATTTGTCTTTCTCTGTCTGACTTCACTTAGTGTGATAACCTCTAGGTCCATCCACGTTGCTGCAAATGGTATTATTTCGTTCTTTTTCGTTGCTGAGTAATATTCCACTGTATATGTGTACCACATCTTCTTTATCCGTTCCTCTGTCGATGGACACTTAGGGTGCTTCCATGTCCTGGCTATCGTGAACAGTGCTGCAGTGAACACTGGGGTGCATGCATCTTTTCGAACTATGGTTTTCTCCAGATATAAGCCCAGGAGTGGGGTTGCTGGGTCATGTGGTAGCTCTGCAGTTAGTTACCCTTTTCACCACCCAGGAAGCAGCCGAGGGGAGACGATTCCTTTCTTGACACAACTGCACTCAGTAATCGTGCTTCCTTATCAGTGTGTAAACCAGCAGGAGGTGATGGGGGTGGAGCCAAAAGAAATTTTAGTCAGTTTCTGAGAAGCCTGTTCCCGTGGTCAGCAGTCCCAGGCGCTGGTGGGTGTAGGAAACAAGGAAGGCCAGCTGAAGGACTTAACTGTCAGCACGTAGCTGGGTGGATTTTGCAATAAAAAGACACCATTGTTAGACTGTAAATGTTCCCCAAACCTGAAGACAATGTTCAGTTTACTCTCAAGGGCCATAATAATGTGACATCAGTGAGTTGATCTGCCTGGAACTTAAGCACTGTGACCTGAAAAGTGTCAACACTGGTGGTGCAGCCCGGTGGCTTCACGCGCGGTCTTAGTGTGACGTGGTCTGTCTGCAGGACTGGGGGAGGGGGGGTGCTCCAAGCCATTTGGCCACTCTCACAAGGAGACAAGTGGGGCCACTTTCAGCGGGAATCACAAGCCTGGAGGCAGGGGTCATCTCTGACTCCGAACCATATTGGCACCTGGCCCGCGATGGCAACTGTGTTACGTTTGGTACAATGACGGATCCAGGCGGTGATGGCGGGAATGTGCGTGCGGCCTCACTCGGCCCCGGGAGTCCAGGCGGCATCCTCGGAGAACAGGCCCTTGTCAGAGGCACCTACACGAGCGGTGCAAACAGCATCAGCAACTGTGACTTGTTTCCACCGTCAAGACCCCAAACACGGGAGCCTTTAGTCTGCTGGTGTGTAGTTTTTGAAGGAGCTAGAGTATTAGCAGCAACCCAAGGGTGAGTGAAAATACAGCAAGACCCTGGGTTTCAGCTCAGCTGAACCATCAGTGAACCAGGCCCAGACGTGTTGGAAACCCCTGTGAACCGAGGGCTCGGTTGAACCAGTAGCTTTGCTGTTAAGTGGCCGAGGGCGTGTAAAGCTGCCCCCAAGGTGACAGCTGCCACTTTTTCCTGTAAAGCTGAGAAGCCGAGGGGCCAGGCTAGTTGTGTTCCTGAACAAGCCGTTTCCACTTACCAGGTGAGGCTGTGGGCCCTTCCCACCCTGTTACTTGCTGAGACCGAGTCAAGCTGCCCCAAATGGAAGCGGAGGCTGGAGAGCCCCACAGCCCTCCGGGTCAGGCGCTCGGCTTTAACAGAAGACTCACAGCAGCAGACCAGTAAGGCTGGGCAGTAGGGGCTGCAGGTCACCGTCCGGGTGACAGGTCTAACCCTCAAGGAGGACTCTCGCAGCGAAGGCTGACTCTCTGTCAGGGCTCTAATCACCAGAGTTATCAGACCGGAGACCTGCAGCCGCCGAGTCGTGGTGTGCATGGCGCATCGGGAGAAGCCCCTCGGGCGCTGAGGCCCAAGGAAGCAGGGGGCGGACAGGTCAACTCCAGATGGCCATGCCGACAGGCGTGTAACCACAGTACGGTGAAGGAGCCTAAAAGGCCCCCCACGGGGCGCATTTGCGTCCCTTTTCCACTGTGATTCTTGCCTAAACCCCATTAACGTAATTCACATGCCCGTCCCACCAGGGAACCAGCTAGGAGGGCGACCTGTTAACAGCACGGTCATAAAACCTCAATTCCCTTCACTCTCCCTTTCCCACCCCCCAATATCCAGACCCGTGATTCCACACACACGCACACACACACCAGGGGCAGGGAGACCTGGGCCTCACCCCTAACCGGCTCTCTCCTGAAAGAGAGGCGCCAGTAGGAAGGGCCAGGGAATGCAGAGGGAGAGGGCCGCTCCAGCCCGCTAAGCAAGGAGCCTTCACTTGCAGTTTGGAGCCTGGCTCCACAGAGAGCCTCTGAAGTCTTGGGTCCGGCACCCTGGAGCACGAGGCCGGGTCCTCGTGACTGACACCGTCAACCTCGGCCTGGGGACCCTGCTCTCAGCCAGCCCAGCAATGCTGAATCCAGCCTGGGCCGTGGGGCTCGCTCATTGCAGCTGATGAGGGGCTGGCTTGCACAGCAATGACTTCTTTTTAAGGGGGTCATCTTAATCTGGGGCACGAGTCGCCCTATTGCTAAGAAAATGTCCTTAAATTCTTGCCCAGCTGATGTGCAAGGTCTTCCAGGGCTGTGGGTCTGACCTCAGTCATTTGTCTTTGTCAGTCTGTCTAGTCGCTTGAATCAGCATCGTAAATCCAATTCAGGGCACGAAAGGTCCAGACACGGCCTGCCTGACTTTGCTAGGGTTGCCAGAACAGAGTACCCAGGTGCTGCCACTGCAGAAATTTACTGTCTCCCGACCCAGGAGACTAGAAGTCCAGGATCAAGGTGTCGGCAGGGTTGGCTCCTTCCGAGGGCTGTGAGAAATACCCGTCCTGGGCCTCTCACATAAATTCTGGTTGGTTCCGGCAATAATTGATATTCTGTGACCCGTGGAAACCTCAGCTAGATGTCTGCCTCCAGCGTCACGTGGGTTCTCCCTGGGTGGCTCTGCGTCCAAATGTCCCCTTTTTCTAAGGACACCAGTCATATTGGATTAGGGGTCCGGTCTATACGCTCTGGGTGACCTCATCGCAACTAATTACACCTGCTGTGACCCTATTCCCAAATAGGGAACGACACCGTCTACCTCCACTTACGGATTTTGGGGGGACACGGTTCAACCCACAGCAATGCCTTATCTGTGATTTCCACAGGAGTTTGTGTGTCTCCGGGAAATCCCCCTTAAAGAACCAAGCTCCCTTATGGCAGCCAGGACTACGGAAAAAGTCCAAGACCTCTGACTGTCATCTCTGCAAAGATCTAAGGTTGGCGTGAACGTCTGCAGGAAGAGCTGAGCCTCAGACTCCCTCGTTGCCACCCTTTCCCCACAGGGCAGGTGGATCGTCTTCCTTTTCACTGAGTGTGAATGTCCCTCTCCATTACTGTTGTCTGAAGAGGGCTGGAACCTCGCTCTAGTCCAGGACTGTTCTTTGTACTGGTTATGACGATGACATACATCTGAGGCTGGCAACCTGACTGGGGAGAAAGGCTCTCATCCAGAGGGCGTCAGGAACAGCACAGCCACTGTTGAGACAGCTGAATTTGAAACTCCCGCCGGGTGTGTGACGTGAAACTCCACCCCCAGTCCTTCCTCACTAGCAGACAATAAAACAGACAACCACTTACTACCCTGTGGAACGTGAAACTTGGTCACCATCTTTGCTACCGAATCCCGTGGACTCTTCCTTCAAATCCTGTCGATTGGCCCACAAGAGCCTTGTCCATCCTCTTCTACGAAGCCGTGTCTCCATCAGCATCCCATCCTTGCTGCCAAACCATCAAGAACTAGAAGAGTGAGATTTTACTCTATTTGTGAGGTAACAGGTTAAACTGCTGTAGTGTCGTGAATTCTGGCGGAAGACACGAGATCCCTGGGTCAGAGGGAGAAGACTTCACCACTCAAAACGACGTCTAGAGACACACGGAGAACCAGCTTCATCTTGCACTGGCTTCCTGGGCCCTCACTTCCGGAGGACAATGTGATCTCTGCATACACAGTGGGCTGCATTATAGGACAGAAGCCCTGAGCTTAGGAATGCAAATCTTGCATAACGGGCGGGAAATATGGCTGCGCTTTTGCTCTGCGGGAGGGCATTATCTCACTTGCTAAGGCTGCCTGCTGTACAGACGTTCTTGAAAAGATCGTGTAAAGCAAAGGCAGCCAGTCCTCCTGCTTCTCTACAAAATGCAAGGCAGTGATGGAAAAACGTCTCCTAGCAACCTGCGGCCAAAGCAAATGGACCCCAGAGCTCGCGCTACTCACCATTACACTTGGATAAGCTGAGCGCAGTTTTATTCTCAAATGTAGGTTTTCAAAAAATGTATGGCTTTGGTTTTATTTGTGATTTGAAAAACTTGAATATGAGTTTTGTTGGAAAAAGGAGTTTTACAGACTAAAGAAATGTATTTTGGTTATACCGGGACTGTATTCAAAGATCACTTTTTCAAAAGGGATTTTGGATACACTGACCTATACACAGCAAAGGCCTGAGTTAAGAGTTTCTGGTCCTTCTTCTCCCCACTGTTGTGTTGGAGGTTTCCTCTGTCTGAAACGGCAAGACCCGCAACAGAACAAATGTATTAAATATTGTTTCTACTTGATTCGATGGTTCATTTTCTTTTTAAACAGAACTCATTTTAAATTTTAAGAAGATTTTTATTTAACACTTTTATTACAATATTTATATGGCAACAATATCTAACAAGCTTCTGAGACACAGGATACATTTTTGATAGACTTTGCGACTCTGCCAGAAGCAGATCTCAAAATAAACAGTGTTATTTAAAGCAACTGTGAAAGTAATCATAAAAGAAGTGTTGTTAGTATCAAGGTTTTCAACACGAGGTTCACCAGCTATCCTATTTCACGTAGAGGAAAAATGAAAAGAAGTACTCGAACTAGAAGAAAAAGTGGGATACCAAGAGCAGTGCACATTTACCAAAAACTTGAGAAAATGTACTGAGAGATATGTTAAATATTTGCTGAAAAGAAAACTTTAGTTGCTCATACGTGAAGCTCCATGAATCAATCATTCCATAGAATCAGGAGCAGAAGAACTTCTTCCCTCTCCTCCTCAAAAATCAAGGGGCCACATCTATGCCAAAACCCAGACTTCTAGTTCTTCGTTCTCTTCTCATTTCAAGTAGGATTTGCTGTTTCTTCCCTTCTAGATAATGTTATTAGCCTGAGGGTCTCTGCTACCTCCCTGCGGTGGCCTGGGAGTGCATTCCAGGGAATCCCCTAACCTCTGGAAATACACATCAGCCTTGGGGTGTAAGGGCATATGCACGTTTTTAGAAGGGTGATGGCCTGTATCTCTTATCCAGTTCTCAAAGTGATTTGTGACTCAGTGAAGGTGGAGACCCACTGGCCTGTTGTAACAGTTTCTAGAGTAAAATATAAAGAAGATTCACTGGGGTAAGTGAAGAAAATACTAGAATTTCTATGTTTATATTCATGCTTGCTTAAAAATAAGCTTATTACTATATTATTTCAGACTGAGAACAACATTATATATTTATTAATCATAGATATTAATAATACTTATATGATAAAGTTTATTTTTATATACTTACAATAGATTGTCAACGTTCTGAAGATTTTACTAATGGTGTGCAGAATCCAAACGTCTGGAGAACACTGCTCTAGATTACTATCAGGCTGTGTCGTTAAGATCTTGCAGGGCATCTTTAATTTACATGTGGGAGGAGGTGAAGGAACAGTACATTCTCAAAGACTAAAACGTTTTTATCCACTTCAATTTTCCGACGTACAATTTATCTGGGGAAGAAAGCAGCTCACTGTGATCGAACAGCCCTGGATACCGCCTCGTGGGGCATCATTGTTTCCAAAGGCACCGAATTCTGTGAGCATTGTCACTCTAACTTTCCAAAAGGCTTCAGCTTTACCTTTTTATTCGGGCGTGTAATACGATGGATTGTCCGACTTCTGTAACAGCATTTTGTTTTGCTTTAATTTTCCCTGAGATGACCTCATAGCTCTTCCCTCAATACAGATGGGTTTGGCAACCTTTCAGACTAAACAAACATCTTAGCTGATACTGTATAAGATTTGGGCATTATGCAAACTCGTTTTCTGCCAAGTGATCTTCTTCACGATCTGTAAGGTTTAGTTGCAATTTAATATATTTTTTGTTATATACATGTTTGTTTTAGTTTTTAGATTCTGCATATACGTGATAGCACACAGAACTGGTCTTTCTCTGTCTGACTTATTTCACTAAGCCTGATACCCTCCAGATCCATCCACATTGTTGCAAATGGCAGAATGTCTCAACATTAAATACTTAAAAAAATTGAAAGGCAGCAAAACCTTATCGAAAATCTTCTGATCTCCAAAATATCTGAGCTTAAGTCCTAGATCTGCAAATTAAATTTTGTCCTGATCTCGATCCCTGTGTTTAAATCTTAGATATTAACATTTTCCTGAAACTAAGTTTATTACGATGAAAATGAATTTGCACTGATAGTAAAAGAAACCTAGCGTTTAGAATATCACATTTTTCCCCGTTTGGCTTAGTTTTAAAATTTGAAAGCTATGCGTTTATGAAACCTATGCTATCTTGGTTTTGCAGGCACTGAATACAGGAAGAACAGTTTTAGAGGTCAAAGTGTGTGGATTGTGTGAGTTGGTCAAAACAGACGCAGGTGTGACAGGTCAAGGGCAAGGCTGCTTCAGGAGAAATATAGGTGGCAATAAAGTGTAAAATGTTGCAGGTGGCTTAAAGTACGAACACCAAGTGAGTACACGTCACCAACACCATGAGAGAAGCATTAAAGGGAGCCACACTTCTGCAGTCTGGAAGCGAACAGGCAAAGAACAAAAGGAAACTAAAGGCAGCCAGGACTGCACAGGGCTAATCCCTTCCAGAAGTTCTCGCCTCTCACGGTGGGAGGATTATTCTTCCCCTTCACAAGAGAACACAGATTTCCCAGGATTTGAGGAAGAATTCCAGCAGAGAATGTAGGTCGCAACACTGTCAACTCTGGTTTACATTTACCTCTTGGTGCTCTCTGCTGAGTAAAGCAAGCTGTCCCTGCGCTTTTAGCCTCTGTTTGGACAAGGGGATCGCACTTTCCTATCGTCTCTGCAGCAACCTGAGGTTTGGTTTTGCAGGACGTGTTACGTCCTCCATTACAGGCTTTGCAAACCCTCTGGCCCAAGCCCCTCCGCACCGCCCTCCCCCCGCCCGTGTGTCACACCGCATCCTTCACCCTGCAAACCGGCCTTCACTTCACTTGTTCCCACGCAGCCGGCTCCACGGGGAAACGCACCCAAGCCCACCAGCAGGCACGACAGCTCTTTATGCTCTTGTGGTTCGGGGAAGGGCCGTGTCCTGTAGAGTCCCTTCCACTGAGGAATGACGACGTATCCAGGTAAAGCCCACCGTTTACAGCCACAAGCATCCAGCGGCTCATTGGGCGTGGCTTTCCAGCCTCACGCAGCCTTAGGCATCGCTGGGGCTTTGCTGGTGGCGCTCGCGGGGCGAGGGCGAGTCAGCCCCCAGCCACTCCCCACGTCACTGCGCCTTCCCTTGCTAGCCCACCGGCCCGGGCCAAGCAGCCTGCTCTGTGCCTCACCATGGCTGCCCCGGAGGGACTGGCAACGTCAGGGAGGAGGGATTTGGAGGACAGGCCAGTAGAACGCTGCAACAGCCCTTCCCACCCAAGAAGTCATGGAAACAACAGAACCTGAAGAGCAGCTCCTGGCGTTCTTGGGAGGAACCGGTGGCTTGGGACCCACATTATACACATTTTAGGACAGTTCACTTGGCAGTAAGATTCGGAACCCTTGGCTCCCAACCCTGTCACAGAGACCCTCTGTGTCCATCATTTTCTGCATCCTCAACCCCACGCCAGCCTCAAGCCCCCGTCCGGGGCCCTCACTTTCCTTGCGAACATACCCTCGGGCTCCATCCCTGCCTACCCTCAGCGGTCTGGCCATGAATACGTCTCCCTCACCTCCACCCTCCAAAGTGGATCAGACAGAGATGGAAAAGGGATTCCTTAAAGTTTTCAGCATCCGAGTTGCAGATTTTGAGTGCATTCCATCATGGAGATGTTGTATGTCCATCTTGCTTAAGGGCTCTGAGGTATCCCATAGTTAACGAGCCTTTGCAGGCTGGTCTGGGGAATCTATCACAGATGACTTAATGTTTTCGAGAAAATACATTTTTGGTAACTTTTTATTTGGATAAAATATCAAACTTATGGAAAGGTTGCAGGAATAGTACAAGGAATTCCCATGGAGCTTCTACCCAGATTGTCCACATTTTCCTCCATTGGTTCTGTGTGTGTGTGTGTTTACACACACACACACAGAAAATATTTTTTGAATTCTAAAAAATTTACAACTTTTGGAACATAAATTATTAGCAAATTTGGGTCTGCTTAAATAGGTGATAAATAAGACACATTATTTTATGCTTTTTAATTTCCCTTAATTCCTACTATTTTCCCTGTAATAAGGGCTCATTTCCAGAAAGAAAAATGTATTTAAGTCTTTACTTTCCTTTTAAATACTTTTATTAACTTCATATAATTGTGAGACTATGTTTTCCCCAGGCCTGTGGTACTCTCCAATAGTAGGATTGGTATTTCATGAGCCCTGTTCAGTACCTCGAGACACCGGAGCCTCACTGAGTAAATAATAATTATTGTGATATGTATAGTAATACGCCAGGGATGCTAGAGGCCAGCCAGTAATGGCCTTTATTCCCGAGGTCACCATGGACCGGCCTGGGGACTAGTGGAGAGAACTGTTAAAAATTCCAGCTGACGTACCCCTCAGATCCCCAAATAAGAAAGAGCTCAGTGTATCTATAGCTCTGCTGATACTGATTTAAACACTGTAATGTTCGGCTTTCTCTTGCTTTGAAGTTGCGTTCTTTTTAAAATCAGATCTTTATCTCCAACCAAACTCTGCATGTTACTTAGTTCACCAGAGATCTTAGACTAACATTATTAAAAGTTTACTTTCCAGAAAAGTGTTTTGAAATTTCTACAATGAAATCACAGCATAATTTTCTTCATCAATATTAACATCCTCTTTAAAAATATCATTGAATTAATTTCGCTAGAATAAAAAATTCACAGATGTGTACTTAAGACAAAGAGTCCTGATGGTTCCAAGGACATATATACACACCAGAGTGTTGAACACAAACGCTTAAAAAGTAAGCTATCAGCCAAAAGAACAAGTCTTATTTCCCACTTCTGAACTCCAGATTTTCCTGATGGGACTCTACACGGCTCAGCCTGGCAACGGAGGGTGTCTGCTGAAATAGGTCCAGATTACGGCTGTACGCTATGATTCATTCCCTGAATGCTGCCTTTACTCCATGTTGCTTCTGGGTAGAGTAAATTAGAATAATATTATTGCATTTTAATGTAGGCTGTAACCCTCTTTTATCCTGAAGATTATGACACAAAAATGAATTAATAGAAATGAAATTGCTCTTATGAATTAAAATAGCCTTTCCCATATACAGACTTTTTAAAATGTCAGAAAAGGAAATATTTATTGTTACGACACATTACGTTGTGGAGAATATTTTTATAAAATCACCTTTGATATTTACAGAAGAACTACTTTAGATTCATATTGCATCTAACCCATAATGGCTTATTTTCTCTAAAGAAAAGAAAAAGAAAAAAGTGCAACAGAAGGAGCCTCAACCTGTTTTGTTATGTATGCTAACAGTTAAGTGAGGAAATGTAACAAAATGCAGACTTGAAAGGTTCAGGGAGCTTAGGGTATCAAAGACTACGGTTTCTATTCAAAAAGCGTTTTTAAGGCAACCAACACTATGAGAAGCGCTTTGATAACCAGGGTGTTTGGCCAGGGCAGAAGGCAGGCGACTCCACCAGGCTGTACAGGTCACGACAATCGCCCGATATATGAACAAGGCGCTCAGTTCTGAGTATAGGTTATAAGCTATTCTTATATATCAGAAATACTCCCCCAAAGTCACTTTTTGAGGCTTCTTTCTTTCCTTCTTTCTTTCTCTCTCTCCTCTCTCTCTCTCTCTTCCTTTTACACTGAAGAGTTGAACATTGAGGTGAATACATTTTTGTCATGTTAAGTGGAAGGAAAAACAGGTGGTGACTTAGCTCCCAAAAAGTTACCACCGCTCCTGAGCTTGCTGCCATCCCAGTGTGCTCTCAGAAGGTCCACACACGCTCCAAGGACTCAAACCCAGAGACTAACAATTGGGTGTATATTTGGCTAATCTATTCCCGATGCTTTGCCTAAAAAATTGGCATTGGCTTCCTCGACATCTTTCTTCTGGAACCATGGCTTTGAAGTTGTTCCTTGTTGATAAGCTTCCAGAAAATGACAGATTCCAGGAATGTCACTAGGAAAGTTTGGTGGGAGTTCCTCCCTTGATCGAGGTGTAAACACAAAACCAGGACAGTCTTTGAGTAATCTGGAAATATTGAAACACAAATATTAATCATAAAACTTAAGACTGACGTAACTGTCTAGTCAAGAAAAGGTGACATAACTAAAGGAACATTCCTGAGAATATTAATAAACCAACCATCTTCGGTGTCACTGACAGGAAAAATCCTAATGATGTTTATAAGCATCTTCACAGAAGAACGGCAGGGGGTCAATGCACAGTAACAGAAAGCCCTACCAAATAATGTAGTTCACTCATATTAGGAAAGGTAACTATCAAATAGTCTTGTAAAGGTATCATCTATAATCTATAGAACAGTGCAATACACAGCAGTGGGGAAGAAAAACCCAAACAATGCAAAAAATACATGAAAATAATGTTACAGAACTGGAAGAGTTGAAAGAGATAAGACATTGCCAATTCATTCATTTTCTAAATATTACTGAGAAGTAAGCTTGGGCAAGACCTTGTGAAAGAAAATCCTATATAAGATATATATCTACATATAAAATGTGAGAGTAACTTTGGGATCTCGCAATAGAATTTTTATGAATTCTAGGTTAGTAGGACTAAAGTGAGATTTAGTTGTATATATCGACACTCTACTTACTATCTGATATTTGCAATATATTTTCTTCTTAAATTCTTAAGAATTAAATTTCACCTTAAATTCAGATGTTCTACAGGCTTTTATTATTTGCTGCATTTGTCCATGATGATAAACTCATTTGAAACTCTAATCATTTTGATTAAGTTACTGTCTCCTCTTCCCACTTGCTTCCCTAGCTTTCTGTCAAATGCAAACTTAATAAGCATCTCTCTGATCTATTATTCAGGCCGTGGATGGAAACTGGCTGTAAACCAGTTTCTGCAGAAAATCTCTCCTCGTGTCTCCCCTTCCACTCCCCAGTCTGC
This sequence comes from Neophocaena asiaeorientalis asiaeorientalis, assembly GCF_003031525.2. Taxonomy (NCBI): domain Eukaryota; kingdom Metazoa; phylum Chordata; class Mammalia; order Artiodactyla; family Phocoenidae; genus Neophocaena; species Neophocaena asiaeorientalis. The sequence continues at coordinate 4,530,267 of NW_020173335.1, forward strand.
AGTGAAAAGAGTGACGATGCTGCACGAGACTTGGGGACGCTGGCGCCCCTCTGTGTGCTGAGGAAACTGCTGCACAGAGGTGCAGGTCTCAAGGATCGCAGACCTCGAGTAGAATACATGGGAGTGTTCAATCAACTAATTCTTATCAGTGCACCAATAAACAATCATAAGACTAATGAAATGATGTTTTAGTCATGGATTTGTAAATATTTTGAGTACCTCTTATTTTTAAGGCATAGTACTTGGTAATATATAATGAAAAATTACAGAATTCCACACAATTGAAAGTATAAGCTTCAAAGTCTGGTAGATGTAGGTCTGAATAACAGCAAAGATGTCAGATTTCTAGCCTTTCAAATGGGGATTAAAATAATACATGTCTCTTAAGACAGTTGTGAAGATTAAATAGATTGAACAAGATTAATTAAGCATCAATTAGATATCACATAACACCCGTCATACTGGCAACAATCAGTCTGATAATATGAGTCACTGGGAAACAGAAACCTCCAGACACCGTGGATTCTATCGGTACATATTACCAATATATACCAATAGATTGGTGAAACCAATCTGGACAGCTAACTGATGCTTAGTAAAGCCGAAACCGGGTATAGCCCACGATCTGGGAATACCATTCGTAGGGATATTATCTAGACACATATGTTTAAGGATATTTATCAAATCACGTTGTGTAATAATGAAAAACTGGCAATCCTCTAATTACCCATGGATAGAAGACAGACTGGCTCGTTTATACTCTAGAATACATATTATGTCACACGCGCATACGGGGACGTGCTAGATTTATCTCGTACCAGCTTGTGAGAAACAGCCGTTAAGCACTCTGGAATTCTGCAAGCCAGTTAAACCATCGGTAGCCTGAAACCTGCCACGGTGATAGTATTTACACCTGAAAAACTGGTAAAAGCTAGAAGTCAGGGAGTATCCGCTTCACTCCGCAGGCTGGTTTACCAGCACACCACCGCATTAGGAATACTGTAAATAAATGAACCAGATTTTTATGAACTAGATTTATATTTCATCAAGAAAAAAATCTCAAAAACATAGTATTGAGTGGATTGAAGGCAAGTTGTAAAAGGGAATAGGTGGAATCTATTTTCCTCCGGTTTTATTCTTCTATCTGGAGCATTCAGAAGTGGCTTTAAAAAAAAAAAAAAAAAAAAAAAAAAAAAAAAAAAAAAAGAAGTGGCTTTAAAGCAAATCACTTAAATGTATGAAGAGCCTCGCTCCAGATCGCACATCTGGTAAGCCCTGTGCTGTAGGACATGTCTTCTGCCTACAAATCCCATGCTTTTTAAAGAGACTTACAGATGTTTTGTTCATTAAATCATCTTTTTAAAAAGATCCAAATCTGTAAGAAAAACAGGTTGGAAAAATAAAACCATTTAGAAGAAAGCTTGCGTAAGATCCAAGAATAGTAGTCCCAGGGCAGTCCCAGGGTAGATGCTCACATGTGGAGGGAGGTTTTCTTTATCCCTCCTGACCGGACACGGTTTCCTGCGAGTGGCTGCATCAACTCTCCGAATTCGGCCATCGTCCCATAATCCCTTATTCTCCTTGTTCCCTGGTGGAATTCAAGTCCCGCTTCTGTGTCACTGGTCAACTTTCCCGCCCGCACGGGGCACCTGCCAGTTTTGTCTTTAATGATCCTGCAACACTGCACGCAACCCTCCCTTTAATCCACTGACCCCAAACTCAAACGATATTGAACCTAGTGTCTGCGTTCTCTGCACTTCAGTAAAAACAAACAAAAATGCGGGAAACTGTCCCCTAGAAGAAAACTTCTCGTGACATTTCAAAGAAAGGAATGTCTAATTGCCATTACATTCTAAATTGCTGATGAGAATTTGGAAGTGGAAGTTTGAAGGAAATGGATAGTTTTGGTTGTGGGTATGCAGTCTGTGTCCTAAAGTTACATGTGCTTCATATATATATCAAGGAAGTTAACACTTCGTAATATCATTGTATTGGGAAACGCCATCCCTGAATTCAGGGTACTATCAATAAAGCTCTGCAAAGAAATAATTACCTTTCATATTTGTATAACTTATAGAATCTCCACTTGTCCTGAACTTAAGAAACACAGGATGAGCTGAGATGAGCACCTGAGGGTGTGCCCAGGGCGGGTGAGGAATGTGTCTGTGAAGACGCGGCCTCTGACTTAAGGTCTGATGTGCGAAGGAGGAAAGCAGGGGAGGACCCGGGAGAGAAACGCAAAGCAAGCATCCTCCATTCAGGAATCGGTTTGGCGAGTGTGATGCATAAAAACGAGGCCGGGTTGCAGGAGATCCATGAAATAAGGCGGGAGTGGAAGAAACCTTGGTCGTAGGGTCTGGCGGGACTCTGGTCAGAGGGAACACGTGAGTCCGTGGTTGCACGTCTAATTTTGTTCTGGCTTGTAAGGCCGGGGGACGGATCTGGCCCGTGCTTCACGAAGACAACATGGGCACCACGTGGAGGGGAGCCTGGGTGTGAGTAGCGCCGCGTGCTGCACACTCACCTGTGGTGGGGGCGGGGCGCGCACGGGGAAGGCGAGGGCATGCCAGGGTGCTGGTGCCAGGAGCCAGGGGCACGGCGGCCCTCTACCGCCCAGTCAGGAGACTGATGGAGCTCGGCCGGTGGGAAGTGGGTGTCTTCGGGGAGGGGGGGGGCGGAAATCAGCTGTTCTAATAGGATCGCATTGCCTGTAATGGGCCAATTAGTCACCCGAGCAGAAATACAGGTCAGAGCTTACGAGTGGAGATTCTCAGTGGAGAATCATGGGTCGGGCTGGAGATCAAAGTTCCCATGAGGCTAACGCGCAGTTCAAAAAAAAAAAGTTAAAGTGAGGATGATCCAAGTTATGGCTTTTCTCTTCCTTTAAGATGATCTAAGCGAGAACAAGTTATGAAGAATGAAACAAACCAACAGACAAAAATGACGACTGCGTATGAATGAAAATAGACTTCAGGCACTGAACGGGATCCATACCTGTAGGTGGTAGGGCTGACGTTGATTTTCCGGGGGACACTGCAGGACTCGAACTTGTTAGCCAAGGTGACGTTATTTCCAAAAAGGCAGTAACGGGGCATCTTAACTCCGACAACTCCGGCAAAAACCGACCCAGAATGCAGTCCAATGCGCATCTGAAAGCAAGAGCAAAGCAACGTTCCGGTCATGGGTGAACACTGCTGCTAGTCGGCGCCGGCTGCGTGCCTGTCGAAACCACCGGGCTCCTGGCTCTGCCCACACGCCCTCCTTCCTCCAAGCCTGCAGCCCATCCCCTCTCCTTGCCACCTCCTCAGCCCCGCCTCTTCACGCTGCTCACAGAGCATCCTTTATCTCAACTGTCCTCCGCATCTGAATCGAAGCCCCCCACGAACGGACCACAGTCACCATGGTGACCAAAGTGCCCGTGGACTGTTGACGTGAACCTGCTCTGTCCGTCGGTTAGAGAGACCTGACTTCCGGCGCCCAGAAGTTGTTTCCCAACACGGTCAGAGGGGTCCAAGAAGCCAGTGCTCAGGGTGCAGAGGGCGGGTTTTAGGTGTTTTGCTTTAAAAGGGCCTTTGTGCCAAACACTACCTCACTACTCAAATGACCGGGTGCAGAAAGAGAATTGTAATATTTAGGCAGAAAATGACGGCGGAAGCGGAAAGCTGGCATTGCTGACGCCTGCGTCACAGTGACTACACACACGTCAGTCAAAAACATCTGGACCCGAGGAAAACCAGAGTCCTGCCGCATCAGGATAGGCTGAGGTAAACATTGAGGCACCCTGAAAGCTATCAATGATCTGGAGAGCAGTTAAGACAGTGTTTTAAAGTGGGATCTTCCGGAAGCTCCAAATACTGGCCGATCTCAGAGGAGGTACAGATTTTAAATTACCGCTGCAACGAAGCAAGTTAAAGGGGGGATATTTCAAATGACAGTCAGATACCACGCACGTTACTTTCAGTTCTGTGTTTAGCTGACCATTTGAAACAAGTTTTATTAGATGTGCGTATTGTACACAGAGGTCAAGTACTCAGTGACTCAGATGTCCTTTAGAATCCAGAAGACTCCAGATCTCCCTAGTTTTACAGCTAATTTCAGATCTCTTCTAGAAACTTCTGAGAATCGTTGGCTTATAACATGTCAAATCATGAATTCTGCAAAATTTTCAAACAAAAGCCCTACATCATGAATCAGGAAATTTGTATTAGAAACCAAAATGGTGCTGATAGCTGGTGCTCTGACCTACAATATTATATTAGTTTCAGGCGTACAACACAGTTATTTCATATTTTATAGATTACACTCCCCGCAGAGATGCCATAAAATAACTGTACTTGCTGTGCGGTCCATGACATCCTCGTAACTTACTTATCTCACACCCAGTTGTCTGTACATCTAACCCTCACTCCCGCCCTCATATTCCCACATATAGAATATGGTTCTATATGTAAACACTATGACAGTGAACAATGTAGACACAGAAAATAAGGTGACAGAAGGCTATCTTCTGCTTCTAAATATCAGGCAGAATTTTGGAAGTTTTTACTGACTTTGGGCACTCTTCTGGTTAAATCAGTCTCTCTCTTTGTACCTAGTCACTCTAGCTTTTCTTTTTTTTTAACATCTTTATTGGGGTATAATTGCTTTTCAATGGTGTGTTAGTTTCTGCTTTACAACAAAGTGAATCAGCCATACATATACACATGTTCCCATATCTCCTCCCTCTTGCGTCTCCCTCCCTCCTACCCTCCCCATCCCACCCCTCGAGGCAGTCACAAAGCACCGAGCTGATCTCTCTGTGCTATGCGGCTGCTTCCCACTAGCTATCTACCTTACGTTTGGTGGTTATATATGTCCATGCCTCTCTGTCGCTCTGTCACAGCTTTTAATACGACAAGTTAACCATGGCGTTTTACTGTTTCTATTGCATAATTAATATGGAAATGCGTAAACATTTCCTCTTCGTAAACGTCCAAACAACGCAGACAAAGCCAGTGTCTCTGCTTCCTCCCCTGCCCCCCAACTCCCCTCCCCCAGCCCAGAATCTCACTCTCAACCCCAAAGCTTCCTTATACGGGGACTTTTCAAATTTACAAGCACAATAATGGTCCAAAGTTTAACAGGCCCGTCACGCCCCCAGTGGAAACCTGCTGGGGAGTCTCCCCTTTGGGGCCACTTTTGATGTAGCCCCTCTGCACTCAGGTTCTGGGGCTGGGAGGGAGGCTCCCAGAGCCTGTGTAAGAGTTCACTCTGCACCTTCTGACTCAGCCTGGCCCTGGTCTCCATCATGAGATAGCGTCCACCCACCCACCGTCTTCCAAGTCTCAGTGGGTGGACGTTAGTGAGGAAGTCGGTAGGAATAAGTGCATAGATGGTTTGTACATATGACACGCTGGAGAAAACATAGAGTTTGAAAAGAAAAAAAGGAAATATTTCCTATTCTTTCACTGTGATTACATGCCGTGGGGCAGGAGGGTAAGAAACACATGACTCCAAATCTGGATCCGCGAGAGACTCGACTACTCTTGTCTAGCAGTGAATTGTGGATGCCTTTTCATAATGTTGTTATACAGATTTTAAATAAGATGATGTTGAAGTCACAATCTGCTCCCTGTGATACACGTTAGTGCTTCTCTCTCTACTAAAACTACTCTGCACTTCTGCGTCTGTGATATTTCATGAGTAGCCCCTAAGGCTGTCAGGTATTTCCTAGGACTGCAGGCCAATACAAGGAAAAAGGTGGTTTAACATCTGACTTTACAGCTCAGTAAAGCTAAACTATTATCACCCAGGTAATTATCTTTGAAACTAGCTATAAATAATTCTTGCAATTGCGAAACTCTAAAAGTGTATTTCTACAAATATCAAAAACCCCCCATGCCACTAACCCCCCTGCCCCAAACATACACAACTTATTACAAAATCCATTTATGTGGAGATCACTGGTTTTATTATTAATTGGGATATTTTAAGCATTTACTTTGATGCTATGAGTTTCCTCACCAAAAAAAGACAAAACAACAACAACAAAACACAAAAAAACACATAATTCTCTTCTAAAAAAGTATAGAAATTAAGCATCTGGAAAAGTCAGATACTGTGAAACTTTTAAAGCACAGTGGAAAATTATGTCGCGCTCTTCCTATTGAAACCTGGGGTCTCAGTCTTCTCCCCTGTGGGCAGGCTTAGGGTTGCTGTGACCATTAGGACAAAATGGATGTGTCACAGAGTATCTCCTCAGGCCAGGGCATAAAGGCCATGCAGTGGATGCAGACCTGTTCACCGGGACGTGGCCCCTATGTGAGAAGTGCGACGGCCCTGAGGCTGCCCCAGCAGAGCGTGACAGGTGAGCACCTGGGCTGATATACCCAGCTGGGCCCCGCCCTCCGCCAGCCCCACCCAGGGAACCAGGCCGGTGAGTGAAGCTCTGGTTCAAGTGGTGTAATCCCAGCTACCTGACGTGCCCTCGACCGCTGAGGTGCCAGATGCTGTGAGAAATGACGAGGTATCCCTGCTTTGCCTCATCCGAATTCCGACGCACAGAATCAGTGCAAAATCAAAGCTCTGTGGCTTTACGCCACTAATTTTAGGGAAGTGTGTCTCACATCGGTATATAACTGGGATGAGAGTTGACTTAGAAGATAGCTGTGAAGGCTTACACCTACGGCTTCTGTTAACAGGGAAGAGAGCCCTGGCTAAACGTCCAATTTTTTTCCTCCTTCTCTCTATATTTTATATCATGCCACATAGGATTCCATATTACTTCAAAGACCCATTTCTGAAGGTCATCAACTGAGACTGTTCTATGGCACATCCACTTCAAGTGGGACAAATAAGGATATTCCACTCATGTTTTATCTATTAAATCAATGGTTAGCATGTTAATCTTATTTTCTCATCTGCTATAAGACATTATTATTCTGGGATATGGCTCGTCTAGAAATTTTGGAATTTTATGTGTCCTGGAAAATATTGGTGGGTTAGCAGCCCACTTCGTTCTCGTGTAATTCCTCCCCTGCAGGGCTCAAAAAACTAAACATTCCATTTTCCAAAGTCCCTTGAAGGTTCTAGATGTACTTAGGTGTGGTGAATCGGAAGCCCTTGCCTGAGCTCTGGAAACCTGCATTTCTGCCTGCACTCCCGGTGTGAGCACGGCTGTGGAAGCCTTTGTGTTCTCTGTCCCCTGCTTAGCAGGGAGCCCAGTTGCCAGTCATTCATTTTGGAAGCGTCGTGATGCGGTATTTCCACGTTGCTGATGCAATTACAGTAGCTGCAACTTTCTTCTACAGCCAGCAGTGGACACAGCTGCTTTCCGAGCACAGTGGTTCCCTGCCTGGCTGTGGCTGTGTGGTTCTGGAACCAGCTTCCAGGTCACGGAGGAAGCTGTGGTTCTGAAGTGTGGGTTTGGGAACCATTTTTTCAAAGCTCAAGCCATGGATGGCGTCTTTGGTCTCTAAGTGATCCGTAAGCCATTTAACACCGCGTAGTAAAGCAAGCTGGAGATTTGCTCTCTGCCACTAAACCCTGAGGGATGCACCATTCTGTTGGGATCTAACTAATCAGCATTTACTGTCCTGACATCTCCTGGCCAGGACGTGATACGCCTCACCTTGATGGGCTCTCCGTGGGGAGACACCACTTCATCAGAAAGCTCCATCATCTTCAGGGCCATCAGTGCGATCCGAACAGCGTGGGTGTCACTCTCTTTGTGCAGGCCCCCAGCCACACAGTATGCATCGCCGATGGTCTCCACCTACACACAACAGATTTTCCACGTTACAAACAGAAGCTGAGGAAGCATCACAGTGCATATCATAGAGCAGAAATGAAGAATCATGCAGCAGACACCTCAGCGCTCAGGGCCAGTGGAACATCAGAGCAAATCACAGACGCTTGGAAAAGGCTTTCCTCCCCAGGAAACGCACAAGGTGAGTGGCAGTGCCGCGCCGTGAACACAGTTTCGGGAGGGGCTTCTACTCCCAGGATCGCCACTGACTCACCTCCTTCTTTCCCCACCACGTAAAAGGGCTTTGTAGAAGCAAATGACGTACTTTGGGTTTATACTAAACTGTTTAAGATATTGGGTGATTTTATACACTCTCAGCATAAAATACAGCGCTCTGAACAAAGTCACTACTGAATCAAGGCCCTATGAATTTATTAAGGATGTGCCTGGTTAAAACTGTCATTTTAGCTTTTCAAAAGGACACTTGGGGTTGTCATAGCAACGCTAATCAGGAAGTGTAGAAACCAAGATGTCAAGCCCAGAGGCAGACAGTGGTGACTGGAAGCCATTGGAAATCAGGCTCTTCTGTAAATTTCATGTACATTACTATCATTGTCACCACTGCTGTTGCTAGGAGTGATTTTTATCTGTTGGTGACCCTGAGCACAGAAAGCTAATGGTTACTTTGAATCCACAAATAAGCCACCAATTTGTAATAGGTACATTTTTCTCCTCTAAATATTAATTGTAACTTAGCAGATCATATCACTGTTCTGATCCAGAGCTTCCAATCTAGGGGGACGGAGACGAGAGAGGAGAAGAGAACAAGGACAAATTTCAGTGACTCCCTATTTCATGCAGAATAAATGCTGGGGCCCTTAACATGCCCCCCAAGTTCTTGCCCTGCCTTTCCGCTGCCCCCAATCCATCTCCTAACTCTCCCTCTTGCACACTGTGTTCCAAGCCAGCGGCCACCTGTTTCCCCTCAAACATACCAAACACTTGCTACTCCTCGGTCTGGTACAGTCTTCCTGCAGGTGGCCACCTGGCGTGTCCCTGGTCTCCTCGGGCCCTGCTGACACCCACCTGGCGAGGAAGGCCGATCCCGCCCACGGCCCGTACCTGCTCCATTTCCTACCAGGAGAGCACACCAACGGGGATGCTGTTGGAGTTACGCCCATTTGTTGGCTTTTCTCCCAGTGGGACCCAAGCTCTCGGAGTCTGTCTCATCAACTCCTCCATCACTGGGGCCCAGGCTGTTCACCAAGGACACAGCCCGGTGGCCGGGCATCCCGAGAGCATCTCCTCAGCGCTACAGGCAGAGAAGTGCTCAGGCTAACGGCTAACCTGTCACAGGGCTCAGGAAGTGTTACTAAGTAGGAGAAGGGCACCCTCGCCCCTACTGGGTGTTGGGTGCTGTCCTCTGTGCTGCTGCAGCCCCTGCAGAGGTGAGAGTGGTATCGCGTCCCCAGTGTCACAGGGAATCTGCCCTGTGCGTCTCTGTGTGTCCCTCCTCTGCCCGCCCCCTGCCGTGGACTCTTTTCACAGGAAGTGTACCCCCTCCCACGCTGGCCAACGCTGGAGGACCAGTAAGGATGTGCCGAAACAACAGACAAATACACACTCAAATAAGCAGAAAATGACCAAGAGATTGAAAGACAGAAAGGAAATGTAACTGAATGAAGTCCTGGTCCAGCTGGGTCCTGGAATAAACAAGCCTGACTGTTCCTTGGAAGCCACCACGGGCACAGGTCAGCCCCTGATGAACTCTTTCTCTATCTTAAGGTTATTCCGAGGTGAGGACTCTCCCCCGTTTGTTCACAGCATCTCCAGGTGTTTCCACGCGGAGTCGGCATGAAGAGCGGGTGAAACGAGGATGCAGGCTCTCTGGCTGGGGCTGCGGCTGGGCCCCCAGGGGTCTCTGCGCCCGCACCCTCATCGTGAGGTAGAGGATTCTGACCACTGGAGAGAATGACCCATATTTTAACGTTTCAACAGGGCGAACCGTGCAGCAGCGGGCAGCTTCGGCGAGCAGCCACAGCAGTTTGCAGAAGACAGGGAGACCTCCCAGTTCTGAGAGGAGATATTCTCAAGGCATAAACTGTCTACAAATAAATACAGTGAATTCCACAAGAGGCCATGACGCTTAACCTAAGTGAAGCCAATTATTTTATCTGTAATTATGCATGGACCTCTTTTTTCCTAAGGGAATCATAGCTCTGTCTGGAATTTCCTGTTACAAATTTTTTAAAAGGAAAGTTTTACTTCGAGCATCTAGATTGGAACAAAGGAGGGGCTTATAGACTCCCATAAATCATTTTTGTTTCCTCTTTAATCATTTATTTATCTTCATGTTGCATTAAGCTCTGAAATGCCAGAATTTTATGTGGCAAATTAAGAGATGACTCAAGCCTCATAAATGAGAAGCATGCTTTATTCCTTATGCCAGTATTTAGGACAACGTAAAATATTTTAAATCAGCAAGGAAATATGTTTTACTTCTAAAGAAATAAGCTGAACACAAAGTGTCTTCATTGGTTCTCTTATTAACAAAAGTTACATTTTAAAAATAGCTTATTATGTTTCAGGGACAATCTCCGTGCATCCTCAGAGCCTAGAATGATGGCTGCTACCCTGTAGGCGCTCAGTGCCTGCTGGCTGATGAATGACAGATTATTTTTTTTACCGTAATCTTTGTAACAGTCGTGTTCACGAAGATTACGGGACATAATGCATGTTATTCATGCATATAAACTCTGTGGGTGGGTAATTATATCCTCTGTTTCAGAAATGAGAAAGGTTATTTAACTTTCTCTGCTTACAAAGCCAATAAGGCAGTAAAAGAGATTGGAAGACACAGCCCTCCTTCTGCCCTTGGCCTGGGTACAGTAACCCCGTAAGCCGCTGGCTTGGGTTTCTCTTTCCCGGCTGTGAAAGGGATCCCGTTACCCTGTACTGAATGAATCCATTCGAAGACAATTCGTGCAGTCCTCGTGCTTCTCTCCTTCTGCAGAGAGAAAGGATACGTCCTCCCTGTGCAAGGCTGACCTTGAAACATCTCACCTTAACAGTTCATCTCGGGTCTCACAGTCGAGGCTCACGCTCACCGTCTT
>NW_020173335.1:4541118-4585389 GCF_003031525.2 Neophocaena asiaeorientalis asiaeorientalis
TTGCGGAGCACAGGCTCCGGACGCGCAGGCTCAGCGGCCATGGCTCACGGGCCCAGCCGCTCCGCGGCATGTGGGATCTTCCCGGACCGGGGCACGAACCGGCGTCCCCTGCATCGGCAGGCGGACTCCCAACCACTGCACCACCAGGGAAGCCCAGGCTCACTGTCCTTTAAACTTCCCCTCTCTGAGGGTCCGAGGCCCGCCCCCTCGCTCTGTCACCCTTGCACTCTGTGCTTGTTCTTTGGCACAAGCTCGTCCTTTCTGGAATGCGCGGCTTCGGAGCCCTTTCGGGCCGAGGCCACGCGCACGGCCGAGGCACGCCGCCTGCTCCCGGGCTGGGGCCCCTGGCCTCGCCCTGCCCCCCGCAGGCCCCTACCTTGTAGACGTCCAGCTCCCCGCACTGCCGGTCGAAGCGGGTGTAGAGTGCGTTGAGCATGGTGATGACCTGCAGCGGGGAGCACTGAGAGCAGATGGCCGTGAAGCCCACGATGTCCGAGAAGAGCATGGTGACGTCGCCGAACCGCTTGGCCTGCACGGCTCGGCCCTGCCACAGCTGCTGCGCCACCTCGCAGGGGAAGATGGAGCACAGGAGGTCCACCGTCTTCCGCTTCTCCTCCTCCAGGGCCTGGTGGGCCTGCTCCAGCGTGGCCTTGAGCTTGCCCAGCCTCTTCTTCAGGCCGTCCTGCGCCCTGGCCTGCTCTCCGATCAGGACCACGTCCCGCAGTGCGTTGTGGATGGGGATGTCCGAGAGGTAGAGCCCCCGGCCCGTGAAGTCCTCCAGTCTGTCCACGCAGGGCGAGCCCAGGAACAGGATGGCGCTGGACTCCACCATGTAGATCATCTGGCCTTTGAGGTCCATCACCTGCGTAGGAAGAAGCACCAACCGTTGTGGCTTATTCAAGTTCCCAACACCTTTTTGAGACAAAAGGTGAGGCGGGTACAGGGATAATCCCCGTGGTTTTTGTGGCTGTACCGTGAGGCTTGCGGACCTCAGTGCCCTGACCAGGGATCGAACCTGTGCCCCCTGAGGTGGAAGCGTGGAGTCTTAACCCCTGGACCGCCAGGGAGGTCCCTCCTTTTATTTTTAGACTTGGTTTATTTCTACTGGTCAACAAAAACAATATGCTTTCTTATCGTTGCAATTTACTATGAAATCTAAAATGCATGCAGACATTTGGAGAATACACTGCAGTACAGGCTACACAGAAATCATGATTTTCAATCAACAGAGCCCCAAATTCTTGCTTCAGGGCTTTCTCACTCTGTGGCACGCTGATGCTTCTGCTATTGCATTCTGTGGACAGCAGCAGAAAGGATGGCACGAGGAGCCCTGAGCGAGGGGGGCTTCGTGTGTTTGTCCTGGATGACAGGGTTACTGGTGTGAATGAGACAAACGTGTACATGTGTGTTCACGGCAGTAAAGTGGAAGGCAGCCCAGGTGTCCTTCAATAGTGAACGGTTAAACGGAAAACCACACGATGGGATACGACACGGCCTTTGAAAACGTGGAACAGACGGGTATCTAATGACATGGCAGGAGGCCCACAGGTATCGTTTAGTGATTAAAAAAAAAAATTGTAAATGGTATATTTTGTTTTAAACAAAAATGTGTAGCATTAATGTTTTTGAGTTTGCAATGAACATCTTTAAGTACTACCTAGTTTTTAAACACTTAGCTTTTACTACTTTTATGATAAAAAGTAATAAAGCTGTTTTCATTTGGGGGGGACAGACAGCATGTCTGCTGGTTTACACGTGTCCAGAAGTTAGATGCGTCATAAGCCTTTCTTTGAGCTCGCTTGTACTATCGGCTGTGATTTCCCAAACATTTTTCTAAATCATTACCATGGTTCTCTATTATGAGAGCAGAACATTTTCCCCCACATTCTCTAACAGTTAATCAAACAAGTTATTGATCTTTTCCATGTCTATTAAATATTGAAAAAATCCATTTAGTTGCCTCCTGTAAGAAACAAGTTGTTTCTTTGTTGTAGAATCCCTCTTATCATTCCAAATCAAGTCAGCTGTTTCATGACTGAAACCATACTTTTACATCAATATTTTTCTGATTCAGTTATAAAATACTCCATAAAGATTGTAAAAGGTAGACTGCATTCAACAAATATCTGTGCAGTGATGGCTTAAGTAAGGCAAATGAATGCAGAAAGAATCTTGTCTTAAATTTATTCCACCCTTCGAAGTGTTTTAGAATTGTCTTAAACAGAAATGCTGTATTAAAACATCTCAAGTAATGCGTATGTTTTCACCTTTTTTATTTCTAGTCTTTAAATATGAAACAACGGATTCCACATTCACAACAGTGTAACGTTCTTCTTACCCTGGAAGATTTCTTCACGGCGTTGTCCCACCTCCTCACGCGGACCACAAACTGCATGTTCAACATGGTCATGATTCCGCTGAAGGTCTGGCTGATCTTTGGAGTGAGAATCTCGAAGTACTCGTCAAAGTGAGGCTTCCCTTGCACGTCTCTCCTGCTCATCAGCCTCCTGATGCCGTTGCCCAACTGCAGGATGGTCATGTCTCTGTCCAGCATGAAATGGAAGGGGAAGGTCTTGCAGAAGAGCGAGGTGGGGATCACCAGCGAGGACGGGGGCTTCCCCGGGGGTGGGGACGGCCGGGGGGTCTTGACGTGGACGGAGTAGAGCAGGCAGGGCTGGTCCATGAACTCGCTGCAGTGCTGGTGGAAGCAGGGGGGCGTCGAGGACACCTCCACTTCGGTCTCATACAAGATGCGAGCAGCTGCCTTAACGATGCCGGGGAGAATCAGGGAAGTGATCCTCTTGGGAAAGAAATAGTAAACATTTAAGAAATCGGGATCTTTATCCAGGCATAGGATGGACGCGTCCTCAAACCTGCCCTTCTTCTCTGCTTCCTGGCAGTGGCTGCTTTGTCTCAGAAGGGTGCTGAAGCTATTTAAAAAGTCTTTCAGGGTTCCTCCGACCACACCTAGGATGTATTCATCTTCTTCGTAGCATATTTTAAAAAGCTCCTCACCGAGGGATTCTCTGATGATCTCCACTGGGACTCCTGAAAGCATATAATACATTTTCTGCCGTATCAAATGCGCCATCTCAGCAGAGATGTGCTGTTACTGGTTTTAATATTGTTCTATCTGACGAGTTAGTTTGCTTTATATCGGCTAATAAGATTTCCAACCAAAATTAACTGCCCGTGTTTAAATTATCTAGTTTCTAAAATTTGGATAACTCCTAATATGAAGCCCAAGTCAGTTAATTATGAAAAAATGATCAACTGAGTGTAATATATGACTTTTTATCTCCCTGAAGCTTAACTATAAAAGATCAGCTGGAATCACAGGACCAAGTCCATTTCAGAAAAAGCTCTCCCACCTTGTTAACAACGGAAACAGTGGTACATGTTGCTGAAGGGGTCCCGGCCCCCTTGGAGTGTGAGCATCAGATACAGGAATTAATCTAAATCACTGGTGGTGAAACTCAGTTTTGTCATTTTTCCCTAGAGATGATATGAAGTAATTTTTTTCCGAGTAAAAGAGCATTCTTGTCTGCTGTTACCTGACTGAATAGCTGTTTGGAATATATTACCTACTTTCCACAGCGTCTCCCTCTAGTGTCCTTTGTTCTCTACACTCTGTGTACCACATTCTCCTCATCTGTGACTTAGGGAAACCTGAGTGCCCTGTCCACAGCACCGCCATGGCAGGGCTGGCGGGCACGTTAGGATCGCGCCTGACCCAGAGGAAGGGCTCAGTACAAGTCAGCCATCGCCACTGTCACCATCACCATCAAGTTCTTCATATCTTGTACTTTGAGAAACATCTAACCTGTTGGTTCATGTACTCAAACTTTGGAAAGGACAGTATGACAAAGTCACTCATCTGCTTGTTTCCTCCAAACTAGGATTAATATGAGAGCGCTGCTCACCTTTCTTCCCACGATTGCTTCCAACCTTTAAAAAAATTACTTCTTTTACTTTGCTGAGTAGAATTTTTCATGCATAAATGAGGAACACTTAAAGTTCAAGACCAAAGCCTATGAATGCCTATGAGTCAGCCTCCCACGCAGCTTTATCTACTTCTCAGCAAATAAACATTGTAAGAAGAGGAAATGTTTGAGGTCAAACAAAGACGTATAGTACGAAAAAGAGTCATTCTTTGTGTTAACACAAAACATGATATTTAACGGATATCACACTGGAAGCTACCAACAAATAAATATGAATATTTTAAAGAAAATATTTGTTCTCCAGCTAAATATTTTCTAGGAATAGAAAATCTTTGTTTACAGGTAAAACATTAGTTCTACAAGCATAATTATTTCCTAATTGCATATACTTAATTCTATTACCTGCTGCAATCGCTTGGTCTGCCATTATTTTTTCAAAGTCTTCTCTTTCCAAAGATTTCCTGAAATTATTTCAATATCTTAAATTATAAACTGACATGTGAATGCTAAAATTTCAGATCATAACATACAGGAATGATGACAGAAAATAATTTAAATTACCTTTTAATTTATTACCCACTCCTGAGGCAAATCTTGACTGTCAAGTTTACAGGAAAGGAGCAGTGACATGTACAAACCCAAAACAATGTTGGAAAAACCCCGAATATACCTGATTTAGAGTGTTTCATCATTTCTTATAAAGTTTATTTACCTTTGAAGCTAACTTCATATTGGCTAATAGTATAGAGGCTGTACTGGCAGAAAACCAGTGGTATGAAATGGCCAGGAAAAGATGATAATAAGTCAGCATGGGGTTTTCTGATAACCCAACCAAGAAGAAAAATCTCTGTACTGAGGGATTTCATTTTTAAGTAAGTTCTTAATTATTTTCTAAAGCAAATACATAGTACATCCTGCTTTTGAGTTTTTGGTTCTATATATTTAACTCTCAGACATCATCACATTAAACTTTTATCCTTGATCTTACATAAAAATTAGTAACTAAAGAAACCTATTCCTTATTCAATTTCTGCACTGCTTTATGTAGCACAAAAGTTGATAATATAACAGCATACATTTTGACTGATAGAAGGTTTTTTTAATTTCAACTGGACAACTTGTCGATTCCTGTTTGCCTAATCGTTTTTTGATGATTTCTGACAGTGAAGACTGATTATGACCAAATTTGCCAAACTACTGAAGTGTATTAAAAGACACCCAAGTTCTACTTGTGGTTCAGCTTGCCATTAGACAAGCCAAGAGGAAACAGGCATGAATTTAAAATGTTAAAAAGATTTCAGTAAAGCTTGATACATGTAGAGAAGTTTCAAAAGGAAATATTTTTGAGAAGGAAATTGCTCTGTTGGCTACTTGATCGCATAAAGGTATACTGCTTATAATTATTTAAAATACTAGGTTACTAGAAATATATATTTCTGTATGTTCTTATCTAAATAGTTTGAATTACATCTAGTTTGAATCTAGAGACCCCCCAACCCTTTGTTATATATTATGTTATGTTTTCAGTCTTTACATTTGCTACTTCTTCTCCCTTAAGCAACTTCTGGGTTTTTTTCTAAAGCTGAGCAAAGCTGCTCAGAGACCTCTTCTGCTAACCTCTGCTAACTCCCAGCAAAGCTTAGCTAATCCAAACAACACATAGTGCGATTCAAAATAAGCTCCCTGGGACTTCCCTGGTGGCACAGTGGTTAAGAATCCGCCTGCCAATGCAGGGGACACGGGTTCGAGCCCTGGTCTGGGAAGATCATATATTGTACACAGAGACACACACACCAGCCACAAGTTCACACGTGATGCTGTGATGTGATCAAAAGGTCCTAGAAAAAGAAACACACCCAAAGCTCTCTGTGCAACCAACCTAAAGAGGTATCATAACGGGTTGTACTAAAACTCATTCAGTTAACAGAGGTGGCGGACGGGGCAGTTAAGGTACCCTCAGCTGGCAGCAAACTGACTGCAGTAGAAACAGCAGCTGACCTGCCAGAAGGATGGGGAGAAAGGCCCAATGTCCCGAAGAACTAAAGAAAGACAGCAGAGAGAAGCCATTTAGCATATCAGCAGGCAGTCTCATAAGAAAGAAGGTCCTTCATCTTATTTCAACAGTGGAATAGTGATGAGGACAATTTAAAAGGGTGAGCAACTCTAAGATGTCAGGGCAGTGGTAATAGATTTTTTAAAATTTCCAAATAAAATAATTTTTGTAAGTTTTGAGAATTTTTTTTTAAAGAGATACGTCTCTGGGAACACATCCTAACTGAATATCTGCATCTAGCTCAGGCACATTTCAGGACACAAGGCCCTGAGAATAAACTCTGAGTAAACTGTCTGACAAAGCCCTAGGCAGACAGACATAGGAGCACAGCTACAGGACTTGTTGGCTATCTTATCAGCCTGACTGAGAATTAAGGTCAGAGGCGTTCTGGAATGCTTTCCATATCGCTCTGTAAACACAGCTTCTGTCAGACACATAGATTCACACCCTCTCTTTTTGGACCTGTCTCTGACCCCTTCTTGGCTTTGCCTGCTGCCCACAGTGTGGGACCAGTTAGTCAGCAAGGGAAATTCAGCCCTGATAACCTGCAGAGCCGAGTATCCACTCCTGAGCAGCAGACAGATGAATGAACTTGTAAAATATTCCCGACAGCGATACCGGTTTGCAAAACTTCCAAGTTCAATTCTGAAAATTTGAACTCAAGTGTTTATTGTATCATTTGCACATGAAATAATCCTTTGATTTCAGGAAAACCAAAACAAGGCCAAATCGAGTTGTCCACCGGCAGTAAATGAGCCGAGATGTATTTTTAAAATGAACTCTAAAAGTCAGGTTGTTTTTTTTTTATAAAAAATCACCTTATATATGAAACGGCTACAGAAAGCTTTCTTAAAGAAAATTTCAAAGACAGAGTAGAAGAACAAATACAAACGGAACTGGTATTCGCACACCAGTATAACCGAACCAGTTAGGAAAATACTGAAACACGTCCCTGAGTACTGCCCCAAAGCCCTGAGTGGTCCTCCTCTTGCCCCTGTATCCTTTCCCGTCCTCCTGATGCAGGAGCTGAAAGTTTAACCTGTGGTCGAGGCTATGGGGGAGGGACAGGCAGGCCCCAGCCTCTCGGCAGTGTTCTTCAAGCAAGGACTCTGCTCTGACCCACGCCTTACCTTTGTAGAACATTTCAGAATATCCCTTGCTAGGAAAGAACAGGCCTTCTGGGAGCTTATTAAAAGCAACAGCACAGGGCAACATGGTTAAAATCATGGGCTCTGAAAAACCCAGGCTTGAAACTCAGTTCTGCCTTTGCCTGAACAGCTCTACGAGCCCAGACATTTTACAGGAACCTGAGCTCAGTGATATATAAAATGTGAAAAATGAATACACTTGCTTTCATACGAGTGTTAGCCCAGTTCCTGGCACACCAAAATGATTCAAAACACACGCACACATCACTCAGTGCCGGTTATTAGTAGCTGTGTCAGCGATTGCAACCGGAGATTCGTGCAACTAAACTGATTCAACTTACCTGCTTTCCTTTATTTTGTGTTTTGCCAGTGTTCTCTGAAGGGCAAGGTTCAGCCGCTCAAACTGAAAATTGAAAGGAAAAGTTTTAAACGTTCCCTTAAATAATCATATCCTTGAAGATACATACTTTACAGAAAATTGGTGCTGAAAGCTCCTTATGAAGAAGCAGAAACAGTTACTTTAATAAGTGCAGTGAATTGACACTGTGGAAAAGGGGATAGATTTTCTAGGGGCTTTTCACACTTGGGCAGAAGCAAAGCTCTCAGACTCACTTGAGTCTGGATGTGGGCTTTGCCCTTGGTGGGCGCTCACTGACAGCCACAGAGCTGGAATCAAACAGGAGACCTGGTTTGGTGAATTCAAGCCTTCGTGGAGGAATCGCGGGCACCCCTTCCTCGGGGGCCGGAAACCCCTTGGGTGTGTGGCCAGGACTTCAGTCTCAGGGGCGCTCAAGCCAAGAGACTCACACTCCTTCCACAGACCCACGCCAGCTACCCCGGTGACCGCCACCCTTCCCACAAACCCGCATGTCTGTCTCATGTACGGTTTACGTGTCCTGCTCTAGAAAACTCCCGAGTTTGTCTCTCCCCTTTCTTTTATCCCTTAAATCCAATCTGTCACCAAGGTCGGTTGATCACTGATTGAAACAAATCTCAGATTTCCCCGAACTTGCACTCATTTCCTTTCTTTGAACGAATAATCTTCACCAAATACTTGTAGTGTTCTTCTTTTCTATTGATTTCTGAGTATCTCATGAATCTTCCTAGATTGCAAAATAGTTGTACATAAGCCTGCATAGTTTTAAACACTGGCTTCAATACTATTAATCTCTCTTAACAGCTTGTTGATAAGTGGGAAGTAAAGCACTGGTAATTTCTTTGCATTCCGTAAAAAAATCATATGTATCTATGTGTGTATATAGCCACCAGTGCTTTGTGTAGTTTACGCAGAGGACAGTGGAGAATTCTCTGGCTATATCCCAAGTTGTGAAATTCCTTTTTCCTTGAGAACTATTTATATTTCTCTTGGAATTTCCACCGGTCAAGTGAGACAGTAAAGTTAAGCAAAATAGACCAAGCTTCTGTTTTAATAAAATGAGTTATGAAAATAAATTTTGGTGTTTTTTAAAAATTTATTTATTTATTTTTGGCTGCATTGGATCTTCATTGCTGCACGCCGGCTTTCTCTAGTTGCGGCGAGCGGGGTCTACTCTTCGTTGCGGTGCGCGGGCTTCTCATCGCGGTGACTTCTCTTGTTGCAGAGCACGGGCTCTAGGCACGCAGGCTCAGTAGTTGTGACACGCGGGCTCAGTAGTTGTGGCTTGCGGGCTCTAGAGCGCAGGCTCAGTAGTTGTGGCGCACGGGCTTAGTTGCTCCGCGGCACGTGGGATCTTCCCAGACCAGGGCTCGAACCCATGTCCCCTGCATTAGCAGATGGATTCTTAACCACTGCGCAACCAGGGAAGCCCCAAAACTTTTGGTTTTTAAAGAGCATATAGAGCTTAGAAAAGAAATGTGAAATTTCTTGAAAGAAAATGCAAGGGCTGAAAAGAAAGGAGAACTTAGATTTACCACGTAGAACCATTTTTCTGACGGTTCCGGTAAGGAGAGAGAGGACACATCTGCCTCAGGAGGAAAGAAGGGCTGGAACAGTGGGCAGATTCCGACCAAGGGCCGGATGCCTGGCAGGTGGGGAACGGCTTTGGGAAGAGAAATGGGGGCCTGTTCCTCAGAGCCCTTGAATCGGGGAAGGAGGAAGGGAACATTAAACCCGAGACCGTAAACAAGGCAGATCAGCCGGGGGTGCTCAAGAATCTTCAGTTTCTCAAGGGCCTTTTTTTCTTCTCTCATATATTGCTTTTTACGTCCATAAGCTATATTTTTTTCAGTGAAACCCTTAAAGTCCGTGGATTTTTCATTTTCAGTAGCTCTTTCCAAATTAATTTCATAGAAGTTTGTAGCAACTGGCACTCTTATCAGTTATATATGTGACTGCCAGTTTCAGCTCCGCCCCATCCATCTTTCCCTAAAACCTATTCATACGGGAAGAGGGGTCAGCCGCGTAATGAGGGTCACTGCCTCTGCACGAGCCTGTCTTTCAGGCATTTGCTACCTGACATTTGTTTCTCATTTTCTGTCTTCTCCACTAGAATAGAGACTCCAAAATGGCAGGGAATACCTGTTTTGCTCACTACTGAATGCCCAGCACCTAGGTAGTACCTGACCATGGGAGACGCTCACTACGGTGACGGGATGAATGAATGAATGAATGAATGACCGTCACCCCCGTGCCCCCATCAGCTATCCAGTCTTGAAGGCTTGGTCTATAGCATTTCCGTCAGTGAGGAGATATAAGCCAGTACAGAGGCGTTGCTCTTTCAGCTTGTTCAAAAATGGATTTAGATTGTTTCCAATTTAAAATAGTTTGATTACATTTGTTTATATATGAATTGCTGCTCTGACCAGGAACTTCGCATGAGCAATGAGAAAAGAGAATCCATCCAATTCTGGCACCAAAGACTTTTTCCTTCCTCGCCCTGAGCGCTAGTTGAGACACCACCCTTCTCTCTCCTCCTCTTGACCTTTCGGTTAAAACACCAGGTACATGGTTTTATCCTTGCCAGTCTGTATTCTTCCTGGTTTTTCATTTCCTTCCCACTGCCACCAGGAACTTCTTTTTCTAGTCCTTTCCTCCTAGCATATATGCTGCCATTGTAAGAAAGGAGAAATGGTCCCTCTCTCATTGCTGGGATTGGTGGAGCAGGTGTCTTCCTGACTTTCCATGTTGAATCAGAACTTAGGCCCTGCTGTACAGCACAGGGAATTCTACTCAATACTCTGTAATGACCTATACGGGAAAAGAATCTGAAAAAGAATGGATATATGCATATGGATGACTGAATCACTGTGCTGTACACCTGAAACTAACACAACATTGTAAATCAACTCTACTCCAATATTAAAAAAAAAAAAAAAGAATTTGTTTTTCTAAAGAAGAAAGTCCCAAAGTCCTAGCCAAGCTACAGCAGCATAAGTTGGTGATACTGTGGCTTACCAGGCTCTCCTGTCTACTTTCATCACCCACCACTGCACCTCTGGAAAATTGTTATAAGTTCAAAACAAGACAAAACAAAAGCAACAAGCTTTTCAGACAAAACATGCATTGGTAAAGGCTGCTGGTGCATAGTTTCCTACCTTGGTGCTAGGGCTTCTACAATACAGCCTGAGCCTAGACCCTGAGATGACGCAGTTCACAAGAAATCCACGAACAGGACTCAACGTTCCTGAGACCTCAGGCCTCGTGACACAGAATCAATCACTGCAGGACAGCCCTCGAGGATACTCATGTATTAATACCTCAGGTACACCTGCTGTTTGATGCAACATTGTTGGTAACACTCTGAATGGAACTTCATTGGTCTGGTTTATGGATATGTTGCTATTTCAGTTGATTTTTAACTTTTCTACAGTTTTTTTTTTTGGCCTGGAGGCTATATTAAGAAAGTTTATTTTTATGTTAGAGCAATGAAAAGTCATTGAAAGATTTTAAGTATGGCAGGAGCTGGGATGGGGTGTTTTCTACAGTTTTTAATGATTTTCTAGACCAAGGATACTTCCCTCATAAGGATGTTGTAAAACTGCTTCTCTTTTTTTCTTCTTGCAACCCAATATTTTGCAGCACATTTAGAGACTTCAGGAGTGCCCTCAGACCCTCTTAATCTCACAAGGTCTTGGATTCGGGATGATATCCTTTATATAAGCATATCTGACTCAATTGATTCAAACTAATGAAAAGTTTGCATTAGATGAGCAAAAGGACTTCTGTAACCTACGATTCCACGACTCTGGAAAGCCATCTCCCACGCTAAATCTGCTAAGGATATACTTGTCCCCCCATAAAACGTAATTGGGGAGTTAAATCTGATTCTCGAAAGCAAGAACTAGGGTGCCAGCAAATACTATTTGGAGTCTCTTCCTTTGGGTTACTGATAGAACTGAAACAGTAGGCTAAGCATTAAATCTGTCCCCTTAAAAAGAATCGGCTAAAAAAAAAAGTCCTACTTAATCAAAGACACGTAGATGTTCGGACAGGGGATGAAGTAATCTACAAATCTCTTCCTTTGGGTTACTGATAGAACTGAAACTGAACAGTAGGCTAAGCATTAAATCTGTCCCCTTAAAAAGAATCGGCTAAAAAAAAAAGTCCTACTTAATCAAAGACACGTAGATGTTCGGACAGGGGATGAAGTAATCTACACGGCCCTGGGATGTTCCCCGTTTTAATGAAAATGGCCTCAGTTGTGGGAAAAGAGTCCTGGTCCTTGATGCCAAGGGTCAACCTCCTGCCTCTTGGAAGGCCTACGTCCTCGCCTTCCCTGCTACATGACAGCGCAGTCAAACCTTGATGATTATTCCTGTGAGCTCACGAACAAACAACACAGATCCTTCTAAGTAAAGAAAAGGAAAACAGGAACATATATGTTTGGTGTTCAGAATGTTTTGAAAAGAGGTTCCAACATGTGTATGACTTCTATTGTAGGAACTCAAAACTTATCAAACAGAATAATGACGCCAACATGGTAATGACAAGACCCAGGGAAAGCATGGAAGGTCTCCAGCTGTCCATCCTCACCATCTGTTCATCCCTGTGCATCACGCTCTGTCGTTGGAAATGAGAGTACCAGCCGCTTCCCAGACTGTGATACCAGCCACCTGCCTGAGAAGGGCAACATCCCTCACCCCAGCCAAAGCTGGCTGGCTGGTGACTGGAGCAGGGAGAGAATAATTAAATATTTCCATCTCAAAGGCCACGAACCAAAGTACTACTGTGTTTTTTTATATTTGACATAAGTTCCCTCAATGTCCTGCTAATTCTAATTTATCCATCCTTCAAGACTTCCATTCAAGTCTCTTCTTTGTCACTCGAGTCCATATTGTTGACAGCAGTAATTGCTCTATCCTTCCAAAGCTGTGTGACTTTGGTCAAGTCACTTAGCCTCTCACTTAGCAAGTCACTTAGCCCACTTACTTCCCAAGAAGTAAAGTCCTTCTTGGGAGTGAAACAAGTTTCTCTCTGACGTCCCTTCCACTCCTAAAAGTCACCAGTCTGTGGTTCTTCAGTGCTCCACACAGGCACAGGGGTGGTGTGGAGTCAAATGAAACTCATCCATGGATGATGAGAGCTGGAGCCTGTTCACATCAGTCCCCAGCCTCCCAGTTGATGCGAATTTATATAAACCGCGAACACTCACAGAGGGAGGAAGACGCACCATGAAGCCTTTCAGTAGCTCTTCCCTTTGACCCCAAGGGGCAATGAACCCTCCACATGCCCCATCCATTGCAAAGATATCTTACCTGGTCTATGCTCTGTCCCCAGGTTCTTTTTCCCCCGTTTTATTGGGAACTAACTGACATACATCACTGTCTGAGCTTACAGGGCACAGCACGACGGCTTGATTTACATAGAGTATGAATAATTACCACAATAGGCTCAGCTAACACCCGCCTTCTCCTATAGATACAGTAAAAAGAACAGAAAGAAAAACAAAGTCTCCTTGTGATGAGAACTCACAGGATTCCCCTAATGACTTTCCTACACATCACACAGCAGGGCCAGGAGGTCACTTATCTTATAACTTCCAGCCTGTACTTTCTATGAGTTGTTGCTGTTCTTAAGATTCCACATACAAGGGAGACCTTACAGCATCGGCCTTTCCAGAATTCCCTTAAGGGCTGCGCTCCACATCTCAAAACGGCATCAGGCCGTGCAGCCCAGCCCACAGAGCTACATCAAGATGTGTCTGAGGGCTTCCCTGGTGGCGCAGTGGTTGGGAGTCCGCCTGCCGGTGCAGGGGACGCGGGTTCGTGCCCCAGTCCGGGAGGATCCCACATGCTGCGGAGCGGCTGGGCCCGTGAGCCATGGCCGCTGAGCCTGCGCGTCCGGAGCCTGTGCTCCGCAACGGGAGAGGCCGCAACAGTGAGAGGCCCGCGTACCGCAAAAACAACAACAACAAAAAAAGATGTGTCTGAGCTGAGGGCAGGTGGGTGTCACGGGCAGGCCCGTGACCCTGACTCAAGGAAGCAGGCCAGGCCTGGCGTGAGTGGAGACTTCAGACTCTGAACCAGCAGGACGTGGCGGTCTTCCCAGCTCAGCAAGTTGCCAGGGAACAGGTGATGCTCTTAGGAAAACCCAGCAGGGAATAAGTTATTCTTCAAGGAATTCAGTTCTAAAAATATAGCTAACGGATCCATAAAAACTAGCTTGGCATCCATGAGTAGAAAATGGGTCCTTGTGGGTGGCAAGAGCTGTGGATCATCTCACCGAATGCCCGTGCAGACTCTAGGTGTGAGCATTTCCATGTTCAGGTACGGATGCTGAGGCCAAAGGGTGAAGCAGCGGCTCAAAGCCATAAAGCCTGTCAGAGTGCAGGATGCTTTGGAAAAGCACGCCAGATTTTAAACATTTTCAGATTAAACACAATTTAAGAAAATGACTGCCTTAAAAAAATGTTTTTAAATGTTTCCAGAAAACAGTCTACATCGACTGTAGCCTTGAAAGTGAGAAAGCAAGCGTTCACATTTTCCTTAGGAAAACGTCCTTTTGCCATTTTCAAAATATCAGTAAAATCTCGAAAGGCCAGGGACTCACCTCCGGGAAAATCAGTTTGCAGATACTCTCGGCCAGAGTGTGCAGGTAGACGCGGCTGCGGCTACTCTTCCTCTGAGGAAGCCCTCTGGGCGGCTTCCTCGCGGGGTCGCTGGGACAGAGGCCCTGCCCTCCGGCCGGAGCTGCGGGCCCGCCCCCTGCCGCCTCGCCCGCGGGCTCTTTGGGGACAGGGCCCGGGCCCAGCAGCGAGAAGGGGCAGTCCCCCGTGATCTGCAGGTCTTTCAGCTTCGCGCAAAACATGGCGATCACCTCCTGGCGGCTGTTCTTACGGGGACCGACCCACAGAAGCCACTACGGGGCCAGGGACACTGGTGACGGGAGCGTCCAGGGGCAGCAGAAGGTCAGAACAGAAAGAGGGGCGACTCTGGATTCCTACGGAAACAGAGAAAGGCAGGTGTGAGAAAGCAAAGACCATCCAGTGCTATGTCACTTTCAAGTAAGAAAAATTCTGGTGCAAATGTCAATGAATGGACGGAACATCTGGTAAAGATCTTGATTTAATACAGATGCATCCTAGTATACTAGTACTTCCTTTTAGTATTTTAATATTGTTCAAACGGAATGCAATTTTCTCCAAAATGTCTTTAGCACAAACTACTGATTCTCATTTGTATAGCCCATTTGGTCCTGTGTGATTCCACAAGAGTGAAACACTAGGGTTTTATGGCAGATGCTGAGTCTCCATCTATGTCATGTCACTGCTGGTACTGCCACGTTCTCATTGTGCTGTCTCTTCTGAAAAATCAGAATCGCATGTCTAATGTCTCCTAAACATACCTAAAGAAAAAAATGTATATAATGAGGCCCAAGTATATGTGATTAGATCTGAAACACTGACTTTTACATGAAAAGAATTACATGAAAAAAATTAATTGAAATGATTACTGGCAAAGAAGATACTTGTCTCTATAAATAGTAAAATAACTTAAAAATATCACCAAAATGAAAAACACGTAATAGTTTTTCAAAGAACTTCTGATTCCTAAGACCATGCCATTGGATTTGCCAGGGTCTCTGGATCCGAACCCAGACAACACCAGGGTAAACCAAGAAAGCCTCTCTTCCAAGGGGTCCCTGAGGTCACCCGCACGGCCCTTCTGGCTGACTTTCCCTCTTACTTTTGTTTTTGTTGATGTTCTGACTGAGTCTCCACACAATTCACAACCCACGTCTCATTAGTTACTTTTCAGTGGAACCGTGTGGTTGTAAATTCAGCTTATCGACAGTACAATGATCTTGGGCTTCCCTGGTGGCGCAGTGGTTAAGAATCCGCCTGCCGATGCAGGGGACACGGGTTCAAGCCCTGGTCCAGGAAGATCCCACATGCCGTGGAGCAACTAAGCCCGTGCGCCACAACTACTGAGCCTGCACTCTACAGCCCGCGAGCCACAGCTACTGAGCCCACGAGCCTCAACTAATGAGCTCGCATGCCACAACTACTGAGCCCGCACGCCTAGAGCCCGTGCTCTGCAACAAGAGAAGCCACCGCAATGAGAAGCCCATGCACCACAATGAAGAGCAGCCCCCACTCGCCGCAACTAGAGAAAGCCCGTGAGCAGCAACGAAGACCCAATGCAGCTAAAAATAAAAATAAAGAAAATAAATTTATTAAAAACAAAAACAGGGCTTCCCTGGTGGTGCAGTGGTTGAGAGTCCTCCTACCGCTGCAGGGGACACGGGTTCGTGCCCCGGTCCGGGAAGATCCCACATGCCGTGGAGCGGCTGGGCCCGTGAGCCATGGCCGCTGAGCCTGCGTGTCCGGAGTCTGTGCTCTGCAACGGGAGAGGCCACAGCAGTGAGAGGCCCACGTACCACAAAAACAAAACAAAACGACAAAACAATACAATGATCTTGATTAGCTTGGGTCCACCAACTATTTCCATACTTGGAAAATCAAAAAGCACAAAAAAAGTGAAAAAGAACCCATGGTTACTTAACCCCACTAAGTGCCTGGTACGGGGCTGGGGACTCTATTTACATTTAAGCCACACAGCAACCATCGGGAATAGGTATTATTATCTCCAATGGGCCAGAGGCTCAAAGTTTAGGTCATTCCATTTGAGATGCTAGAAAGTGCCAGAACTAGGGTTCAAATGTAGGTCCACCTGACTCCACAGCCAGTGCCTTTCGATGGACCCAAACTCATACTTTACCAAGTGAGACTGGCTTCTAAATAATCAGGCTTAGTTTATACAGTAGGATTAGCTTATCTTAAAGATACGGTTCTTAGGTTTACATTAGAAAGCAAACAAGGGCATATTCTCCTGCTCACTGGCTCGTGGTACCTGAATCATCCAGGATGAAATCTTATGTCATGGGTATGTAGAGCTGCTTCACCTTGTGTAGAGCAGAAACTAGCGCACCATTGTGAAGCTATCATACGCCAACAAAGATGTTAAAAAAAAATCTTATGTTTCGGTCTTTGGAACTGGAGTTCGATTATTTTTTCGTCTTTTCTATGCCCCTCCGTGCTCTCAATATGTTCCTAGTATGTATAAGCGTCAGCTTGTAACTTGTCACAGGTAAGTTACTAACAAGCTTATAACAACGGACAATTCACTTCCTAAACTGGGACAAATAAGGAAGCTAAGTTCACATCTGACAGCCCCTGGGGTGTTGCTGGGTTATCGGGTTTGAGGAAGATGATGGATGCTGACTGGCCAGAAGAAGCTGCCAGGACTCTCTGTTTCTTTTTCTTTTTTAAAATTTTTATGTTACATTGGACTACAGTTGATTTACAATGTTGTGTTAGTTTCAGCAAAGTGACTCAGTTATACACATATATACCTATTTTTTCAGATTATTTCCCCTTATAGGTTGTTACAAAATATTGAGTAGAGTTCTCTGTGCTCTACAGTAGATCCTTGTTGGTTATCTATATAGTAGCGTGTGTATGCTAATCCCTAACTCCTAACTTATCCCTGTCCCCTGCCTGTCCCCTTTGGTAACCATAAGATTGTTTTCTATGTCTGTGAGTCTGTTTCTGTTTTGTAAATAAGTTCATTTGTATCATTTTTTTAAGATTCCACATATAAGTGACCCTCTGTTTCTTAAAGTCAAACCCCAAATCTGTGATCACACGTCATTTTTTTTTTGTTTTGTTTTGTCTGTTTTTGTTTTTGTTTTTTTGCGGTACGTGGGCCTCTCACTGTTGCGGCCCCTCCCGTTGTGGAGCACAGGCTCCTCCGGACGTGCAGGCTCAGCGGCCATGGCTCACGGGCCCAGCCGCTCCGCGGCATGTGGGATCTTCCCAGACCGGGGCACGAACCCGTGTCCCCTGCATCGGCAGGCGGACTCTCAACCACTGCGCCACCAGGGAAGCCCGATCACACGTCATTCTTATTCTGCGGGCAGAGAAGAGGGCACTGTCTCCGTCAGCGGGCTGCTGAGTGGCCCAAAGGTAATCTGGTGATGCAGGAACGGTTACTTGGACTCTGAAAAACCTACAGATCTAGGGCTCTCAACCGGTCTTCGTTTAAGATTCAATTCTACAAGTGTCTGCTTCTCAGTCTTTAATGTATCTCAACATAACTGTTACTGTTTACTAATTCTTGTCCTCACACACACTGTAGATCAGGGTCAAACCCTCCTGTAAAGGGCCATAGGTCACTTCAGCTTTGCAGTCAGTGGCTGGCAGGAAAGCAGCCACAGCAGATACACAGAGGGCCGGGCATGGATGTGTTCCCATCAAAACAGGCTGCACTGGGCCCACAGGCCATAGTGTGCTGACTGCTGTTTGCAAAAAGCTGAGCAAATTAACTGAAGCATTTTAATCCAAATATAATTTTGAGTATAGGGTCAGAGTTACTTCCTCACCTCTTCTCCCCATCCCACCCCTAAAATAGAGAACCTCTGTGGATCCAGTTCTGTACAACTTGAAGATAATAAAGGAGAGTATAGTAGATACCATTAAGTAAATATTCATTCACAAAAATTATAATACCATTATTTCATATGAATTTTTAGGACGAAGAACCGTATTAATTGAATGCCATGGTTTCAGTTATGTAGACATACAGTACAATAACTAGAGAAGAGGGCACTCATAAAAAAAAGGCCACAAAAAATACAGGATTATATGTTGGAGCCAATGCACGTCTGGAATTTCTTCCTCAAACAAGTTATCCTGGTACCTATTAGAATTTTAGTATTGGACCTAGGAGTTTGCCATAATGTAGTTTATGAAAATTCTTCCATTATGCTTAATCCTCTCATTTAAATTGGGTTTCAACTCCTGTCCCCAAACCCAATATTTTACCCTCATCTTCTCTTCAATCTCACTAGAGCAGGATACAACTGACCAGTCAACGTTCCTGGAAATTCCTTCTTCTCCGAGATGGCGCAATGCTCTAATTTCCAGCCAATGTGCCTAACATGGTTTTTTTTTATTAAACTAAAAACTTGTTTTTTATTAGGAAACAAGTTGTGCATACTTCAAGATCACTTAAGTGTTCAGTCTCATTAAATCACATATGTATCAAGGAACGAATTAGCATCCTTCGTCTGCTCAGCTGATAGGATTACACTATGAACAGATGCATCCAGTGCTGATACCTCGGAAACCCGTGTCTGCCTTGCGTTTGCCAGGAAGACAGCCTACGTTCTCAACACAACGAACGATGATTTTGACGTGCAACATCAGCAGCAACTTCAGAAACGGTTGGGTCAGTTCCTGAATCCAGTACAGAGCTGGGTGTAGAGATGGTAGTGACAGGGGAAGGAAAAAAACAAGTGAATCAAAGCGATAAATTTGGTGACAAGGTCTTGGCAAGCAGTGGGAGAGAGATTCTCAGAAACTCGGAGAGGTATTTGCCATCCCCAGGGTTGATGATTAAACGGCCTCCAAGTCCATTGACTGCTCTCTCACTTTACTGGTAAGTGATTAACTCCACTAGGGTGAGAATAGAGACCCACGTACTGGCCTCAAATTAATAACCGGGAGGCAGAAAGAGTGGATCTATGTGTGTATAACTGATTCACAGTGCTGTGCACCTAAAACTAACACAGCGTATGGCAAAGCAGCTAGACTCCAATAAAAATTTAGAAAAGTAATGAGGATGCCTTGCTGTGCAGGTAATGGGGTTCTCCATCATGAACCTCTAGCAGAGAATGAAGCGCAAAACCCTTGTTTCCACATGTAAAAAAAAACCTGAAGAAAGCACCCTATGCATACTCTATCACACAGAAAGCCTGTTTTCCAACAGCAGGTCATATGCCAGACTTAGCGCCCAGCCATGCCGAAACCTGTGATTCAAGAAATGAAAGTGTTTTAAGATTAAATTCCAAAGTCCAGCTTTTGAAGAGTAGCTGAAAGAAGAGAGAACTTCAAAACAAACTGCCTCGGTAAGGATAAAGTGTGCCAACCCCGGCCCAAGCTGTAGCAACCATTTTCATAAATGAACGTCAAGAAGACAGCTTCATGTTCAGAAAATCGAACGTTTTCATTCCTTAAAAGCTGAAAAATTATTAAATAAAAATCCAAATATCAGGCCTTTAAAATGTGTTTCTTTTCTCCTGGCAGTAAGCAATGTTTATAGAACTTTCCCCTGCGACAGATCAGGACAACAGGACAAAGTAGTAGAAAAGCTGGTGAGAACTTCCAAGTCTGTGCAGTGCTGGGCAGAGGGAGGGCCAGCGAAGGCCCCACTCCCAGCTCCCCAGTCCCCTCTGCTTCCCCTTCTGGTCACGGCCCCTGGGCTGCGCTCACCCCCTCAGATGAGATTTATTCCTGTGCCTACGAGGCCCTGGCTTTGCTTCTACCGTGTCACCCAGACCTCCGTTTGCTAAATTCAACCGTGCGCTCCTGAAACTTAAAAGTTCTGCACACACCTGACTCCCCCTGCCACTGGCATTTTGCTTTTCATAACCTCCACTCCCGTGGCTTCTTTGATGCACTGGATTGCTTCCTGCTTCATTACTTCATTCCTCCACCTGTTCACTTTCATTCTGTTCAACAAGCGTTTATGGATGGCCTAACTGTGTGGGACCTTCTTCCAGACGCAAGGGCAGAGCCACACACAAAAGACGTCACAGCCACGTGGAGCTTACAATCCAGTAGAAAAACTATTTCTTTTTTTTTTTTTGTAACTCCTAAGTTATCCCTCCCCCACCGCTTTTCTCCTTTGGTAACCCAAGTCTGTTCTCTATGTCTGGGAGTCTGTATCTGCTTTGTAAATAAGTTCATTTGTACCGTGTTTTCGATCCCACATATTAGCAATACCACGTGGCATCTGTCTTTGTCTGTCTGACTTACTTCACTCAGTGTGATAATCTCTAGGTCCATCCACGTTGCTGCAAATGGCATCATTCCGTTCTTTTTTATGGCTGAGTGATATCCCATTACATATTCGTACCACATCTTCTTTATCCATTCCTCTGTCGATGGATAATTAGGTTGCTTCCATGACCCGGTTACCGTAAATAGTGCTGCTGCAAACACTGGGGTGCGTGTGTCTTTTTGATTTATGGTTTTCTCCAGATAGATGCCCAGTAGTGGGATTGCTGGGTCATAACAGCAACTCTGTTTTTAGTTTTAAAGGCACCTCCATACCGTTCTCCACAGTAGCTGCACCGATTTACACTCCCACCAGCAACGTAGGAGGGCTTTCTTTAGGAAAGCTCCTCCTGACACGACAGTTCCCAGTGTGATGTGTGCTATTAAAGGACAGGCGCACTGCGATGCAGGAGGGACACGAGGGATCCAAACCCAGTCCCAGCAGGAAGAGACCGCGAGCTGAACGGGGGCCACAAGCCAGGTGAAGAGAGCCCCAGAGAGAACAGCGCGCTTGGAGGCCAGGACGGACCCAGTCACGTTCCAGGAACTGAACCAATCCCAGCCCGGCTGGAGCAAGCGGTCGGTCGGGGAGCTCCCGGGGAGGCCAGGACGGTCCAGACGCGAGCGTGTAATCCACGCTGCGTAAGCCACCGCTCTCTTCTGAGGGCAATCAGCCGAGTGACTAAGAGGTGAGATCGGGATCATATTTTTAAAAGATTATCTGAAATGCAGGATGAGGGCTGCATCAGAGTTGGACAGGCAGCCGATCTGGGTGGGATTACGGAGACACCCTGAGGATAAAAAGTGGATCAACCCCTGCAGTGTTTCAGAGACGGAACCCACAGGCTGTGTCTCCTGGGGGGACGTGGCGATGAAGGGAAGGGAACCCACAGTCCCCGGACTCACCTTCTCAATACCCCAGCCCCGCGGAGGGGAGACCAGGGTCCAGGGACGGCCACCAAAACGGTCCACAGTTCACTTCGCAGGATTTGGTCATTCCGCCATCACTAAGCCCAGATGTGCAGTTTTCAATACTGCATAACCCCTCGTGGGAGCTGGATGCTTCAACTCTCCTACTGAAACCCCCCTTTAGGGAAGCAATTCTTCCTTCTTCAAAAGCCCAGATGTGGGCAAGCTGACTGCCCTTCAGATTCCAGGCCAGGGACTCACCCTCCCGGTGCAAGGCGTCTCTAGCTCTCTGCAAGAGTAGACGTTGCTTTTCTTAAATATTTTTGTTCCTAAGAGCCAGTACTGGTCACCCTCCCCAAAACTAAGAGGTCAACTCTAAAGTCCACGGCGACCTCAGCTCTGGGGACCCAAAATTCCAGCATCCCCCGCTGGAAACAACTGTCTCACTAGAGCTACACTACGGGACGTAACTTATGTTTAACACACTACATTAATCCTTTCTTGAAAATAAGGTGGCTGTGATCCATACCTTTCTTATTGCATTCAGCAGGCAATTCAGTGACAAGTTTGAAGTGAGAGCGAAGTTTAGTGCACCCTAGAGTAGGGAGGTTTTTAACTCTAAGAATGATCATTTTTTGATTCTCAATTGTTACAGCAAAATGTCTACAGGATGCTTTATAACTAATTAAAGAGTAAAACCTTTGGGACTATAAATCCTAAATACCTGTGCTTTTAACGGTCACCACTGAAATCTGAATGCGTGCAGTTACTATCTCTTCAAATTAAATATCATTCCCACTTATGGCAGGTCATGAGGAAATCGGATAAACGTTCCGAAATTTTGTTCCTCTAACACGTGAAATAATCTCCAGCTATTCCTCTAATCCCTATCATAGTTATACTGCTCAAACAGTTCCTTACAAAGACATAGTCACATAAAAATACATTTACAGGGGCTTCCCTGGTGGCGCAGTGGTTAAGAATCCGCCTGCCAACGCAGGGCACACGGGTTCAAGCCCTGCTCCGGGAAGATCCCACATGCCGCGGAGCAACTAAGCCCGTGCGCCACAACTACTGAGCCTGCGCTCTAGAGCAACAAGAGAAGCCACCGCAATGAGAAGCCCACGCACGGCAACGAAGAGTAGTCCCCTCTCTCTGCAACTAGAGAGAGCCCGTGCACAGCAACGAAGACCCAGTGCAGCCAAAAATAAATAAATAAATTAAATTAAATTTAAAAAAAAAACCATTTACAGAAAATATAGTGATTATTATGAAAAGGGTTAAGGGAGACGAGTAAGGCCTTTTTACTCTCTAAAATGCCATCTTGTTTTCATCTATTTGCAGATAAACACTGTGTATTTCTGCATTGTGGTTTGGCTCATACTAATAAATAGGGGAATAATGTCAGCGTAAAGCAGCGGTCACATCTGAAGACGCCCACCCACCCCTGCAGGTCCCCTCAGCTCAGTGAACACACGCCCTGTCTTGGAAAAACCTGTTACAGAGTTTCCTTTACGGGTTCCTTGTCTC
The DNA here is from genome assembly GCF_003031525.2 of Neophocaena asiaeorientalis asiaeorientalis. Taxonomy (NCBI): domain Eukaryota; kingdom Metazoa; phylum Chordata; class Mammalia; order Artiodactyla; family Phocoenidae; genus Neophocaena; species Neophocaena asiaeorientalis. The sequence goes on from NW_020173335.1 coordinate 4,563,983, forward strand.
TATAGCTCAGCAGGCTCTGTGCTTTCCTATAATATAGTCCCTTCCAATCAAGCTACCTTTTTCCCCTAGATCAGTCCTATAATTACTGTAGCGCGGTATTCATCAGAATTCAGCTTGTCTTTTAAACTAAGCTTGTATATTTGTTAGGACTGTTATAGCTTTTGTTCGTGTCCATAAGTGCTGACTGGTTTCACCCCAACATGTTTTCTTCCCATAAATCCTTTCATTTTTAGTGCGTAGTTTTGCAACACACAGTTTTTTTGGAAGTTATGTTGTATAAGAAGTGCATTAATTCTCACCAATGTTTGATTTAAATTTACAAGTAAGGCGGGAATTCCCCGGTGGTCCAATGGGTAGAACTTGGCACTTTTACTGCCCAGGGCCCAGGTTCAGTCCCTGGTTGGGAAACTAAGATCCCCCAAGCTGTGCAGCCAAAAAAATAAAATAAAATAACAGGTAAGTTGAAAAGCCTACTTAACTACACGGGAGAAAACCCAATAAAGTCACATTCTCTAAGACTCTACAGATCTCGTTATGACTTAGGTAGTAAACCCTGATGAAACTTTCCAAATGGACCCCACGTGAGGAGCTGAGTGAGGCTCCGGGACCAGAGGCTCTGCCTTTGCCTCTTCCTCTACCCTTTACCAGCTCTGTGACGTGAGTCAAGTTCTTAGCCTAACTTCACCTCCACTTTCTCCATGTGGAAATAGGGATCCTAAGAACAGCTATTTCCTCCACGTGTTGTGAAGGTAAACACATAAAGTACTTAGGAAAGCACCTAGCATAGTATGTGCTGAATAAACGCCAACCAGCACATTTCCTTCCAGCAGCACTGTGACACTGAACCATGTTCTTAACTTCACCGAGCTTCTGTTACCTCACCGGTGAAATGGTGTGAAACAGGGATATACGAGGGATCGGAGAAAATAAACGTAAAGGCCTTCCACAGAACAATCACACTCACAGAAGGTCACTAAGTAAACGATTGACAAATGTATTCTATCTTCTCAGAAAGACAGGTAATATTTTCAAGCTATGACATTTTTTCTCTTCACTTTTCAAAGCCAGGGGAACTCTGATTTATATCAGGTGCCTGGTGTCCCACAAATATAAAAAACATGCTCCACTTGAAGAACACGACTGCATACCAAGAAGGTTGTTATTATCTATGTCAATAGTTAGAGCTCCTTTTATTGAATTACCAAATAGTAGAGTTTACAGCACAGCCCAGGGCACTAAGATGCCATTTTGCTTTCATCTTATGTAATTCTATCAGCTAATAAGTTGCATGCCAAAGTTCTTTAATAAAATATTAGAATAGACACTGAAGAACTATGCTAGCTTTTAAATCTCTTTTTCCACTCATTAAACCAAACTCGTTATATCAATCGAGCAGATATTATGTCATTGGAGTACATACTATTTTCAATAAATTCACATGATTCCCAACGTGGAAATTTTTTAAACAAAATAAACTCGTAACAACCAAGGTAAAATAGAAAGTCCGTGGTATCTGATTTTCTTTTCCTAGAAGTACATTCTGGGATTGACTGTCCTATCTGTGGAGCATCTGATTTAACATTTTGAACAACGAGGAGGCATTAAGGTGGCTTCTCCTCGACGGGAAGGAAGGGTGACCCTACGAGCACAGAATTCACTCTATGGTGGAAGAAAGTCAAGTCATCTGGGCTCTAACCTGTCATATTTGGAAGGAAGATTATGGAAGAAGACACAACAATGACTCTGGATTCTTCTAATCCAGCCCTTGGAACTTTTCCCAAGATCCTTGAGAAGAAAGACCACAAGCTAGCAGAGTCATAAAAACTTAAGATCTGTGAGCATTGCTGGAGACAGAACCTTCTCAGCCTCACCAAGAACAAATCAATCAAGACGCGTACGCCTGGCCACACAGACACCAACAAAGAGAAAACCATGGAGACCCGAAGAAATACATGGCAATGGAGGCGCGGGTGGTGAGCCAACGGGAGGGTCAGACAAAGCTAAGCCAGCCCTGAGCAGCCCACTGGGCACTCATGGGGTCGGCCTGTGGGTCAGGTCCAGCCTACTGCCCGGTTTCGTCCAGGCTTTGCGCTAAGAATGGTCTTCACATTATGTAATGGAGGCAAGCCAAAAGAACGTCTCATGATGACCGAGCACGAAATGAAATTCAAATTGCAGTGTCCACAAATACAGCTTCACTGGAACACAGCCATGTTGTGCCATAATAAGAAACATAGTTGGTCTCTGCCCACTCTCGCCCTTTTCTGTTTCCTGGCTCGCAGCTCCGCAAACCCTTGGAATCTCCAGAGGGATGGCGTTTTTTACGCAAACCAGGTAGCTGGTGGCTGGAGGCCCCTGGGCAGCCTAGGACGGGGCCTCCTTGCCAGGGAAGCCAACCTGAGATTAGAAGGTTGGAACTTTGCATCCCTCCCAGATCTCTTGGGGGCGGGCAGGGGGGTTGGAGGTTGCGTTAATCACTAATGGGCAATGAGTTAATCAATCATGCCTACATAGCGAAGCCTCCGCAGAAAACTCCAAGCGCAGGGGCGAGCTCTGGGCTGGAGAACACGTGGAGGTGTAAAAGGATGATACGCCCAGAGCTCACGGAAGCTCCGGGTCCTTCCCCACGCCTGCCCTGTGCATCTCTTCCATCTGGCCGCTCTTGAATTGTATCCGTTTATAATCAACGGGTGATATAGTAAGCAAGCTGCTTCCTGAATTCTGTGAGCTCCTCTAGCATAATATGGACCTCAAGGGGTGGGCCGTGGGAAGCTTCCATTTAGAGTTGGTTGTGGCATGAATTTGAGATTAGGCTCTGAAGTCGGGGCAGCCTTGTGGGGCTGAGCCCTTAATTAATCTATGGGATACGGTCTCAGAACTGAATGAAACTGTAGGACACCCAGATGGCGTCGGGAATTTCCTGGGGAGGAAACACACACAGTTGCTGTCGGAAGTGAAGTACTGATGAAAGAAGGGAGACGGGGCTTTTCAGTGTTTACAAGCTCATCCATTTACCTGTGGCCTAAGGCTGCTGCTTTGGAACAACAGTGGCGGAGCTGAGTAATTGCGACAGAGACCCCAAGGCCAGCAAAGCCTAAAATATTTACTGTCTGGTCCTTTACAGATTCCGTTTGCTGACCTTATGAGACATCATATACATTATCTCATCGAATCTTCACAACCATCTGACAGGGAGCGGGTGTGTATATGCTACACAAGAAGAATCTAAAATGTAGATTAAGGAACTTCTGCTTGGTCATTGCTAGTGAGTGGCAGAAACAGGAGGTGAACCCAGGCCCATCTGGTTATAAAGCCAATGCTCTGGGGTGACTTTGAAAAATGGGGGACTTTTGTATACCACAGTGATTATTACTCAAATTGTTCTGGCAGTACATACAGTCGGGGAAAACAAAGGTTAAATTTATCTGCTAAAATGGAAGGTCAGACTTTTGGGCCTGGGACCGAGGGAATGAAGACATCCCAGAAACGCAGGTGGGAGGGGCCCTCTTGGGACCCCCGTGAACTCTAAGGAGACCCCGTTGTGCAAAATTTCACTTTGAGCCTCTTTGGTTTTAGGAATCAAAGTAGAATCAGAAGACAACTAGAGGGGCTTCCCTGGTGGCGCAGTGGTTAAGAATCCACCTGCCAATGCAGGGGACACGGGTTCGAGCCCTGGTCTGGGAAGATCCCACATGCCGCGGCGCAACTAAGCCTGTGCGCCACAACTTCTGAGCCTGCACTCTAGAGCCTGCGAGCCACATACTACTGAGTCCGTGAGCCACAACTACTGAAGCCCGCGAGCCACAACTACTGAGCCCGCGAGCCACAACTACTGAAGTCCGCGCGCCTACAGCCCATGCTCCGCAACGAGAAGCCATCACAATGAGAAGCCCGCACACCGCAATGAAGACCCAACACAGCCAAAAATAAATTTATAAAAAAAAAAGACAACTAGAAAGACTGTGGTTGTCTCTGACACACTTAAAACATCTTTATTGTAAAGGAGAGGAATAAATTATGGGAAAGTATATTTTTCTGAGAAATTTTCCTTTAAAATCCTAGGGAAAAGGCTAATAACGGTGAAAAAAAACCAGAGCCGGATTAGAGTAATGTTGACACAGAAGAGAATTAGATTTTTTGAGTTAGATCTTCCCTCTTCCGTGATTCACCCAAAGTTCCCGTCCTGGAGACCTCGGGCCGGGGGAGAGACGTTTCTCTGGCAGCTCCAGGGGAGTGGGGTACACAGGCCACTGACTGGTTAGAGGCTGCCAGGCAGTCACGGGCCTTCTAGAGTTTTCCGTTCAGCTCTTTCTGATTCTTGAGACAGAAAATGGTCTTCTGTCACTGACACTGAGACACGGTCCTTGAAGCTTATGCTGGAACCAGGCCAGCCGAAGAAATGCAGCAAATTCCAACAGAAATTCACTTCTTTCTGAGTTCCTACATTAGGATCAGTTCAGAAGAAATCATTACCAGAAATGACACCTGGCTTCTGAACACGGATTTGCAGGTGTGTGTCTGGACACCACAAGGGGCATGTTGAGAGAGCAAGTTCTTTCCCATTAAACCCAAAACCACGACCACATTGTTTTAAGGCCTTCTCATCTCTGACCAACTGAAAACAGGGAGAGTCGGAAGAAACTTTCCTGTTCACAGCGAACACAAACCATGTGTCTCCTGCATTTCAGTATCTTTTACACAAAAGTCAACGTAAGGACACAGGCACTTACGTGATACAAGTTCAGAACTTGAGGAGACCTTAGAGGCTGTTAACTGCAGTCCTTCCCACTCGCAGATGGCGGAACAGAAATCCAGATTCTCGTGACTTGGCCCAAACCCCAAAGCTCCTGAGGGACAGAGGTCGCTCAGCAGCTGAGGCCACGTGATCACTCCACACACTCTGGTCACCTCCTCAACTGAAAGGCAGAGAAGCCCCCTCCATCTTGGAGGCCCCGCAACGGCTGTGATGCTTCGAGAACACTTTCACGCTCCGGCCTCTGAGTTCGAGTCCCACACCTGTCGATCTGAGAGTCACCACACGTGCTCCACTTTCGTCCAGTCGGAGGGTCACCCGTGCTCTTCACCTCGCACCAGCATCAATACTCGCTGCTAAACTGGCTTGGCTGTCTACAGTTTCTGAAACATTTCCCCAGGCTCTTTTTCACGATTTTCTCATCACCTTTTGCACTTTCTCAAGAAGCTATCTTTAGTCCTTTTTTAATTCTCTAAACATATTTTGTAAATAGCCTGACTTACTCATTACCCTGTCTTTGCCACTTAATTGAAAGTTAAGTATGTTTCCAGCCTTAATCTAACTAGCCAACGTAGATCACAATGTATCTAACTTTAGGCTCCTAGTAAGTTAATTTTATGCTGAAATTAAAAGACAGGACTACCGGCTTGGAGTCATCTGGTATAAACATGGATGGGATACAGATATATTAAGTCCTTATTATATGGTTCACTCAGTCTTTTCCCTTTATTTTCCCTGGATCCTTCTGTACGTGCAGCGCAAATACACATATGTAAGCAACACACAACTGGAGAAGAAATCATTTTCAGAAAGTTTTCCTACGTGTTTTCCTTTTCTATCTTATTATTTTGTATGAGCTGTCCTATTCGTTTTTACTATTTTTGTCCAATTATTTTCCTTTTCTTTTTTATCACTTTCATTATTTTATTATTTAATGTTTACCTTTTTTGGAAAGGAAGAATCTCACTACACAGAGAAATGCATGAAATTCACTGAGCTCATTTGAAAATGACAAGAGATTGGACATGAAGCCATGAGCGAAAGGGCACGCCATGGAGGAAGTACAGCGAGGTGAGCGGGGCGGGGGGAGTGCAGGAAGTTGTGGGAAAGGCAGGAAAGGGTGGTGCTAGAGATACTACAAAATTAAAGTTGGCATCAGTGGCAAATGACTAGGTCTGAGAAGCGGGATGACTCAGGTTCTGTCTGGAAGGATGTTGGGCCATTGATAGAAAGAGGCCCCAGCAGCCAGTTTGACAAAGGGATGGTCAGCTGTGCTTTGTACACGTGCACCTTGAATTCTTAGCGGGACATCTGGGTAGAGATGCACCTGAAAATTGAAGTCTTTAAGGAGTGTAAAACAGATTAGAGATATGAATCTGTGGTCCTCTAGATAGAGGAAGCCATTTAAATCGGGACTTTAACTCAAACCGTTCAATGTCAAAGGGCCGCAAAAGAGAGACAAGACGGCCACATGGATGACTGGGGAATATTTGTACTTAAGAATTGAAGAAGGATGTTAGGACTCAGATGGAGAAGCAGAGATCAGAAAAGTATGCTGAGAATGAAAAAGAAGAGGACACACGTTCAAACAGAGGGGTTTGTTGGGAGACCGAAGAGCGTCGGGGGGTGTGGTGGTCAGCCAGGCCTGCTGTAACTCTGGGTGCCCGCGACAACCTTAACACGTCTTCTCAGGTTCTTCAGGCTGGAAGTCAATGGCAGGGTGTTAGCATGGACGAGTTTTGGTGAAATCTGGCTTTGTGGCTTGCAGATGTCTACCTTGTCACGTGGAGGGGGGCAAGAGAGAAGAAAGAGAGAGAGAGAGACAGAGAGAGAGAGAGAGAGAGAGAGAGAGAGGGAGAGGGAGAGGGAGAGAGACGCGATAGCTCTCAGGTATCTCTTCTTAAAAGGGCACTTAATCCCGTCATGAAGTCCTGTAACAGGGAGGAACAAATCTGACTCCGCGTTGGAGCTGCTTCTTTTACTTAACCTTTGTGTTCTGTTGCTTTTTGCTACAAGTTAATCACTATAACCAAGTTGCCTATAAGCTTAAATTATCCATAATGGCCCATCTCTGGGAACCCGGCCTCCCAGGTCATGAGCATTAAGCTAAAATAACTTTGTTCAGCTCACAGGAAACACCCTGACCAGGCCCACCTGTGAACGTCTGCAGCAAGGAAGAAATTCGTACATCCCCTCCGGAGTCTGAAGCGGTATTACACCTTTTCCATTGTACTTTACCTCCTCACCTCCCTCTCCTTGTTCTGTGAAAGAAACTAGCATCCAAACCTGGTTAAGATGCTTCTTGAGGACCCTAGTCCACCATCCTCTCGGTCTGCAGGCTTTCCGAATAAAGTCCCTATCGCCTGCGTCCACACCGCGTCTTTCGATGTATTGTCCCGTTGTGTGGCGAACGGAGCGAGCTTGGACTCGGCAACACTCCCACCCTCACCTAAACCTCATACTAGCCAATAAACATCTCCTTATGTCCAATAATATTAGTCATGAGACAAAAATCCATTAGAATGTCTAAAATTTAGAAGTCTGACAATGCCAAGACTTGATGCTGATGCGGAATAACGGGAATTTTTCGGAAACTGCTGGTTGGAAAGTAAAAAGGAGCAAACCACTTCGGAAAGCAGTTTGGTGGTTTCTTAAAAGGTTGAACACACCCTATCATACCACCCAGCTATTCCATTTCTAGGTATTTACTCATGAGAAAGGTAAACACATATACAAACAAAGACTTGAACACAGACATTCATGAAGCAGGTTTACTTGTAACAATCAAAAACTGGAAACAACTGAAATGTCTTCGATCATGTGAATGAATAAGATGTTGTATAGCCATATGTGCAAAGGACTGTTATCCAGCAGAAACATGCAACAAAGAAGATAAATCTCAAAATCATTATCTGAGTGGCGGGACTGCACACACAAGAGTCCACACTGCAACAGTACTTTGTATAAAATCAAGACACTGCAAGCAAACCCGGACTTACAGACAGCAGATCAACGATAGCCTGGAGATAGAGGAGGGGTGCTGATTGGAAAAGGACACAAGAAATTGTTTAGGGGTGACGGAAACGACTTCTATCTTGATTGTGGTGACAGGTTAATGGGTGTATACACCTGTCAAATCTTATCCAACTGTATATTTTTTGTATTTGAGGTTTATTTTAAGTGTCATACCTTAGCCAGGTCATTAAAACAAAATAAAACAAAACAAAACAACTCAGTGGAGGACTAAAAGAAACTAAATGAACTAAATTCCAAAATAAATAAATAAGAAGCCATGGAAGAGATGAGACCTGGGCTATTTTCATCCCAGATCAAGTGGTGGAAGGTAGCAGAATCTCCCACAGGCCGGGGTCAAGAGTGGCTGGTTAAATGTCTATCAGACTTTTAGCTGCTGGAGGAGAGATTAGATCACCAAGGACCCCGAAGCTAAGATGGGCTGGTCCTCCACACTCGCAGCCTAATATGTGTATGTGGTACATGACACACACACCTCACAGATGACATGAGAAGAGGAAGAAAAATGTGACCCACGGTCAAGAGAAAACAGTCAACAGAAAGAGACCAAGAAATGGCCCAGATGTTGTTACCAGACAGGAACTTTAAAACACCCGTGATAAACATATTAAAAAGAATCCAGTGGCCTAGTTGAATAGCAGGCATAAATAGGGAGTTTCCATTAAGAAACCGAACATAAAGGAAAAGAAGCAATCGGAAATGCTAAAAATGAAAAATCACAGCAAGGGAAATAAAGAATTCCATTTAACATCAGAGGAAAGGATCAGTGAACATGAAGTCAGGTTAACAGAAATAACTCCAACAAAAACACAAAGAGAATAAAGAGTGATAAAATAGAAAAGCATCTGAAATCTGTAGAACAATATCTAAAGGTCTAACATACATGTATCTAGAGTCCAGGGAAAAAAAGAGAGGAAATGGAAGCAGAAAAATAGTTGAACAAATAATGTCTGGGAAGATTCCATATTTGATGATAGCATCAAACACAGATCTAAGAAGTTCATTAAACCCCACACATGATAAATACAAAGAAAACTACACCTAGGCATAATGTTATCAAACCTCTGAAATTCAAAGATAAAAAGAAAACTTTAAAAAAACATCCAGAGGTGAAAAAAAGAAATAGAATAAACACGGAGTAAACGATTTTTACTTACTTTTCTCCAGAATAGAGAATAGCAGATAATGCAAAAAAATGTATGGGCTGAAAGACCTTAAATTATAAATCCAACAAAATATTCTTCAAGTTAATATGAAAAAAAAGGAGTTTCCTAAACATTACAGTCATAACTTTGGTGGAGAATTTAGATACTTTAATTTAACTGAATTTCTATCATTTGTATTTTTTTCTGGTTTTGTGTGTTTTATTTGGAAGTTCATAGATCATCAAAACCTAACTCGAAAGCTGATAATGCTATAGTCGAATCTATTTTAAAAACAAATGCTACTGATTATATGTAAAATCATATACAAACCAACAGAAAAACTTATATGTAAGCCATTAAGGTGGTAAAGCATAGTTTTTTTTTAATTAATTTTTATTTATTTATTTTTGCTGTGTTGGGTCTTTATTGCTGCATGCTGGCTTTCTCTAGTTGCGGCAAGCGAGGGCTACTCTTCGTTGTGGTGCGTGTGGACTTCTCATTGCGGTGGCTTCTCCTGTTGTGGAGCACGGGCTCTGGGCTCATGGGCTTCAGTAGTTGTGGCACGTGGGCTCAGTAGTTGTGGCTTGTGGGGTCTAGAGCACAGGCTCAGTAGTTGTGGCTTGTGGGGTCTAGAGCACAGGCTCAGTAGTTGTGGCTTGTGGGGTCTAGAGCACAGGCTCAGTAGTTGTGGCTTGCGGGCTCTAGAGTTCAGGCTCAGCATCTGTGGCGCACGGGCTTAGTTGCTCCGCGGCATGTGGGAGCTTCCTGGACCAGGGCTTGAACCCGTGTCCCCTGCATTGGCAGGCGGATTCTTAACCACTGAGCCACCAGGGAAGTCCTAAAGCATAGTTTTTAGAGGATGGACCCTGCCTGGCTAAAAAGACTGGTTCCACCACTAATTCAATGTATGACATTTAGGGAAATTATTTTTCTACTCTTGACTTTGTTTCTTCACCTTAAATTAAATGATAAAGGTAGAACATTCTCAAGGGTTTCAAGAAAGGTAATTGCGTTTTAACAAGGCTTGGAATATAGTATGTACTTAATGAATGTTGACTATTAGGACCTGAAATTAGGTTTACATTAGCCCCTTGATGCTACTTTGTTCAAGGCTTGGTTAACAAAGCAGTAGTTGTCAAAGGGCTCCAAGTTCTGCGCACCCTGGGGTGCCCTGAGAGCCTCTCCTAGGAGGTGCAAGGTCAGAACTGCTTTTATAACAGCACTGGGATACCATGTGTCCTTTCCATCCTCATTCTCTCTCAAGTACACAGCGCAGCTTTCTGGAAGTTAACATGACATCTACAAGGTCATCATTATGCAGCTAATGAAATGCACGCCCCTGTAGATTTTTCTACCTTAGTAGGTTTAGGGTATGAATGTGTATATTCAGGTATTAACCCCGTTTGTTCGCGGAACTTCTACTGTGGTCTTTCTACCTTTCATTCGTTATACTTGCTCTGATCTCTGTAACCTCATTATTGCCCCAAAAATCATTATTTTGAAATTCCCAAGTTCTTCTTACATCTACATGTAAACACAAGAAGTAACTACACCTTGGGATTTTGTTTTGCAGTGATATTATATTATATTAGCTTTTCTAAAGTTAAAAAATTTATTCTAACAGTTATTATTTTAGAATTCAATAATACTTATTCTAATGTAAAGAAAAAATTCTTTATACTTTTCCTTTACTTAAAGACAGATTTTTTTTTTGCTTAAAAAGAGAGAACTGGAAAATTTCCTCAACCCACAGCTGCACCATGTACATCTGCCATGGTAGCCTGACAGCTTCCCAGTACTGATGAGATCAGTGGTGATGTTAATTAATGGAATTGTTTTGATACTGCATAATATAAAATGTAAAGTTTGTCAACATTTGGAAGACCTGCAAAGCAAGGGGAACCAGTATTTTCCAGTGACCGTGATATTCCAAATTCATGCGGGAATAAAGGCTCCATTCACAGAACAATGGATTTTAACGGTTTCAGAGCCCACGTGGCAAGTAACCTTTATGAAATGATCACTTCTCAAATTTTGAATTTTTTATACCAAAAGAATATCTACAGTAGTCTTAAAACATATTAAACCCCTCCTCCCTTTTCAACTATGCATCAGTGTAAGGCTGGGTTTTTTCATACTTCCACTAGAGCAACCTGAATGTGTTAAATACAGAAACCATATTCCTTTTCACTTCAAACGATTGTATACTGACTCTGGGTTCTTTCACCAAATGCATAGGTACTGCTCACAGATGTTAAACTTTAAGTTTCAATCTCGCTAACCGTGTGGACACACCACCGCTTTACCTTCACATTACTCCACGCTCCATCCGGGAGCGTACACTTCTCTCCAACGCCAGACAAGACCATAGCTTTCTCCTTTAAAGCTGGTATTCTGCTCTGGACTCCATCACAGATGCTTTCTTTGAGACCTTTCTTTCTAATTATTCTACCTATGTAAAATCTTTAATCTTTCTGTCTACCTGAATTTACCCATCCATCCAACCATTCGTTTATTCATTTGTTCATACATCCTGCAGATTATTTATTAAGCACCTATTACTACATTCTAAGGGATGAGGTTTCAGGAATTAAAAACAAAAACAAACAAATACAAAGAAGCCAACATTAAACCCTAAAGGAGGGTCTCACGTAGGGGCTGGTGGGTGAACAGGATAAAAACACACAAATTCAGTGAAGTGTGAGCTACCATGACATGTTGTGATGGGGACACAGAAAATCTGCATCAAATGCTGACATGGTACATTGGTAAGTGCTTCCTCAAATGAATGACTCTGAAGCTGAGCCCTGTTGAATGAGTAAGAGATAACAAGGCATAACAAACAAGAAAAGCTATTCCAAGGAGCAGAAAAGTAGGCGCAAAAGAGAAAGACAAAACAAGAAAGAGTTTGGTGACAAACTGCAGCTGTGACAACATGGCTGTGACACAGTATTCTAGTAGGAGGGTGACTGAGACATGGGAGCAGAGTTAGAGGTGAAGTGCGGCCGTCAGATCACCCAGTGGGAGCTGTGAGCGCTGCGTCGTTTCTACACCACTTTCCACGCGTGTGACACGCAGCATGCAGCACCGCTTCTCGGTACTCAAGCAGTGACCAACGCTCATTTGTCAGAGAGCGAATGCAGACAACCACAGCCAAACGCCATTTTACTGTGTGTAAAACAGACTGACGGCACACAGCTCCCAACACCCACTGTGCACTGAAACAGAGCCAGGATTAAGACAGGAATAACTAAACAGATTTTACTCCAGTTGGATTTAGACAGATGATCAAGGCTGGTGAGCAAAAATGTTCTAACCATCCCCAGCTAAGACGTTTCTTCACCAGCGACGAAGGAGACTAACAGGGAAGAAAACGTGCGAACAAACAGCCCTTCCCAGGGCTTCCCCGGGCCTCCTCGCTATTTACACGCCCTGCTGCCCAAGGCACCCGACTCACCTGCCTTTCTTAAGCCCCACATGCGACGTCTACCACTTTCCTTTTTCTCTTGACTCTGAAAGTCTATATTCAGGAAACCATGGTCTTGATTGAAGGCAGAAGGCAACATAATCAAAGTGACGTCTGCTCTTGGACAAACAAGCTTGTGCTGCTTTTCTGGGTAAAACAGTTCCCCATGGCCTCCAGAGATACACTCTACGGGAGCGCATCAATCCAACTGAGCTGGCCATAGGGCAGGGCCGATGGGAGAGAAACCTTTGTGGGGTGTGGCCTCACGACACCTGTGGTACACAACCTTCTTGCTCCTGGCCAAGCCAGCAGGTGAGCTGCAGGTGACAACCCAGCCTAAGTCAGCCTAAGTCAACCCAGCCTAAGTCAACCCAGCCTAAAGTCTTCGAGCTTCAGAGGGCGTGGGCAAAGAGAAGCATCAGAAGAAAGCAGCTTCACTTAGGACGGCCTGCTGTGCAACAGGCCCTGCCAAGAAACATCACGGCTCTCTCACACACCACCGGGAACCTTTTTCAGCGTAAGATGGCACAACAAGAGCTTAAGAATATTACTCTAAACGGTCCCCACAGAAAAGATCCACAGTAGAGGCTGTGGCGTATTGTTACGTGGAGTAGAGATGAACAAAGAAGAATGTTAGTCATTAGTGACTGCAAATATTTTAAGACATTGAAAAGTGAAATTTTACCCAGAGTTTGCACTGGGAGGATTGCCTGTTGCTAAGCACATTTGGAAACGTACAGCGTTGATCCAGCGTAAGAATCTCTTGCCTCAAATCTTGACCTATCAGGTCTCGACGATGTGACTGTGTTTATCCAAGTATCTTCCACGTTACATTCGTAATCTTCTAAATTCTGAGTTAACCCATATTGATTCAGTTTTATATTCACCAATACACAACTTAAAAGTTCATATTATACTAGTGAAATGTTGAAATTCTTTGTCCTATGTTGAATTAAGTTAATCATATGAGCCATGTATCATTTAACTACTTGTAATAGAGGATATCTGAAGCCGCAAAATGAATGAGAAGAAGCAGCTAGCAATTTCAGTGCGTTCATATAAAATTAGACTAGTAACATAACCAAACTCCTCTAATAAAAATATGCATTATTAAAGTCCTAGGGTTTGTCAACCTCATGGATGGAAACACCTGATGCAATGTGAGGACTCAAACAATTTCCCTAAGTCTAGAGATGCATCTAAAACTCTGAAGGGTTGGAATTGACTATGAAGGTCTAATGAAAAGTAATGCATATGCCACACATCCTTTCCCCAAAACTCTAAACAACAAATGGTTCCGAATCACCTAACAAAGAAAGGTTCAGCGGACATCCTGGTCTAGGTGTCACCTAACCCCTTTTAACCTTAACTCTGTTTATCGGTACTTCCCAGCACTCACTGCTCTGAGATGCCCACTTCACATCACACATTCCGACCGATCGCTCGTGATCCCTGGAGCACTTTTATGACGTGTCTGTGAACAGAATGGGAGCTAAACTGAAATGGCATCTCCTCCCATTGGGGAGACCAGTCAATTCAGCAAGTGATTACAGCGGAGGATAAGACGGTGAAAGACAAGTACCATATGACATCGCTTATAGTGGAATCTAGAAAAGTGATGGAAATGAGCTTGTCTACAAAACAGAAACAGACGCACAGACACAGAGAGCAAACTTATGGTTGCCAAAGGGGAAAGGGGTGAGGGATAAACTAAGAGTTTGGGATGGACATATACACACTACTGTATATAAAACAGACAATCAACAAGGACCACTGTATAGCACGGGGAGCTCTACTCAGTATCTTTTAATAACCTGTAATGGAAAAGAATCTCAAAAAGAGTACACATATATATATACGCATATATATACATGACTGAATCACTTTGCTGGACACCTGAAACTAACATGACACTGTAAATCAACTATACTTCAATAAAACAATTACAGCCAAGGATAAATAACAGCATAGGGGATGAACAGGGAGGTGCAGGGAAACATAACAATGCCCTCGATTCAGACCCGGAAGAGCGGGGATAGTTTCTAGGAAGTAGAGCCTAGCTTGAGATATAAAGTCTGAGTAGGTACCGGCCCCTCGAAGACCCAGCAAGGGGCCAGGGAATCCGGAAGACGGGGGGAGGTGGCCGTGTTTCCCACAAAGGGATGTTGCAGGGTATGCGGTGAGAAGTGGCACTGCCGGTTCTCCATCCATAGGTTCGTCCCCCCCCCACACACACACTCACACTCACACCCTCACACAGCCCCTCACACACGCACGGACAACCTCACACCCCCTCACACACACTCACTCATTCACACACAACTCTCACACACACCTTCATACACACCCTCATACACACACACTCACACACACACGCACTGACAACCTCACACCCCTCACACACTCACTCATACACTCACACGACTCTCACACTCACCTTCACACACACCCTCATACACACTCACACAGACACACTCACACACCCCTCACACACACACACGCACTGACCTCACACACACTCTCCTACGCACACACACTCACACACACTCACCTTCACACACCCCCTCATACAAACACCCTCACACAGACACACACACCCCTCACACACACTCTCCTACGCACACACACTCACACACACTCACCTTCACACACACCCTCATACAAACACCCTCACACCCTCACACAGTCACTCTCACACGCCCCCTCACACTCACACTGTCACACACACTCACACCCCGCTCTTCCCACTCTTTAAATCCCACAGGTCCTGCAAAGTCCGGCATCTTCATCCTGTTGTCGAACCTCTGCTCAGCGCCAGACCTTCCCTAGAAAGCCTTCTTCAGCATTTCCCTCCTGTGGGACGCTGGCTTTTCAAGTTCTTGAGAAGTTTCTAAAACTGCAGCACAAATATTAAGCTCCTGGTAACGTGCTGACATGTGTAATTCCAAGGCTGTTTCTGGGTGGTTATCTCCACGCACAGACTTTAAGCCCCTTCAGGCAGGAATGTCATAAACTTCGCATCTTCCTCAGTAACACGCATAATCCATAATACACTTCATCCTGAGAGGTACAAGAAAATGACTAACCTCTGAAAAGTGTGCCATAGAACGTAACGTAAGCTGAAGCTTTCAAAGACTACACATTGAAAACAAATTCTTTTAACTCCTGTTACTACTGCCAGGCACAGCGGTGCCGACGGCGTTTATTAGCTATAGAGGAGAGCACACTGACTGCTGGGGGCGAAGAAATTCAGATGAAGGTGACTGACTGGCCCAGCTGGTGTGGCTTCATCTCAGGTCCTCGAGAACGCATCATTGTAACGGCAAAAGCAAGATAAAAGTCAAGTAACACATTTAAGGCCCAAGCCATAGTATGATGGTCAAGGTCCCAAATGAGTTTAAATCCATTAATTGGGAAAAAAATTCATCACAAAGTACTGAGAGCACGTGTGGATGTGATAAGGGAACAGTTACAATCATCTTTTAAAATGTTCCGTGAAGGGAGGGTTGACAGGGAGCAAAGAAGCCAGCCACGGTCTCAATTTTCAAAACAAAGAAGGTGGATTCCAACTTTAGCCTTGAGAGCTAGACACTGATTCCAGGCACGCCTCCCACGAGATTCTTAACATTATCATCTGTAAGCGCCCAAAATGTGAAGTGTTGTTACCTATCAGCTAGGGAGAGGTCAAAGGAACCCATCATTACAAAGGAACCCAGGGCTATTTCCTTTTGTTTTTACAGGGTTACTTCATAGCTCTTCTGCAGAAAGTGGAAAGGCAGTCCAGCAAGGAACCTGACTGAGTCTGTCACAGAATGCATGCGCCCCGCCCACAGGAAGGAATGTAAACGCTGAGGAAGGAGAGTCGCTTGACTATAAGGCTGCCGGAATGGCCTTATAAAGACCACTAATTCGTGGGCTCCTGCAAAGCAAGGGAAGGCGTCTGGGACCCAACGTCCTGCCTGTTCTCCACGCGGCATAGTTATTGGATGAAGATATTAACTGCATCCTGATCACATCTGCTCCTGCCTCTAAGTGGGGAAGAATAGCTAATCTGTATCCTGGAATCAACAACCAAAAATATCCTGACCTCCTGGAACAACAGGCTAATGAAAGGTGAAGGTTACATTTAATTGCAATAAGTGTTTTTTAAAGTCCCAAATCTAGTAGCCAAATGTACAAATCGAGGAAAAGAAGTATACTTGCAGAGAAGTATGCAAAAAGATGCCTCATTAAACAGTGCAGTATGGATGCCAAAAATATAGAAGGGGAGAGGACAGATTTGACTTTAGAATGATTTACCATGTGGTACCCAGAGGAGACAGCCAGACAAGTCCAATGATGTCAGTCCGTTCCTGTTAGCTCAGCTCTCGGGACCACACTTTCAGAAAGACAGGAATTCATCCAAAGGAGAAATTCCTTGATGATAATGGGATTCTCGACCTATGCCAATTAAGGACAAGTTGAAGGAAATGAATATTACCATAGAGATCACAGACATATTATATCTGTTATGTAGAAAAGCTTTCTGTGTAAGTACGCTAAGAGGTAAAAATTGGGATACGAATATTATAGAGGCCAATAGTGCAGTTCACTATAAGGAAAGAGTTCTTAGGCTCAGAGCAGGTCAAATAAAGGAATGCCTCCCGCATTCAAGATGAATCTTGATCAACAGCTCGCCTAAATTGATCTTAACATTCTCCTCGAATTTGGAAATAAGATCATCTGCTAAAAGTGAAAAAATAAAGATCATTTGGACTGGAAAACCTGGAGAACTCTGGAACATGTCTTATGGGGAATTTGATAGAAATTATCCAGGAAAGAATAGAATAACTTCCGAGCGATGTTAACCATCCCTGAAGCTGAAGGTGGAGTGAATCAGGTGCCGGTAGGGCTAGTGGCAAGAGATTAGGGATGGAGCAGAGCTGACATGGCTGTCCAACGTCAGTGCGCTGAGAAAGAGGAAAACCGGAGAAAATCGGGACTGGCCAAGGTGCAGAGTCACAGGACAGGAGGGTGGGTGCGGTGCTGAGTGAGGGGCTTACTGGAAGGACAGGAGGTGGGGTCAGAAAGAGAATATGGAAGGCTCCGCTTTTTCAGCTGGGCAGCCCTGAGTGATGGGAAGGCCCGGAGGGCGGGGAGTGAACACCAGTGGATGGATCCCCAAAGTGAAGCAGCGCAGGCTGAGGTCCTGGGGGTCCAGCGCGAGGATGCTGAGTGAAGTTCTCAGCAATGACAGCTGATCAAAGTGTGGGAAGCAAATCCTCTGTTAGCGTAGATTCCCAAGGGAAGTGGAATATTCAGGAAGTCAACAAGCACTGGTCACAGGGAGAGGGTAACACCCGTGAAGGGTGTAAACTTAGAAAGACCAGGGGTAGCTGGGCGATGGTGAAAAGATTAACAGTTAGGAGCAGCTCTGAACAGCCTGCAGGCCCCATGGGAGAAAAGCACAGGCATGTGTGTAGGACCAAGACCACAACAGTCCACGTAGGCTCCTTGCAAAACAGATACTAATCCTGACATGGTGTCGTCGAACAGAATACCTACAGCATCAAGGCATCAAAAAACTTAAATCAAGAACTAGGAAGACACCCACTATGTGCCAGGTACTGCGAATCCAAGGATGAATACCCTGAGGGAGATCTGAGTTTGGTAGCAATAGAGACATCTGAACAGGTGTTTCTTTTGCAACTGAAGTATGCTGATTTACAAGGTTGTGTTAGCTTCAGGTGTCCAGCAAAGTGATTCAGACACACACACACACACACACACACATAAATCTTTTCAGATTCTTTCCCCTTATAGGTTATTACAAGATATTCCCTGTGCTATAAAGTAGGTCCTTGATGATGATCTGCTTTATATACAGCAGTGTGTACATGTTAATCCCAAACTCCTAATTTATCCCTCCCCGCCCCTTTCCCCTTTGGTGACCATAAGTTTGTTTTCTATGTCTGTGAGTCTGTTTCTGTTTTGTAAATAAGTTCATTTGTATCTTTTTTTTCCCAATTCCACATGCAAGTGATACTGTATGACATTTATCTTTCTCTGGTTTCCCTGTCTGAACAGGTATTTTTATTTTTAATTAATTAATTTTTTTGGCCGCACTGTGCGGCATTAGTATCTTGGTTCCCTCACCAGGCATCAAACCCATGCCCCTTGCATTGGGAGCGCGGAGTCTTAACCACTGGACCACCAGGGAAATCCCTAAAAAGGTATTTTTAATGTAAGGTAGCAGAGTGAAAGGGGACACATAGCTGTGTCAGACCTGGAAAAAATTCAGGATTAAGAAGCTTTCCTGGGGGTGCCCAGACCCCTTTCCTGGGGTGTTCACTCCCAAAGCCGCTGTCTTCTGTTGGCTTCTTGCTAATTCCTACTGCGGTGAGAAGGAAGAAGTGGTACCCGAGTGAATTAACTTAAGTTGCCTTTGATTTTCTGAAAGGGAGAGTTTATTTTAATAAAAAGATTATTAACGGCCAGAAAGGATTCCAGGCAAGCAGCTACACGCAGCTGATAATCGCATTTCTGTGGCTGGGCCTGGGGGCGGGGGGATCATGGCCCAGAGCCCCTCAGGGCTCATAAGGGCGTCACTCTCCTACTGCTGCTGGGCGGGGACTGGCCTAAAGCTCCTCAGTCCTGGCAAATAATTCTGTTCATACCCTGTAAGCCTGAAGGCTGCAGAAGAACAAGCCTGTGGGCCTGGCACTCAGGGGAGAGAGAAATAGATGAATTAGGTCAGACACTTCCAAACTGTTTGAGAGAAACAAAAGAACCCAATGTGAGTCAGGATAGCCAAAAAAATCACTCCAATGCCAAACGAGTCAACTAATCTATGGGCGGCTGAATTGGTTCATCTAAAGACCCAAAACTTGCCAAAAGATTTTCTTGTATCAAGATGGAGAGCCCCAACCAAAACTGCTGCACCGGCACCTAAGGAATGTTTACTGAAAACATCTAGATGGCCTAGGGACAAAAACCAGTGAAATTATTGATATTTTAGAAAGAAAAGCAACCATTTCTACAAATATGCAGACAAGTAATAAACTGTAATGTTTAAGAAGAGTTGCTTGGGTACACATTTATAATTAAGTGGTATAAAAATCAATGGTACAAAAGTTATACATCCTAGCAAACAAAAGGGAAGTTAAGCAACTTCCTGGAAAATCTAACATTCCTAACGGAAATAACAATTTGAGTTATCACTTACTTCTTTAGTCTTTAGTCCAATATTAATTTAAAAAGTTTTTTAAAATAATGCTTTAACACAAGATCATTTTATAAACCATAGTTATATGAGATTTGAGGACCAAACCTTGTGAAGCTACATCTCCTTCTACATTCTCAAGAACGACAAAAAAAGTATCTTGGACGTGTTATTTTATACCCGGGGACCTAGTAGCGGGGACTTAAAGGGGCTTTTTATATTCATACACTATGAAACACCACACCAAGCATAAGTACTTTCTATTTGTGTTGGGTCTCAAAGAGAGAAAAATAAAATTCTTATTTTCTCTGTCATACATTAGAAAAAAGATCCTACAGCACAAGAAAAAACAGAATACCCATCTATTCATTACAAATTTCTATTAAATAAACTTCAGCTACTTAAGTTTCCTCGCTGATACATTTAAAAATATACAAGTGGGTCTGTTTTATATGAGATGTTTAATTACTGTATCAATAATTATTCTAGAATTTTCCCTACTACTTTATGTCTACAGGCTTTATGTAAAGAGCCTACTGTTTTGACGTGAAAAGTACAGCTTATTTGTTTTAACTCCGTGCTTCTTATTTTTCTGTTGGGTCATAGATCCCTTTAGATATCTGAGGACTCTGGATTATCACCCTAAAAATGCAGAGACTCAAACGTTTAAATACAATTTCAGGATTCCCGGAAGCAATCCACAGACCGAGCTGTGTAATAACTGAACAGAGAGCACAGACCGCACGGGCAAACTCCACCAAAAGCATAACGCTGTTAACATGGCTTTTTGACAAATTAAGATTTGCTTCTAAATTTTAGACATCATATTTCTGTTAATTGTTATTACTGATTTTTGTCACTCTTCATAATATAGTACCTGAAACGACAACTCCCAAAGAAAACAAAAAAACATAGCCGTTTTAGAAAAAGCAACAGATTAGCTCCACACTAGGAACCAAGGTATAAAAATCTACATCCATCACTGAAGGCTCTAACGCTTATCCACGTGTCATCAGAGGGTCAGCGATGCTCCTCCCAAGAGCAGTTCTAGTTAGGAGGTAAGCATTTGATGAAATCACTATCACAGGGCTGACCCTGATATGTTATAAATCAAGCTCTAATTTAAAACTGTATATATGACCCGTTCTACTTAAAATTCCAGGGGGTTTCAGTGTGTTGGAAACCAAGACGCCCCAGTCACAATTAAGCGACACGTTCAACCTTCTGGCTTACTTCAGAAGATACACACTGTTCACCAAGTGCAAAATGAAGGCGCAACCCTGGGAAACGAGGGAGTAAAGGAAAGACGCACGGAATGCATAACCTGAAATCACATGACCACTCGAAGCGGAGCGCCCACACAAGTGCCGCCGCGAGGCTGCTCGGCCCACCCAGGACAGGCTGAGGGCACTGGCCCGACGCCAACCGCTCCCCAGGGCGCCGCGGTCACAGGGGGCATCGGATCCCCAAGCAGTAATTAACACGCGCGCGCACACACACACACACACAGACACGCGCGCGCACACGAACACACGCACAGGCACACGCGCGCGCACACACACGCACGCAGACACACGCACACTCCCCAGCGGAGCCCGGCAGCCCCCCTGGAAGTTCGCGGCGGCCCCGCTGAGCGATCCCGGGGTCGCAGCCGCCCGGCCCCCAGGAGCGTGAAACGCTCACGCGCAGCGTGGCCGGACGAGGCTGCGGTGACGCCGGCTCGGCCTCACTCCCCGCGGGCCCTCCGCCCTCGGCCGCCGCGGGGCCCCGGGGCGCGGAGCTGCCCCCGGCGTGGGAACCGGGCCCGGT
>NW_020173335.1:4585404-4602055 GCF_003031525.2 Neophocaena asiaeorientalis asiaeorientalis
CGGCTCGCGGGCAGCTCCAGGCGCCGCCCGCCCAGGAGGAGAGTGGGCGGCGGGCGGCAGAGGGGGGCCCGGCGGCGGCACCTGCCGGTCCCTGCACCGGTGTCCCCACAGCCGGCAGCCGCCGCGCCTCTTCCCGGCTGCCGCTCAACAGGCAGGGCGGGCGCGGCGCGCAGCAAACCCGGTTCCCGCGCGGCGCCCACGCTCAGGCAGCCCCGGCCCCGGGCTCCCGCTCTCTCTCTCTCCCTCTCTCCCTCTCTCCCTCCCTGTCTCCTCCCCCAGCTCTCAGCCCTAAGGATCCCTCGTAGCGCCTCTCCCTGCGGTCTTTTCGGAACCCCTCCCCTTCCCTGCACCAAAAGACTGAGAAAGAAAGCAGCGGTTGAAACGCACCATGGTGAGGTTACGCCGGGCCCCTGTCCGCTCGCGGCGCGCCCTCCCCGCAAGTGTCGGTCGCCTGGGGGGCGGGGGGCTCCCGCGGCGGCTCCCTGCCTTCTGCGTGGACTCTAGCAGCCAAAGCGTAGGGAAACTACACCGAAATCTGCTCCTGGAAAGCCAGCTCGGGGCTGAGTGTCACCCACTGCGACCATACTAGGGCAGGGGGACTGAGTCCTCCAGCCGCCCAGTCGCCTTCCCAGCAGTTCCTGTGTGGAGACGGAGACCAGGGAACAGGGACAAAGGAAGAGAAAGGAGAAAGAGGGAGGGAACGCAAGGAAAATTTGGCCGACTTAAAACACAATGTTTTCCACTATGCACTGGGCCGGAAAAACCTCAGTTCTCCGTAGTTAGAAACTCCAGCATTTCTGCTGGGAAATTGATGTCTCTGCATGGATGGTTTTCGTGCCCTGGTTCTCAGGTTAAAGCCAATCTGCTCCTTTGCAAATGCAGTTCTATGGCTGCCGAGCATTTACATCTTTCCAGTAAGGTCCTGATTCTGCTTGGTTCGGTACATTTAGTTCTGTTTGTTGAATGTGCGGTGTGTGTGTGTGTGTGTATTCCAGAACAGAAAAATAAGTTCTTATGTAAGTGTTTTGAGTCATCTTTCCGACCTCAAAAAGGCTCATTATGCTGTTTCATTTTGAATTCATAATTAGGATTATTATGCGATCTTTCTTCAAACCCAGGAACTCTGAGATCCATTGTTCGTGGTTATCTCCAATTCGTATATTTCTCCCCAAACTTACCCACATAAATCTCTCCATTGTAGACTCATCTCGCAGCCTTGACAACTATGCTGTCCTCCAGGCAAACATCAGTCAGAATAAACATACATTTAAATAAGAAAAAAGGGTGTTTAACTAAAATTTGCCTTAGTATCGGGGCAACCGGTCCAGAGCTATAAGTGCATTTTTTGGCTCTGCCATCTCTGAAACCATCTGTTTCTCTACATCCGATGCGTGATAGTCTCTTAGGTCAAAAGGGCTTTTGTCTTCAGAGAATTTAAGTGCTAGGAGGAAGCAAATAAGTAAGAAGTACCCAGTATGGCATAGTTGAAAGAGGATTTCATAGTATTTTAAGAAAAATAAAGCTAATGATTTGCAAGCTCAGAGGAAGCACAGATACCGTCCGACTGGAGACTGTTTCATATCAGGACGGCAGTAGAGTCAGGCCTTAAAGCACAGATCATATCTGGGAAAAGATAAAACAGAGGAAGTTTTTGTCTTCTGTTTTTCAGGCAGCGGCAAACTTGTGAGCAAAGGCTTGGAGGTGGGAGGGGAGGACCCTACTGTTCAAAAAGGGAGTGGTGATCACAAGGGTCGGAATGGCCATCGTTTCTGCAAATAACAGACGCTGGAGAGGGTGTGGAGAGAAGGGGACACTCCTCCACTGTTGGTGGGAATAGAAACTGGTGCGGCCACTGTGGAGAACAGTATGGAGGTTCCTTAAAAAACTAAAAATATTGATAGAACTACCATATGATCCAGCAATTCCACTCCTGAGCATATATCCGGAGTGAGCTATAATTCGAAAAGATACATGCTCCCCTATGTTCGTAGCAGCACTATTTATAATAGCCAAGACATGGAAGCAACTTAAATGTCCATCAGCGGATGAATGGATAATGAAGATGTGGTGCATGTACACAATGGAATACTACTCAGCCATCAAAAGGAATTAAATAATGGCATTTGCAGCAACAGTGGATGGACCTAGAGATTGTCATACTAAGAGTAAGTCAGAAAGAAAAACACAGATACCATGTGATATCACTTATATATGGAATCTAAAATATGACACAAATGAACTTATCTGTGAAAGAGAAACAGACTCACAGACATAGACTTGTGGCTGCCAAGGGGGAGGAGAGTGGGGGAGGGATGAATTGGGAGTTTGGGATTAGCAGATGCAAACTATTATATATAGGATGGATAAACAACAAGGTCCTACTGTACAGCACAGGGAATTATATTCAATATCCTGTGATAAACCATCATGGAAAAGAATATAAAAAAGAATGTATATGTATATATATAACTGAATCACTTTTCTATACAGCAGAAATTAACACAACATTGTAAACCAACTAGACTTCAATAAAGTAAACTTAAAAGGGAGTCATTTGCAAAGTACACCAAAAAAAGTATAAGCAGATGAGGAAGAAAGGTAAGTTGAGTCCAGACGGCCGCATTTGCCCGCCTTCTAGTTGCCATGCATTGCAGCCTCATATAAAACCTGTTGTTTCCTGTTTTGTCTTTCTCTACTGTCATTACTCTTCTCAACATACCCTTCGTCCTGGATCATGACTTGCTTGACCCATTCATTCTTGCCTTTACCAGCCTCAAATTCTAAGGCACACAGACTCCTTGGTAAGGACTACATTGAACCTCAGTACTTTCTACCAGGACCTACCCAGTTTCGCCAAGGGTGGCTCTCAGGTAGAGTGTCCTGTGCAAGCAATTCCTCAGAGACGTAGTGAGTTCAGTTCCAGGCCACCAAAATAAAGCACATATCACAATAAAGCGAGTCACACAAATTTTTTGTTCCTAGTGCATATAAAAGCTACATTTACACTGTAGTCTATGAAGTATGCAGTAGCATTATGTCTAAAAAACAATGTATCTGCCTTGACTAAAAAAATACTTTGTTGGGCTTCCCTGGTGGCGCAGTGGTTGAGAGTCCGCCTGCCGATGCAGGGGACGCGGGTTCGTGCCCCGGTCCGGGAGGATCCCACGTGCCGCGGAGCGGCTGGGCCCGTGAGCCATGGCCGCTGAGCCTGCGTGTCCGGAGTCTGTGCTCCACAACGGGAGAGGCCACAGCAGTGAGAGGCCCGCGTACCGCAAAACAAAAAACTTTGTTGCTAAAAAATCCTAACCATCAATGAGCCTTGAGCGAGTCTTAGTAGTAAGTCAAAGATCACTGATCACAGGTCACCATGACAAAATACAATAATGAAAACGTTTGAAATATTGTGAGAATTACCAAAATGTGCCACAGAGGCATGAAGTGAGCAAATGCTGTGGGAAAAACGGCACAGATAGACTTGCTCGATGCAGGGTTGTCACAAACCTTCAATTTCTAACAAAAATGCAATAAAGGGAAGTACTAAAAAGGTCTGCCTGTGGCCCTCTCCCGTTCTCTATAGGGTGTGTGGGAAAAGCAACCAGCCTGGGGTACAGGAACCACCAAAGCGTGATTGTGAGAGACATTCTCTAATCTGGATGACTGATATGCCCTGAAAAATTACTAAGAGTTCCTTGATGTTGGGAAGTAATCTTTCCAGCCTAAGTGCTTAGCGATGAACATGGATCACAGGAGGGATTCGGTAAAATCATTGACTGGATAAATGAACACCTGAATATTTCATCACCTTTGAGATCTCTTCTGTCTTACAGATGATGTGTAGGTTAAAACCTACCTGCCTCCACTTTATTGAGAATAGGAAAGTTGTCATGACAACTTCATCAAAATGTTAACAAGGACAAGTATTCAGTTTAAAGCGACTTGACTTTCCGTAACTTTGTCTCTCAGGCAGAAAAGCTCAAGTTTTTCTTCTCAAGATGCTTCGTTTTTCCTGTATGCACAATAGGCAACAGCACACAGGCACTCAACTGTGTATTCTGTTCCCATTTGCAGGTGACAGTGGCAATCAGGTGCGATCTAACTCCTTGCTACTCAGAGTGTGGCCTGTGTGTCTGCAGCAACAGCATATGACCTGTGATCTTGTCAGAAGTACAGGCCTCAGGCCTCACCCCAAACCTACCGAATCAGAACTTTATTTAACAAAATCCTGGTTAACTCGTATGCATATGACAGTTTTGGAACCACTGGTCTGCAGTCGGCTCCACCTGGAAATGGGTTTTATGAATCTGTTTAAACCTGGGGGTTTTTAGAGCAAGGCTCTTTCTTTTTTTCTGGGATGTTATTACCGTATCAGTTCAAATCAACTAATGGGACTAATGGATTCATCCTTTTGGCTTCTCGGTCTAGTTCATAAACAAAAACCACAAGTTCACAAACCAAGGGAATTTAGAAAAGGGAGAGGGTGGGAGGGAAGAAATGTGAGAAAATTGTACGCTAGTATACATGTACTTTTTAAAAATATGTCGGAGGTAGAACTTCTCTTTACTTTTTAGCAAACAGACCATTACCCGTACTGTTTATCCCATCAAGGTAACTTGTCAATCTTCATGATCTGTGTTTTTCTCTTTATTATTCTTTTTTCCTCCTTGCCGTCATTTACTGTCAGTCTGTTTGAAACGCACCTAGTTAGATGTCTCTTGCCCTGGTAACCTGTGGTCAATCATTGGGACCACATTAGAGTCCCACGTCTCTTTTGGAATGTGAGGTTTTAATTAAGAAAAGCAGGACTCAGGAGGTCGGAGTCCCTAAATTTCTGGCCCTGACATACATGTTCACGAAGCAACGTGGGCTTTAAGAGATTCCAGTGGGGACGGAAATAGAGTTCATTATATTTTCTCAAAACAGATGGTGTTTGTCAGCGTTCAGTAGGGTGGTTGGCAGAATAATGCCCTCACGCCCTGCACCCCGGCCCCGAGATGCTGTGTCCCGATCCCTGAAACCTGTGAATAGCTTATGTTTCGTGGCGCATGGCGAGGGGCAGTTAAGGCTGCACACAGAATTAGGATTGTAACCGATGGACCTTGCGGTGGGAAGATTACCCCAGATCACCCGTGTAGGCCCAATCACAGGGTCCTTATAAATGAAAGATGGAGGCAAGAAAGTCCGGGTCCAAGGCAGAGCGAGTCACAGGGATGCAGTGTAAGGAAGACTTGCCCAGCGATTGCTGGCTTGAAGGTGGAGAGGGGCGAGTAGCCAGGGATGTGCGCAGCCTCTGGACAAGGGTGAGGCTAGAAAGCCCTTCTTCCTGAGCCTCCAGAGGAGAGGCAGCCACATGAGCGCTTTGCTTCTGGTCCAGCGAGACCCATTTCAGACTTCTGACTCCCAGAATTGTGAAGCAATACACGTGCGTTGTTTTAAGTAACTAGATTTGGGCAATTTGTTACAGCAGCGATAGGAAATTAATACCGATTTTGGTCCTGGGAAGTGGGGTGTTGCTCTAAAAAATACCTTAAAATGTGAAAGTAGCTTTGGAGGGGGCAGGCTGGAAGAATCTCATGGAGAATAATCTTTTAGAAAGCCTAGGTTGCTTTGAGTGTACTGTTAGTAAACATACGGCTGTTCACTCTTCTCTCAACGAGTCAGAAGCACGGCAGAGAAAACCTCCATCATCTTAGAGCATCCCTAACAGGTCACAAATGGCCAGCTGGAAGAAGCAGGGGTGGTAAAAGCACTGCCAGTGAAGGCACAGCTGGAAATGAACCCGTTATTGGAAAACGGGGGAAAGGAGATCCTTATACGGTGGCAGAAACTCAGCAGAATTGTAGTCCGCAGGTATGCGGGAACAGGGAATATTTAGATATTTACCAGAGGCGAGTTCTAAGCAATGTGTTGAAGACACAGGCTGGTTTCCTCTTGCTGCTTACTGTAAAAGGTGAGAGGAGAGAGATAGCTTGAAGGAGGAGACAAGAAGCAAAAAGGAACCAGGACTTGGTGAGTTGGGAAATCGTCAGCTTATCTGGATGCTAAAGCATGGCACGCCACCGTTTTCTGGGTAAACATAACGTCCTTGTGCTTTGGCGATCCTGAGAGGTTTTGTTAATTCTCATATTTGAAAGATCCGTTAAATATATTGACTCACCAGATCCCCATATTTTAATTTGATGTCCTAGAGTAATAATTATAGTGACTTTTTTGGCCCTGATATCACTACATAACCCTGGTATTCATAAATTGTGCTTCAGAAGGAGGCCAAGGGGCTTCCCTGGTGATGCAGTGGTTGAGAATCCGCCTGCCAATGCAGGGGACACGGGGTTCGAGCCCTGGTCCGGGAAGATCCCACATGCCACGGAGCAACTAAGCCCGTGCGCCACAACTACTGAGCCTGCGCTCTTGACCCCGCAAGCCACAACTACTGAGCCCGTGAGCCACAACTACTGAAGCCCACGTGCCACAACTGCTGAAGCCCGTGAGGCACAACTACTGAGCCCATGCACCTAAAGCCCTTGCTCCACAACAAAAGAAGCCACCGCAATGAGAAGCCCGCACACCACGACGAAGACCCAACGCAGCCAAAAATAAATAAACAAAAATTTTAAAAAAAGGAGGCCAAAACGGTATCCTATAGATCTCAATATATTTAATGCTCCTTTTAAAGCGCTCCCCCCATAGGAATAACTTACAACTGCATTGACTAGAGGAAATTGAAAGGAAAGCATAAGGTAGAAACAGTGACGTGAAAAGTTCCGAAGATGAATGGGTTAATGGATACTGCAAAATAAAGATCTGACAAACTAGTTCAAAGGTATTTATTGAGTGTAACTATGTTTACTCTATCCAGTAAAAGATATTTCACACGAGCAAAACTGACAAGTTTAAAAAAAACAGTTCAGCTACACAAAGGTATGTTTTCTGTAAAGAGAGAAGAAAAAAAAAAAAGTCCACAACTAAGGTTAAGCGCTCATTCTAACTTAGTTAAAAAATACACATAGTTTTCAATGTTGCTTTTTCTTCCGCTGCATCTTGCTCTTGCAAGACTTCTAGGCTTTCCAGAATTGATCATAGGAAGACAGATTCTGTTTTCTGAGTCCTTGACTTTACTCTTTCTTAAATAGAAAAAACTAAACTAGCTGCCAACAAAGAAGTTATCTGAGTTATTTATAATAACTCCAAATTGGAAGCAGCTCAAAGACCCAAAAACAAATGAGTGGCTGAGCAAATTATGGTACATGCATACAATGAAGTAGAACTCAGCAGAGGAAAAGAAGAAACTGCTAACCCACACAGCAGCACAGGTGAATCTCAGAGACATTGTGCTGAGGGAAAAAAAAACAGACACAAAAGAGTACATATGGCATGTTTCCATTTACATGAAATTCTAGAAAGGGTAAGACCAATCTGGTAGTGACAGAGGGCAGACCCCTGGTTGCCTGGACCCAGGGTGGGGAATTGCTGGTAAAGGGACAGAAGGGACTTTCTTGGTGCTTTCATGATTGTGATAGGGGCGATGAGGGTGTATGCGTTTATCGAAACTCATCGAATATTACACTTAAAATGGGTATGTTTTATCATATGCACGTGTATCTCAATAAATTTGGCTTTAAAATGAGAGCTGAAAACATCAACAACAAGCAAAGTTATTAAGAGAAGAATGAATGAATTTTTTTCTGGGGTTCTAAAATGTTGTCAGGAAAGAACCATCGTAGTTAGCACTGCAAGATGTAATTATGTATCAGACACTATTCCAAGCACTGTGTGTGTTTGGTCACTCCTTTCCTCTAATAATCCTTTGAGGTGAGCTTTACATACAAGGAAACTGAGGTATAGGGAAATTAAGCGATCTCCCCCAAATCACACAGCTAGCAAGTAGCAAAAGCAGGGCTCAAACTCAGGTGGCCTGGTTGGGAACCCTGGGTGGGAATGCCTCTGGTCATTCTGCAAAGAGCTTGCTAATTATGCAAAACAAAAACCCCAGCTCAGGCTGATTAGATCAGATTCTTTGGGTACTGGCAGGTCCCAGGAACTTACATTTTAACAAGCATGTGTAGATCATTCTGATATTTGAGGATCACGATGAGAAACCCTAAATATATCTTGGTAGTAAAGCCGTCTTAGTGAAGAAGTGCCTGGGCGGGGACACATTCCCGACACTGTTATGCAATGGGATTCTCAACATTGGCACTTCAAACTGTTTATATACTCCTTTAGTTTCCTTGTCTGACTTTAAGCTACATGTGAGCAGTGGAGAACATGAGTTTCAATAGCTTTATTTCCTAATGGCAAGATTAACTAAATTGTAGTAATGCATTTCCATTTATTTATGCATTTATAGAATGAAAGAGAGGGAGAGACTGAGGCAGAGAGACAGGGAAGGAAGGAAGGGAGGAAGGAAGGGGGGAAGGAAGATTCCTGAAGCAGGTAGGCAAGGCATTGGAAGTATATTCGTAAAGCTGCATATAAAAGAAAATATTAAGGAAATCACACTCAGGTAACCTTATCCCAATTCTTCAAATGTCATAAAGCTTGACAGGTCCCTGCTTCCCTTCATGGCAAAGCATATTAGAAAATAAGCATCAATTACGTGTATGCCTTTTACAAAGAGCTGAAAATCCCTTAGCACCTGCCATGTCTGGTCAGTGGACTTGGAAGTAACCCCAGAGCTCCTGCAGGTGAAGCTCCCAAGCATCTTCCTCGCCAGGATGTGAGTCTCCTACTTCAGGGGGGTCCTGCGTTAGCTGAATTGAAACAGAGTTAAAAACATCACAGCCTTAAAAGCATATCACTTCTAGAAGAATTTATTTAATCCAAATGAGGAGAGTTTTTATATGCGAATACAAATATGGGAAAATCTATGAGCCTTTAAGTTTTAAGAGAAACATTCCAAAGCCACACGACCTACTGACCTACGGGAAAGAGCCAGCTGTGTAGAAAGACATGTTTGCAACTTTTCAGATACTGGTGAAAGGAACGAAAAGTATCATCTAGTCAATAAAGTGCCCTCTCTCCTTTCAAATATTGTAACAGATAAACATGTTTCTGCTTCCAGTATAATACTGCATAATTTAAAGCTGCAAAATGGTATGAGAAAAGTAAGATGCGTCTCACTGAGCAGTCCCCTGGGAGGGAGGCCTGCTAATCTCCATTGTTCCCTCGCCCTGATGATGCGCTGTGCTAGCGAGCCAATGCATCTGTGCCAGAAACATCTAACCCATGGGTGCCACCGTCGCTTTTGTTTTTCTCTTTACTTCCAAAGACAAGGTGTCTCCTTTGATCCCTGCTCATAAGTGTTCCAGGTTTGCTTCTCCTTCTGGCAAACACGAAGCACATAGACCTCAAAACTGCCAAGGAGACTAAGATGGTCTTAGGGGATCACCTTGCCGGACGGGGCCCAAAGGCATATCCTGAGCCCTGGTTCAAAACAAGAAACTGACTCAAGTTTCCATGTAGAGAGAACTCTGTTTTGACATAAAGGAAACGCATATTATGCAGAGGCAGACTTGTTGAAATCTCACTTTCTTAAAATGACAGGTATGGGTGCTTCTCTTATATTTATAAAATACTGTGTTTGAAAGGTCGACAATATGACCTAGGGGAAGTAGTGTCTTACCAAACTCTCCTTCCTTTCCAGAGGATCTACTTTGGTCTGATTATAAAAGTGATGCAAGTGATAAAAGGGGCTTTCCTTTCCAACACCTCAGGAGATGTACAGAGGAACCCTCCCCAGTACAGAACACCTGGCAGGGCTGGATAAAATTTAAGCACAATTTTAAGGCTTAAGCAGGCCGGATGTCCAGAAAGGGTAACAAGCTGCAGCAAGGAATAAAGAGAAAAAAAAAGGCTTCACTTGTAGGAAGCAGAGTAGCTGGAATTCCTCGGCTGTCATCACCTGTAGCTGGTGGACAGAGGACTGGACCAGTGGAAGCAGGTACAAGGGGACAAGACAGAACCAGCAGGAACAGGAAATGATACCACAATAGAAATCCTGCAGGCGTGTTTTCTCTCTTCCGTGTTGACTCAGAATGGGGAGAACACAATCTCTCCCAAGTATTCCTGCACATGCCCGGTTTTGGCTCAGAAATGCATAGACATTCAGTGGCTTGAAACTCCGCAGGCAGAGTCCTGAGTTTAAAGTGGTCCTGTGTTGGGAGCACAGCAGGAGCCTGGCAGAAGCAAACACAAATTCTCACCAGAAAAAAATAACGTTCCCTCAGAATCACTCATTCATTAAAATATTTTTATTGAATACCAACCGCACAGCAGGCACTGTTCTAGAAACTGGGGACTTAACAGTGTGTAAAACAAAGACTTTTGTTGTCATGGTGCTTCCACTATGGCGGACAGCTAAAAATATGAACAAACAAAAATATAGGACATCGGATGGTGGTATGGGGTGTGAGAAAAATACAGCGGAGAAGCATGATGGGCCGGGGGTGGGAAGGTGGGAGGGGAGGGAGTTAAGCGGCTCTAACCAATAAGTCGTGGATGCTGTTTTAATATCTCAGTCTTATTATGACCCCTACGTCAGATTGTGTTTCTGCAGGAAAACAGACATCACTTGACCCTTGATGCATTTTAAACAGAGCTGTTGGAAGGCCTTGGCGAGGAGTGTAGGGACCAGAGGAAGATATCAGTGACACCAGATGCCTGCTTCTTCTCTCTGCCATCTAAGCCTCAGTGAAATCACAGGCCGGTCTCAGCCCTGTTGGTGAAGGATTCTGGGAACCGTAGTTTCCATGCTCCCTGCTTGTGTTGCGGAAGAGCCCATAGCAAGGGGTGGGGCTGATGCCCAGGTGACGACAGACCATCTGGCATAAGAGCCAAGCTTGAAAACACTATTGCAAGTACTGCACAAGTATGCTTTGGCCAATTCCCATATACAATATATTTTTTATAGGATATTAAATTTCCTCATCTAAGTTGTAAATAAAGCCACCAGTTTTGAGTTAGTTAAATAGAAGTTTGGCCACAGAGAGATGGGATTATGAAAAGAGCAGGTTGGAGAAGAACACTGGGGAGGTGGCTGAGAGGAAAGACAGCTCTGCCAAGGGGTGTCCCCTTATGGGCTGGTGGTAGATGAGAAAATCTCAAGGCATCAAGGGTGATAGAAACATTAGTTCAATCGATTACATTTCATATTAATTAAGTTCCCACATTTAAACATTTATTCTACCACTTCATGAGACCAACTAACGCCATTTAATGCTAATGCTTCGATTAATTAACAAATTAATTCTTATTGCACTTGATTCAATAAAATTTTATTAGTTGCCTAGTAACCTAACTGCTGTGAATTATAGAAGTGTTATCTAGGTCCATTGTGCGGGTCCCCAAACTCCATGGGGACAGGAGATCCTTTGTTCAGGACCCCACCTTACGTGTCTCGTCATCTAGCTGTTGGAAAACTGCTGTCAGGCAAGGAGTCTCCTCCATTCTGCCTTATTGTAACTGACCAAAAGTCTATTTCATGCAAGCCGTCTAAAGACCAGAATCAAATGGTTCCTGGACCAGTATTTGTATCTGGAGTTCAATTCGAATGGCACTGCTTTACTTGTTAATTTCGATCACAGCTCTACATAATTGGCTTTCTCAGACTTCATGATTCCTGGGAGAGCTGGGAAAAAAAGGGAACCTCCGTGTGGCTGACAGGGTCTTGGTGCTCTGGCTGGTTGTCAGGCCTGAGCCTCTGAGGTGGGAGAGCTGAGTTCAGGACATTGGTCCACCAGAGACCTCCCAGCTCCACATAATATCAAATGGCAAAAGCTCTCCCAGAGATCTCCATCTCAATGCTAAAAGACCCAGCTCCAATCAACAAACAACAAGCTCCAGTGCTGGACACGGCATGCCAAACAACTAAAAAGACAGGAACACAACCCCACCCATTAGCAGAGAGGCTGCCTGAAATCATAATAAGGTCACAGACACCGCAAAACACACCACCGGATGAGGTCCTGCCCACTGGAAAGACAAGATCCAGCCTCACCCACCAGAGCACAGGCACCAGTCCCCTCCACCAGGAAGCCTACACAACCCACTGAACCAACCTTAGCCACTGTGGGCAGACACCAAAAACAACAGGAACTACGAACCTGCAGCCTGTGAAAAGGAGACCCCAAACACAGTAAGTTAAGGAAAATAAGAAAACAGAGAAACACACAGCAGATGAAGGAGCAAGGTAAAAACGTATCAGACCAAACAAGTGAAGAGGAAATAGGCAATCTACCTGAAAAGGAATTCAGAGTAATGATAGTAAAGATGATCCAAAATCTTGGAAATAGAATAAAGAAAATGCAAGAAATGTTTAACAAGGACCTAGAAGAACTAAAGAGCAAACAAACAATGATGAACAACACACTAAATGAAATTAAAAATTCTCTAGAAGGAATCAATGGCAGAATAACTGAGGCAGAAGAAAAGATAAATGACCTGGAAGATAAAATAGTGGAAATAACTACTGCAGAGCAGAATAAAGAAAAAAGAATGAAAAGAATGGAGGACAGCAACAGAGACCTCTGGACAACATTAAACACACCAACATTCAAATTATAGGGGTTCCAGAAGAAGAAGAGAAAAAGAAATGGACTGAGAAAAATATTTGAAGAGATTATAGTTGAAAACTTCCCTAATATGGGAAAGGAAATAGTCAATCAAGTCCAGGAAGCACAGAGAGTCCCATACAGGATAAATCCAAGGAGAAACACTCCAAGACACATATTAATCAAACTATCAAAAATTAAATACCAAGAAAAAATATTAAAAGCAACAAGGGAAAAGCAACAGATAACATACAAGGGAATCCGCATAAGATTAACAGCTGATCTTTCAGCAGAAACTCTGCAAGCCAGAAGGGAGTTGCAGGACATATTTAAAGTGATGAAAGTGAAAAACCTACAACCAAGATTACTCTACCCAGAAAGGATCTCATTCAGATTCGACAGAGAAATTAAAACCTTTACAAGCAAAAGCTAAAAGAATTCAGTACCACCAAATCCACTTTACAACAAATGCTAAAGGAACTTCTCTAGGAAGGAAACACAAGAGAAGGAAAAGACCTACAATAACAAACCCCAAACAATTAAGAAAATGGTAATAGGAATCTACATATGGATAATTACCTCAAATGTAAATGGATTAAATGCTCCAAGCAAAAGACATAGACTGGCTGAATGGATTAAAAAAACAAGACCCACATATATGCTGTCTACAAGAGACCCATTTTAGACCTAGGGAAGCATACAGACTGAAAGTGTGGGGATGGAAAAAGATATTCCATGCAAACTGAAATCAAAAGAAAGCTGGAGTAGCAATTCTCATATCAGACAAAATAGACTTTAAAATAAAGACCATTACAATAGTAAAAAATACAGATATATGGAGGCTAAACAATACACTACTAAATAACCAAGAGATGACTGAAGAAATCAAAGAGGAAATCAGAAAAATACCTAGAAACAAATGGCAATGAAACACAAGGACCCAAAACCTATTGGATGCAGCAAAAGCAGCTCTAAGAGGGAAGTTTATAGCAATACAATCCTACCTTAAGACACAAGAAACATCTCAAACAAACAACCTAACATTACACCTAAAGCAATTAGAGAAAGAAGAGCAAAAATACCCCAAAGTTAGCAGAAGGAAAGAAATCGTAAAGATCAGATCAGAAACAATTGAAAAAGAAATGAAGGAAACAATAGCAAAGATCAATAAAACTAAAAGCTGGTTCTTTGAGAAGATAAACAAAATCGATAAACCATTAGCCAGACTCATCAAGAAAAAAAGGGAGAAGACAAATCAATAGAATTAGAAATGAAAAAGGAGAAGTAACAACTGACACTGCAGAAATACAAAGGATCATGAGAGATTACTACAAGTAACTATATGCAAATAAAATGGGCGACGTGGAAGAAATGGACAAATTCATAGAAAAGCACAACCTTCCGAGACTGAACCAGGAAGAAAGAGAAAATACAAACAGACCAATCACAAGCACTGAAATTGAGACGCTGATTAAAAATCTTCCAACAAACAAAAGCCCAACACCACATGGCTTCACAGGCGAATTCTATCAAACATTTAGAGAAGAGCTAACACCTATCCTTCTCAAAGTCTTCTAGAATATAGCAGAGAGAAGGACACTCCCAAACTCATTCTATGAGGCCACCATCACCCTGATACCAAAACCAGACAAAGATGTCACAAAGAAAGAAAACTACAGGCCAATATCACTGATGAACACAGATGCAAAAATCCTCAACAAAATACTAGCAAACAGAATCCAACAGCACATAAAAGGATCATACACCATGATCAGGTGGGGTTTATCCCAGGAATGCAAGGATCCTTCAATATACACAAATCAATCAATGTGATAAACCATATTAACAAATTGAAGGAGGAAAAACCATAAGATCGTCTCAATAGATGCAGAAAAAGCTTTTGACAAAATTCAACACTCATTTATAATAAAAATTCTCCAGAAAGTAGGCATAGAGCGAACTTACTTCAACATAATAAAGGCCATATATGACAAACCCACAGCCAACATTGTTCTCAATGGTGAAAAACTGAAACAATTTCCTCTAAGATCAGGAACAAGACAAGGTTGCCCACTCTCATCACTATTACTCAGCATAGTTTTGGAAGTTTTAGCCACATGAACCAGAGAAGAAAAAGAAATAAAAGGAATCCAAATTGGGAAAGAAGAGGTAAATCTGTCACTGTTTGCAGATGACATGATACTGTACATAGAGAATCCTAGACGCTACCAGAAAACTACTAGAGCTAATCAGTGAATTTGGTAAAGTAGCAGGACACAAAATTAATGCACAGAAATCACTTGCATTCCTATACACTAATGATGAATAATCTGAAAGAGAAATTAAGGAAACACTCCCATTTCCCATTGCAACAAAAAGAGTAAAATACCTGGGAATAAACCTAAGGAGACAAAAGACCTATCTCCAGGAAACTATAAGACACTGATGAAAGAAGTTAAAGATGATACAAACAGATGGAGACATATACCATGTTCTTAGATTGGAAGAATCAACATTGTGATAATGACTATGCTACTCAAAGCAATCTACAGATTCAATGCAGTCCCTATCAAACTACCATTGGCATTTTTCACAGAACTAGAACAAAAAATTTCACAATTTGTATGGAAACACAAAAAACCCAGAATAGCCAAAGCAATCTTGAGAAAGAAAAATGGAGCTGGAGGAATCAGGCTCCTAGACTTCAGACTATATTACAAAGCTACAGTAATCAAGACAGTATGGTACTAGCACAAAACCAGAAATATAGATCAATGGAACAGGATAGAAAGCCCAGAGGTAAAACCATGCACATATATTCACCTTATTTTTGATAAAGGAGGCAGGAATATACAATGGAGAAAAGACAGCCTCTTCAATAAGTGGTGCTGGGAAAAGTGGACAGCTACATGTAAAAGAATGAAATTAGAAGAATCCGGACCACCATACACAAAAATAAACTCAAAATGGATTAAAGACCTAAATGTAAGGCCAGACACTATAAAACTCTTAGAGGAAAACATAGGCAGGACACTGTATGACATAAATCACAGCAAGATCCTTTTTGACCCACCTCCTAGAGAATTGGAAATAAAAACAAAAATAAACAAATGGAACCTAATGAAACAAAAGATTTTGCACAGCAAAGGAAAATGTAAACAAGACAAAAAGACAACCCTTAGAATGGGAGAAAATATTTGCAGATGAAGTAACTGACAAAGGATTTATCTCCAAAATATACAAGCAGCTCATGCAACTCAGTATGAAATAAACAAACAACCCAATCCAAAAATGGGCAGAAGACCTAAATAAACATTTCTCCAAAGAAGATATACAGATTGCCAACAAACACATGAAAGGATGCTCAACATCACTAATCATTAGAGAAATGCAAATCAAAACTACAATGAGGTATCAACCTCACACCAGTCAGAATGGCCATCATGAAAAAATCTACAAACAATAAATGCTGGATATGGTGTGGAGAAAAGGGGACCCTCTCGCACTGTTGGTGGGAATGTAAATTGATACAGCCGCTATGGAGAACAGTATTGAAGTTCCTTAAAAAACTAAAAATAGAACTCCCATATGACCCAGCATTCTCACTACTGGGCATATACCCTGGGAAAACCATAATTCAAAAAGAGTCATGTACTACAACGTTCATTGCAGCTTTATTTACAATAGGAAGGTCATGGAAGCAACCTAAGTGCCCATCGACAGATGAGTTGATAAAGAAGATGTGGCACATATATACAATGGAATATTACTCAACCATAAAAAGAAACAAAGTTGAGTTATTTGTAGTGAGGTGGATGGACCTAGAGTCTGTCATACAGAGTGAAGTAAGTGAGAAACAGAAAAACGAATACCATATGATAACACATATACATGGAATCTAAAAAAAAAAAAAAGTTCTGAAGAACCTAGGGGCAGGACAGGAATAAAGACGCAGACGTAGAGAATGGACTTGAGGACAAGGGGAGGAGGAAGGGTAAGCTGGGACGAAGTGAGAGAGTGGCATGGACATATATACACTACCAAATATAAAATAGATAGCTAGTGGGAAGCAGCCGCATAGCACAGGGAGATCAGCTTGGTGCTTT
>NW_020173335.1:4602445-4616709 GCF_003031525.2 Neophocaena asiaeorientalis asiaeorientalis
AACACCATACACAAAAATAAACTCAAAATGGATTAAAGACCTAAATGTAAGGCCAGACACTATAAAACTCTTAGAGGAAAGCATAGGCAGGACACTCTATGACATAAATCACAGCAAGATCCTTTTTGACCCACCTCCTAGAGAATTGGAAATAAAAACAAAAATAAACAAATGGAACCTAATGAAACAAAAGATTTTGCACAGCAAAGGAAAATGTAAACAAGACAAAAAGACAACCCTTAGAATGGGAGAAAATATTTGCAGATGAAGTAACTGACAAAGGATTTATCTCCAAAATATACAAGCAGCTCATGCAACTCAGTATGAAATAAACAAACAACCCAATCCAAAAATGGGCAGAAGACCTAAATAAACATTTCTCCAAAGAAGATATACAGATTGCCAACAAACACATGAAAGGATGCTCAACATCACTAATCATTAGAGAAATGCAAATCAAAACTACAATGAGGTATCAACCTCACACCAGTCAGAATGGCCATCATGAAAAAATCTACAAACAATAAATGCTGGATATGGTGTGGAGAAAAGG
Source organism: Neophocaena asiaeorientalis asiaeorientalis (assembly GCF_003031525.2). Taxonomy (NCBI): domain Eukaryota; kingdom Metazoa; phylum Chordata; class Mammalia; order Artiodactyla; family Phocoenidae; genus Neophocaena; species Neophocaena asiaeorientalis. The sequence continues at coordinate 4,602,999 of NW_020173335.1, forward strand.
GGACCCTCTCGCACTGTTGGTGGGAATGTAAATTGATACAGCCGCTATGGAGAACAGTATTGAAGTTCCTTAAAAAACTAAAAATAGAACTCCCATATGACCCAGCATTCTCACTACTGGGCATATACCCTGGGAAAACCATAATTCAAAAAGAGTCATGTACTACAACGTTCATTGCAGCTTTATTTACAATAGGAAGGTCATGGAAGCAACCTAAGTGCCCATCGACAGATGAGTTGATAAAGAAGATGTGGCACATATATACAATGGAATATTACTCAACCATAAAAAGAAACAAAGTTGAGTTATTTGTAGTGAGGTGGATGGACCTAGAGTCTGTCATACAGAGTGAAGTAAGTGAGAAACAGAAAAACGAATACCATATGATAACACATATACATGGAATCTAAAAAAAAAAAAAAGTTCTGAAGAACCTAGGGGCAGGACAGGAATAAAGACGCAGACGTAGAGAATGGACTTGAGGACAAGGGGAGGAGGAAGGGTAAGCTGGGACGAAGTGAGAGAGTGGCATGGACATATATACACTACCAAATATAAAATAGATAGCTAGTGGGAAGCAGCCGCATAGCACAGGGAGATCTGCTTGGTGCTTTGTGACCACCTAGAGGGGTGGGATAGGGAGGGTGGGAGGGAGACGCAAGAGGGAGGGGATATGGAGATATATGTATATGTATAACTGATTCACTTTGTTATACAGCAGAAATCAACACACCATTGTGAAACAATTATTCTCCAATAAAGATGTTAAAAAAAAGAAGTGTTATCTAACTGTAGTCCCTCCTGGGGTTCACAGTCTATGGGTAGAAAGGACATTGAAAAGTAGTTGCGAAACTGTGATAGGCATGATGTAATAGAAATGCTCAGAGGATGCTTCAGGAACCCACAAATGGTCATGAGTCATTTCAGAGAGTTGATGATGTTTGATTTGGGAATTCAGGGTTGTCTCTTAATTTTCTGTGGAAATGTAAATTATTATTCCAATATTATGGACCAGGAAATTGAAGCTCAGGGAGGTTCAGCAAACTTGTGAAGTCTTGCGATGCCCAGCACGGTGCCTGATACAGAGCACAGCTCCTAGTGCCAATATTTGTTGAACAGGTGGATGGGTGAGGGGTGATTTGGTGTCCAGAGAAATGGAGATGAAGATATTACTGTATTTACTGGAATTTTCTAAGGTACATATTTTCAAATTTCAGAAAATAAACTGCTTAGTTGTTGGTTCAGGTTACTTTCTTGATTCGTAATGTATCTTAAAAGAGAAAGAAGTAAAATTCTTACTGTGACAATAACCTACCAAACAATACCAACAATGAAAACAAACACACACACACACACACACACACACACACACACACACACACACACACACACACAGAAATTGCCTAAAGGGCCACACATAACTGTTAGATAATTATAACAAACTGAATGAAAAGGGCAAGGGAAAAGCTTATAAGAAAATTCACAGCTATATTCATACACTTTAATCATGGTTTTATATTATCTTCAGTAATTCAACAAATACTATTACGAATACCCAAGTACTTCATATCTGCTTTTCTCATATGTTTGTAATCTAACTCAGAGACCGAAAGATGTAAGAATCGTCTGAGACTGATGGCTTCTGCATAACAATGATTTTATCCTAGATACCATGAAAAGTAAATAGCCAATATCCAGACAGGCACTTTTAATATGCTATCAAGTAAAGTGAATTATTTTCATTATAGCAGAGCAGCAAGAACCTTGTTATGGTTACCTATGTGCTTCCTCTCTTTCCTTCTATAAATAATGAATATATTCTTTTGGGAGTTAAGATGGGTAAATTAAAGTAACTAGAAATGCGCTATGGTAGAGAATTGTCGCTAGATGAAAAAACATTGTAATAGTGGTAAAGTTGCTCTGTCTTAGTTTTCCCTTCGTCATGCAAAGTGAGATTGGCGCATTGATTAGAATGATTTGGGGGACTTTAAAAACTGTTAGCTGAAATATGGAAATAATTTACAGTGAAAAATAATTTAACATATTTAGTAATAAACTCTAACTTGTACTTTTGTATGGAAAAGGAGGAAAACAAGGTAGTCATTGTTTAGTAGGTGAAAATCTTGGCTGTCTTAAGTTCCTCAAAAACTGATCCTAGGCTGACAGGATGATTTATTGTCTAAACTGCAGTCATGTACGAGAATGGAGAGCGTGTGATAATAGCGATGCTGGAAGAGCAGACACGGAGGAGAAGTTATCCCGGCAAGCTGTCCCTGACGCTCCCCTTCTCCATCAGTGGCCCCTACTGCACGCGCCACCTTCCCGCACACACACGTGTGTCTCAGTAAAGGGGACACACTTTACTGACCACAGAGCCTCTGCTCACCTTACTCACAGCCTCTTCTATGCTGTCGGATGCTGCGAATCTGGACCCTTTTCTCAGTTTGTTGTCTCTCCAGGCTTCTCCTGCAGGGGCCTCTCCCCATCTTTACGAGGTCAGAGTCCTGATGTACAGTTAGTCATATTCTTGGTCCCTGAATGGGCAGTGTGGGGATTTGGGGCTGGGGGGTGCCTCGGTCGGAGCAAAGGGAAAGTGGTCTCTGGAGAACAGGATTTTGTGTGTTTGAAGCCACAACTGTGGGTCAGTGAAAAAGAGAGAGAGAGATCGAGAGCATATTGGACTTTCCCTAATGTTAAGGAAGGAAAGGTATCAAAACTAGTCATTTCTATAGATACCAGAGAAACAATAACAGAGAATGTGAACAGCTGGCAGGACGGTGTGGTTGTATAAGTGGAACAGCAGGTACGACCCTGGTGAATCACAATGCAGTCGGTTAACTGTTAATATATGATCAGTGTTTCTAGTTTACATATTCTATTTGATTGTAACTTTTGCCTCTTGTTGCCTCAACATTAAGACCGCTGTAATTTGGAACGCTGCAGACTAGTACCCTCCTCAGATACTCATTAATTTCCAATAAATCGTCTGTGCTTTACTTTGAGCTGCTCAGTTACTTTTCCAAAACTTTTACATTTTCCCTGTGAGCCGTTCTTTACACCTATTTTATGGTTAGAGGCTCGACATACAGCAGTAACACCAATTTGTCAAGGAGACCCACTGTTAGCATATTATACGCTTTCTAACACCCCGTGTCTTAGCTTCCCCTTCACATGGGGCGAGGGTGGGCCTGCGTCATCTCTGCAGCTCTTCCTGTTACAATCTGTAACCATATAAGCATCGTGGGAAGGTTAGGGTGTGGGATAAAATTCAGAAAACAATCTTCTCTTTCCTTTCTCCCATATGTACTAGAAATATGCTTGCATAAGCCAAAAGAAGGAGTCATCTATTAAGTAGAAATTAAAATTCTAAGCTCAAATACCTGTAACTTAACCTTGATTAAAGTTAGGTTAAGAAAAGAGGGTAAAACTTCAAAAACGACACCTTTAACAGAAGAATAACACAGTTATTGATGCTAGTTCTTTGAGAACAGGTAAAGAAAGCACTGGATAAACATTGCCTTTTGTTCAGGCTAGAAAATATTTCTATATCTGTGTGCATATAACAAGTTTAATTTATATTTTTTCTGTATTTTATGTCAAAAAGCTATTTTACTTTAATTGTATTTTCTAAAACAGGCAAAGGACATTCCTATTTTTTCCAATATTTTCAAGGGCTTCGAGCTGTACCACTTGACCTTGTCCCACAGGTCCTTTAAGCTATCCTCACTCTTTCGTGCCTTTTTTCTTTTTGCCGCTCTAACTGGATGAGTTCCACTGTCCCACCTTCCAGCTTACTGGCCCTTCCTTCTGTTTTATCTAGTGTGCAGCGGCCATGGCTCACGGGCCCAGCCGCTCTGCGGTATGAGGGATCCTCCCGGAAGGGGGCACGACCCCGTGTCCCCTGCATTGACAGGCGGACTCCCAACCACTGTGCCACCAAGGAAGGCCCGGGGTGTCAGTTGTTTGAAATTTATTCTGCTTGGTGCTCTCCTAACTTCCTGTATCAGTGATTTGGTGTCTGTCATTAATTCTGGAATGTTCTTCACCATTATGACTTCATATATTTCTTCTGCCCTGTTCTCTCTTTCTTCTCCTTCTGGCGTTCCAATTATACTTACGTTACACATTTTGAAATCTCCCCACAGTTCTTAAAAGTTCTATTCTTTTTGTTCATTCTTTCTTTGCCTTTACATTGTAAAGATCCCATTTACCTAATCTTCACATTCCCTGATTCTTTCCTTGGCTGAGTCATATTCTACTAATAAATCAGTCAAAAACATTCTTCATTTCTGGCACACTCTTTTGGATTTCTATAATTTCCTTTTATTAAAATTTTTGTTGGAGCATAGTTGAGTTACAATGTTGTGTTAGATTCAGGTGTACAGCAAAATGAATCAGTTATACTTACATATACATCCACTCTTTTTTAGATTCTTTACCCATAGAGGTTATCGCAGAGTACTGAGTAGAGTTCCCTGTGCTCTACAGTAGGCCCTTATTAGTTATCTATTTTATATGTAGTCGCGTGCATATGTCCATCCCAATCTCCCAGTTTATCCCTCCCCACCGTCTTTCCCCCTTGGTAAGCATAAGTTTGTTTGCTTCATCTGTGACTCTATTTCTGTTTTATAGATAAGTTCATTTGTACCCTGTTTGATTCTGTCTTAGAGTTCCCACTTCTCTGATTACATTACCCGCCTGTTCTTACATGTTGTCCCGACTTTTTCTCCCGACCTTTTTCTTGACTTTGGCATGCCTTGTAATTGTTTGGAGAAAGCTGGACATGTTGTACCGAGTAATAGAAACAGAAGAAAACAGGCATTTAGTGTGAGGATTTATGTTATGAGAAACATTGGGGTTTTCTCAATGTTTGCTTTAGCTGTAGGTGCCAGGGGCTTCAGATTCCTTGAGCATTCTTGTTTTTATCTCCTCTTGATTCTGGGCTGCATTTTGCATCAAATTTCAACTGTCATCCACTCTTGCTGTACAAGAGCCCTGTTGGTGTGGTGGTGAAGTGGGGGAGAGGAGAAGTGTTCTGTAATCTCAGGGTGAAATCTCAGCCCTGTAGTGGGATGGGACTTGCACAAGTGCGTCTCCAGTAGCACAGCTTTTGTTTGCTCTCTTGGGTTATGCAGGAAGGTTGAAGTCAGAGGAATGCCCTTCCTCCAGATAGGATAGGATCAGGTGAACCCTTTTCCCTGGAGAAGACACCGGGCGTGTTTCACAACCACAGCTGGGAGGGCGTTTTCCTTGGAACTTCACAGGGTTCCTAGATGTGAAATCCGCAAAAGCGTGGGGATCCTTTGGAGACCGTGGACTCACCCTGGTCCAGTTCAGCTTTTTCTTCTTGAAAAGATGGGAGCGATAACTTTTAAGTTCTTTAGAGCTGTCAGAGCTGAGATTGAAAGTTCTGCTTACGTTACAGTCAAGATAGTCAATATACAAAAGAAAAAAGTACCGTTCTTCTTTAGTTTGTCCAGATATGTTACTTTTAATTTAAGAAGAAAATGTTTTGAAAATAGACATAGTTTGAAAAAATACATATCTCCATAATATACAAAGGTTGTCTTATTAGAAAAAAATGAACATTTCAAAAGTTCTGTAATTTCAGTTATTCTTAGTATCCCCTTGCACTCTCAAAAGTGCTTGGTTTGGACTATGAGTTAGATGAGAAGACTCAAGCACCCACAGTTACAAAGCCCTGGAAGTGTTTGACTTTAATGCCTTCGTTTCATCTGCAGAGACTCACTATCTATTATCATTACAAGATCCAAATATTTGATAAATATAAAGTCATGTCCTTGGGTTGTCAGAAAATAGCACAGTCTTGTCAATAAGTAAATTATGCTTGTCTGTCTTGTGTGCAAACTGCAAATATCCCCATCAAGCTGTTGAGACTGTGGTCTGACATCTGCTTCTCTAGATGGAGCTAACCAACTTCTGTGATGAGGAATTTTCTTGGATTTGTATTAAATTACTTTTATTCCTAGGTGAGAATAGATGTTAGCAATAATAATTTTCTTAGAAGTTATGGAAAAGGAAACGTCTGACTTCCTCTGTTTATGACAGAGATTTCCTACGCCCCACATTAGAAAGGCCTGCACTTCAGAGCGCTTTTCTTTGTCAGAAGAAAAATTTTATCACTGTCAAGTTAGATACATCAAAAGAACGGCAAAGATGAAAAAGTGGACACTAAGGATTTTTCCCTTAAGTCTTGCTCTTGAAAAAGCCAAGATCGCTTCCCTTTGGGTATTTGAGATTACAGAACAGAGGGTGCAATGGAAAAGGCCTAAAACATCTGGTTTGAGCATTCCATGCTGAGATTCAGAAACGGGGAATATCACAGGAGACACAGGGGAGGAGTGTGTCAAAGATAAGTTTTTCAGATTGAGTCAGTGATAATTTTTATTTATTAAATAAAGTCGAGACCAGATACACATTAACAAAATACAGTGGTGAGCAAGACAGTTCAATACTTTGCCGATTGCTCCACAGTTAGTGAGATGGGAAGCAACAGCCATACAGTTAAAAACAGCCCAAGTGCTATGGAAAAAAAGTGCAGAGAAGTATGAGAAAAGGAGAACCTGATCTTTGTAGGTGCAGGTGGAAAGTGGAGTAGTGGTCAGAGGGGGTGAAGCTGGAGCTGAGATATGGAGGGTGTGTGGGAACAGAACAGAGTGTCGGGGAAGGAAGAGTGTTTCTGACAGAGGGAACGGTATATGCGAGCGCCCTGAGGACAGGCAAGGCAGCATGTCAGAGAACTGAAAACAGATGAATGTAGCTGGTGTGGAGGCTGAAAGAATAAAGAACCGAGACTAGAACGGAGTAAAGAATAGAGACAAAAGACCGAATGGAGAAATGGTGGCCTAGGCAATGCACGAGAACAACACCCTCTGACTTTGATCTGTGGTCCAGGGAGAAGTCAGAGACCACGTTCTGTTGTTCCCACACCCGTTTTGGACCCTGTTTGTACTCCGTTCTCTTATACATCTGTACTTCTCCCCAGAAGGCATCTCCACCTCCTAGATGTGTTGCGAGCAGCCCCAGTCGCAGCACCTTGCAGACCCTTCCATGGAGGTTTCTTCCCACCCTCCAGAGATCAGACAGGCCAAGAGTGGTGCTGACACCGTCCTGGATCCCAGCTCCCTTGCCCGCTCTCACTTCCTCTCATGTGTGAGGTCTTCCCTTCTGAAGCCCAAAACCTGAACACAAGTTGAGCCTGCGCCTTGTCTGTTTTGCTCATGTGAGTTTTTAGGACTCAGATGCCTTATTGCAGCATTTTGTATACCCCTGTCTGCACTACTTGACTACAAGTTCTTTGAGGTCTGAGCTCCCTTGACTGGTCTGAATTTGAGCGTGGAATTTATTCTTCGGAGTAGAGATGCTTTTCCTTGTCTGTCCCACACGGAGAGTGACGTGCCCCGAGCCACACACTCGTGGTCTAGGAGGGATGAGGTTGAGACCAGCGAGGGCGCGGTTCACAGAGTCTTCTGCCACTCATGGTGCTGTCACTCCTCATCTCCCGCTCAAGGAAACCCTGCCACGCGAATTAAGGGACACCGCTGTAGGGAGAATCTTGACTCTTGGGTCTACTGTCACTTATTTTTCAAGAAAATCTTGCACATACTTGAGTGCTTTACTAAAAAGTAAAATTTTGAACACACTTCAAGACTGATCTTCACATGCTCTCTACTGTAGAGCACAAGGGAACTATTCAATATCCCGTGATAAACCACCATGGAAAAGAATATGAAAAGGAATGTGCATATATATGTATAACTGAGTCACTCTGCTGTACAGCAGAAATGAACACAACATTGTCAATCAAAAACTATACTTCAATAAAATAAATGTCTTTAAACTTTTTTAAAAAATGAAAAGCTGATCTTGACAAACCGTGACTTAGAAGTTCTCTGAATGAGACTGAGTAAATCTTCTCTTAACAAACTGAGGGACAATCTTGACATAAAGTTGAGAGTCATATCACAGTCATACTATCCCATTTTCGATCTTCAAAACTACTCATCCAAAGGTTGATAGTAAGCCCTTTACAGGCTCTCAGGGCTCCAAGCGTCGTGAGAGTTGCACCCTGCACAGCTCCAGAACCCCAGTCACATGTAGCCTTCAATTGTACGGTTTAACTCAGGGTTGCAGGGTCTCTGTGGCTTCTCCCTAGGGGAAGATGTGATGTGTCAGTACCAAGTCACTGCTCACTGCTTTACCAACAGTGCATTCCGGATGTTTCTAAGTCCATTCATTCCATTAGTTTTCTATGGCCTTTTGATGACAATATTATTTGAGAGGAAATCAAATTGTCAGCTATGGTCTACCCATATATATCTGTGAATGTATTCAAGCTTTTAAATTTTAAATAGCTCTTTGTTTAAATGATTGCTGTGGAGTGACATTTTAATAGTTCTATTGTTATCTAGTAAAATCTTAACAGCATGTCCTATAATTAATTTAGAAAACCTCAAATCATTGATTTCTGGTTCCAGGGGCAGAACTCTCATTCTCCCGACCAGTACGCTTCAGTCACAGAGGTTACGCCTCTTAAGCTCTCTGGCGGTCAGCAAGGCCACACAATTATAGCATAAGTCATTTTAATTCTCATTTGAAATATGTGGTTATTCAGGAGAGACTGACAGTGCTGTGATCTAGCCTGTGAACTGGGAGCCTTTCTGGGCCAGCAGAATATTTTCTATGGTAGAAACTACAAGGTTATTCAAGGTGTGTAATCAGTGATTTGTGTCGTCTAAATATATTTTGATGATTATACAGTCACAATTATACCACAGGTACAATACAAAATCAACAAATAGCAATTTTTTTTAACATAGAGAGGCTTTTATAATTAGCCATCAAAGACTTATTAACTTGATTCAAAGTGAGTTTTAAGTGTGGACTCTGCAAAGAGACATATTATGTGCTGGTACCAAACACGCTTCTGAAGCCAATATTTTCAGATGTGTTTTTTTTTAAATAAATAAATTTATTTGTTTGTTTATTTATTTATTTTACTTGGCTGCTTTGGGTCTTCATTGCTGCACGCAGACTTTCTCTAGTTGCAGCGAGCGGGGGCTACTCTTCGTTCCGGTGCAGGGGCTTCTCATCGCGGTGGCTTCTCTTGTTGCGGAGCACGGGCTCTAGGCGCGCAGGCTTCAGTAGTTGTGGCACGTGGGCTCAGCAGTTGTGGCTCGCGGGCTCTAGAGCGCAGGCTCAGTAGTCGTGGCGCACGGGCTCAGTTGCTCTGCGGCGTGTGGCATCTTCCCGGACCAGGGCTCGAACCCGCGTCCCCTGCATTGGCAGGCGGATTCTTAACCACTGCACCACCAGGGAAGTCCTTCAGATGTGTTTTTACCGGAGCTGTAGTTTTAAGATCTCACATGGTAGTGCTATAGACAATGAGACATTACTGAATTTTTCCATGGCAGTTGGAAATCGATTTCATGCTGTTTGCTAAGAACTGTGCACTCCAGTAAAGCTGCCAAAGGCTCCCAGCCAGGGGATACAGAGTAATAGTCACCAACCAGCTTACGACAAGTATCAGAACTGGAGCCGACCAGACACTGACTATTAGATGATAACTAAGATGAATCTGTTGAAAATTTGACTTGAAAAGGGGGCAGATATAAAATGTGGTCCAACAGACGGAATGTATAAAACAGAAACAGCTGCTTGCTGTCAACTTGTTGACTTGAACAAGTCTCCTTTCCTAGTCATTAAAACACTTTCTTCAAGGCCATGTACAAAGTTTGAAATAGCTATTTTGTCAACACACATCTGCATGGTCTCAAAAGTTATATGGTGAGATTTTACGATACAATTAGTGAAGTTTCATCTGGAAGAGTCCAAAAGAATGTGAAAAATAGGAAAATGCCTTTCAGTAAGAGGCAAAAGGATGTGTTCTAGAAGAATAATGATAACTTTCCACATTAGTGCACAGTAAATGTCCATTTTATTACTGCTTTACAAACAGTGATGAAAAGATTAGCTGAGATATGAGAAAATAGGCTGTAGTCATGCAAGTGATAAAACAACGTTTGCATAAGATTTAAAATCACCTTACTCTTTCCTTCCTAAATTAACAGTTTATTTGAAATGAGTGTAGGAATAATTGCTAAATAAGCATTTAGTGATTGACAATTAGCAAACACTTCATTATTCTTGGATGGTAGTGAAGGGTGACAGAGAGAGTACTGGCAGGACAATAATAATTTATCATTCCATAAGCAGTGTTAATACCTGTAAAAACAATAGGTTGTTGCCTATAGCTTTAGTGCTTATAGCATAAATTAAGTTCTGAGGAAGATTTTTTACGTTCAAAGATAAAATTTATGGACAAGATACATCTACTTTAGATAAAGTAGGATGAAATACATTTGATTATTTGTATTTATCACCTATGTAGACTGCTGGCCTCAGGGTGGCAAACAGGTAAGTGATTTGAAGGGGCTTCCTGGGGCGTTGTGTTGAGAAAGATTCTGAGGACTGACTGAGAAAGTATATAATGATAGCGATGTTTGGGGTGAGTGTGGTGATTGATGGCCCATATACCTAATATTTATTACCCCTAGAGGTTGTATAGCTTAGAAATTAATTCAAAGACAAAACTAATTCTATTACTTATATATCCCTGAACATATATTCAACATTTAAACTTAAAGAAATTTAATTAAATGTGCAGTGAAGGTTTAAGTTCTTTTAATCTCTAAATCATAGTTGGTACTTTCCGTGGTATATGATAAATTTTATAACATTTTCGTGTTTGGGGTGCCTTTTGGTTGGGAAGATAAAATGAAACAAATGTAGTAAAGCTGAAAGCACAAGCCCCACTCTTGACAAAGTATTTACAATAACACTTGACATACAACCAATAATCCAAAATTTCCCATAAGCTGCTGGGATAGAGGGCACTAGAGTGATTTTAAATTGGAGTTTACAAGAGCAAGACACATAAACAATGACGATGAAGGTTGGCTCTAATCTTAAATAAGTAAAAACTGTTTGAAAGGGGATCATAATTACTGTCTGAAATTGTAAGGTATAGAAAACAGAGTCACTGGACCGTTGGCAGTGTAAACGCTCTGATTCCTGGCTTCTCATCTCTAGACAAATCTTCTAGAATTAATGTTCTCGTAAGTATGTGGATGTTCAGAACTTTTGGTTAATACCGAGAGCTCCATAAAAAAAGATCACTGAAATCCAATTGGAAAATTTAACTATTTTTCCACCATTCAAATGTATCTGCCTGAAGGGAAGAATACATATATTAGGGTTAGAGTTAAGGCCACAGGCTAACTCATATGTTAATAATGATAGACACCTTGAAAACGATCAATGTGAAAAACAACAGTCTCACTCCAACAAGTTCTATTTTCCTTAAGTTTCTTTTTGAAAGGAGCTGACCCTTATCTGATAGCTGGTTTTCAAAGGGAGAATGAGTCATGTCAAAAATGTTGTCAATTTTGCTTTTATGAGATTTGGCAAAGGGCTTTCTATTTTCTTCATATTTTATGAGATCTCAAAATAGATTTTGGAATTTCCCCTCCTAGGGTGAACACTGTAATCCCAACTTGTGTTTAAAAGATACTTTCAGTTTTCAAAGAGCTCTCACCCATAGCACGCGGCTTTCCCAGCCCAGACAGTCTCCTAAGGGAGGGAGTCGAGGTGTTAGCACCCCGGTTTCAGGGTGAGAAAGTTAAGACACGGCTGATTGAGGGGTTTTCCACAGACACATGGTTGCTAGGAGTGAAGGTGGAAGTTGAAACCCAAGCTGTCTGACTCATGATTTAATTGTTCTTCTGACCATGTTATGTTGAGGGCGGTGGGAAAACCTGTGATTCTTCCTCGGGAACGATCGCCCTTCCTCTAGGACAGAGTAATAAAAATAGGGGGAGGTATGCGCTTAATAAAGGCCGAAGAAAATCTCGGCAGGAAAAATGGTTCTGTTGTGCTGCCTTATCTTTTCAGCCTTTCCCCTCTTCTCCTTTCACACATCGCCCAGATGACATCAGTCGTTCAGCTCAGTTTGCTCCTACATCCTGATAAGTCCCGGACGTACAACTTTAGCTCAGATTTCCCTTCCTTCATAACTTTAGACCTAAGTATATACTCATCTACCGGATGCCTCTGCTGGAATGGCTTCCAGGAGAGCCAGACTCAAAATTCCCCAGATGGAATTCACCATCTTCTTCCCCAACCTGACCCCGCTCTGTATTTCTATGTTGGGATTGACACCTTTCTTCTCGGAACTAAACAAAACTTGGGGGACTTCCCTGGTGGTCCAGTGGTAAAGAATCTGCCTTCCAGTGAGGGGAACGCAGGTTCAATCCCTGGTCGGGGAATTAAAATCGCTCATGCCTCGGGGAAACTAAGCCTGCACGCCACAACTACTGAGCTCGTGCGCCTCAACTGGAGAGCCCACGTGCTGCAAAATACTGAGCCTACACGCTGTGGAGCCCAAGCCACAACTAGAGAAGAGAAAACATGCCACATGCCACAACTAGAGAGAAGTCCGTACCGCATCGAAAAATCCCACATGCAGCAACAAAGACCCAGTGCAGCCAAATAAATAAATATTTTAACAAAACCCCAAACTTGGCTGCATCTTTACATCTTTCCCTGTTAATCCCTCATATACAAGAATTCCCCAACCACTGCTGATTCAGTTTTCCAGACACCTCTTAAATTCTGTTGTCTTTTTCCTCCTGCCTTTATTCAGGTCTCATAAATTTTCACCTGGATTAAGGTCCACACGTCCTTCAATCTGGCTTCTCCCCAATCCAGTTTCCACACTGCAATCACCCAGCAAATCTTACCCGGCGCATCTGTGATGAAATTCTCCCTCCTTAAGGTGGCCTGTAGAGCCTACGTGACCCGGCTTCATCCTGATCACTTTCTGTTTCACCATCTGAGATCACTCAACACTGCAATCAGTGTAAGTCTGAGGCTGTTCCAACTTCTATCCTCGTTTTATTGCTTTGTTTACAACATTGATGGGTGGTCTCACTCTTCTGCTACCAAGTCCAGTTCACAGTGTGGTGTCCCTCCCTGCCCTTCGGAAATTACACACCCTTGCCTGGTGGACTTGGCCGTATGGTTTACTTTGCCTGGTGAGATGTAAGCAGAAGTGGCACGTGTCACTTTGGGATGACAGCTCTGTGCTTCAACGCGATGTTTGCCTTCTGTCACAAGACAGGCGATGTCCCGGATGAAGAATGACCTGTCAACTTGTGTCCTGGAGAAAAGAAGGCAGGGAGCACAGTACAGCTGATACCGAATGGGGTACTTGGCCTCCTTAATCAATAGAAATGGACTAGATATCCACTGCCTTGTGTAAAACAGAGAGCTAGTAGGCACCTGCTGTGTAGTGCGGGGAGCTCAGCTCTGTGCTCTGTGGTGACCTAGATGGATGGGATTGGGGGTGGGATGGGGGGAGGGAGGGAGGCACAAGAGGGAGGGGATATAGGTATACGTATAGCTGATTCACTTCACCGAACAGCAGAAACTAACACAACATTGTAAAATAATTATACTCCAATTAAGCAAAAAAAAGAAAGAAGAAGGAAATTGACTAGAGGCCAGACAAGAAATTCAGGCAAGGCTTAACTGGGGCCCCTGCTGCAGGAGCGGGGAGCCAGAACAAGCAACAGGGGCCCTTGCTCAGTCCCCGAGGCGGGGCGAGCTGCCTCCTTACATGGGCTGAGGG